>NW_027555514.1:263417364-263734864 GCF_003287225.1 Phascolarctos cinereus | reverse complement strand
CTATGACTCCATTTGGTTTGGTTTTTTTCTTGACAAAGATAATGAAGTGATTTACCATTCCCTTCTCCAGCTCATTTGACAGATGAGGAAACTGAGGTAAATAAGGTTAAGTGACTTGCCCAGGGCCATACAGCTAGTAAGTATCTGAAGCCAGATTTGAATTCAAGAAGATGAGTCTTCCTGACTCTAGGTCTGGTGCTCTATCCACTACACCACCTAGCTGCCCCCATAGCCAAAAAAAGCACTGTTAGAAAGCAGTCTACATTTTGGCAGGAAATTAATTTTTCCTAATAAACATGTTTTGGGATTCTTTAAAACTTATCTTCCTCTCCTTTTTTCTTCTTTCTTTTTCTTTCTTTCTTTCTTTTTTTTTTTTTGGCAAGGCAATGGAGTTAAGTGACTTGCCCAAGGTCACACAGCTAGTGAGTATCATGCGTCTGAGGCTGGATTTGAACTCAGGTCCTCCTGACTCCAGGGCCAGTGCTGTATCTGCTGCGCCACCTGGATGCCCCTCCTTTTTTTTCTTGATCTCTTCCTTCTGTCTATTAATTCCTCTTTCCAGCCTTCTGTCTTTCTTTCCTTATGTTTTCCCATTCTTACTCCCTCTCTCCTCCCTCCATCTATCTCATCTTCCCTTCTTCCTCTGCCCCCTTCTGTCTCCCTATGCATTTCATGCTTAAGGATTCACTTATTGGGAGCTGTATCCATCATGGAACCCAACTGGGTTCCATAGCTGGCTTATTCGGAACCTGCCGTTGAAGACATTTGGTGAATCATTTCCACTTGATTTCCCTATTTTGAATAAATTCTTAACATAAGACTTTGCCTTTACATGAACGTAAAGTGAAAGGTTAAGGAGAAAGAACGGAGCAAGTTATCCCCAAAATAAAAAGGCATGTTATAGTGCAAAGGGCTCTGGGTTTAAAACCAAGAAGTCCTAGATTCCAATCCTGCCTTTGACATTCATGATCACAGCTATAGAATTAGGAAGGATGGCAGAGAACACTGAATCTACCTCCATCCCTCAGTTTATAGATGAGGAAACTGAGGCACACAGATCCCAAGTTTATATATAGGTAATGAGCATCAGAGACAGAATTTGAACTCAGGTCCTCTTTCCAAATTTCCAAATTTACTTTAAGCAAGTCCTCTCACCTCCTAACTCTTACCTTTGCAGCAGTGACTGTCTTGTAGTTCCTCAAATATCCTCTCTCACCTCCATCACTTATAATCCTAAACACATTTTCAAGGCCTGTCTCGTTGCTAATGCTCCTCTCTCCCTCTTTACACATTGTTGAATTTATCGATCTGTATACGTGCTGCATTCTCCCACTAGAATGTAAGCCTCTTGAGGGCAGGGATGGTTTGGGTTTTGTATCCACAGCTTCTTATACCCTGCCAGTGTGTGTAAGTGTACAAGTGTGCTCATTTAACACATTTGGGATAGAAGGACTTGGGTTTTATGTGCTAAGTCCTAGGTTGGTTGAGAGCTGCCTTGGTGGAAGGATGTTGTTGTCGGTCTTCAGAGGCCATCTACTCTAATCCCACGCATTTTACTCAATTCCGTTGACTTGCCCAAGGTCATTGAGTCATTTTAGCTGAGTCTGACTCTCCATGACCCCATTGAGGGTTTTCTTGACAAAGATACTGGAGTGGTTTGCCATTTCCTTCTCCAGCTCATTTTACAAATGAGGAAACTGAGGCAAACGGAGTTAAGTGACTTGCCCAGGATCACACAGCTGGAATAGTTTGCCATTTCCCTCTCCAGCTCATTTTATTGATGAGAAAACTGAGACAAACAGGGTTAAGTGACTTGCCCAGGGTCACACAACTACAATGATTTGCCATTTCTTTCTCCAGCTCCTTTTCCAGATGAGGAAACTGAGACAAATAGGGTTAAGTGACTTGTCCAGGGTTAAGGGACTTGTCCAGGGTCATACAACTGGAATGGTCTACCATTTCCTTCTCCAGCTCCTTTTCCAAATGAGGAAACTGAGGCAAACCAGATTAAGTGACTTGCCCAGGGTCACTCAGCTAGGAAGTGTCTGGCTGGATTTGAAATCAGATCTTTCAGCTCCCAGGCCCAAGACTCTCTACTACACCATCTAGCTATCCTCATGGGCATCAGAGTCCCCTGACTGCAGGTTCATGTTCCTCTGCACTGTGCCGCTAAGGGATTCCTTTGTGTAAGAAGCTTCTTTTTCTTTAGCCGCGGGGGCTGTCCTCCCACCTGCCGCAGCAAGGCGCCGCATCTATGTTTTTGCCACATTTCTTTCACAGAAGTGCTCCCAACATCATAATGTAAGCATTATGAGGTCACTGTCAAGAACAAACAGGTATCATCTTTGAAAGATCCTTTAGACACTAGGAAACACTAGGAAACAGGGCGAGACATAAAACAAAGGCAAGAAACACTCTCACCTGGACGCCAATCGGATTCGCTGCTCCCATGACACGTTTGAAAGCATTGTTCAGTCTCAAGGCCCCGCCCTCATTTCCTGGCCAGCCTCCAAGTCCAAGAACTTCACGTCTTGCTTATGACAGGTACATACAGTCCAGAGCTGTGGTACCCAGAATGCTCCACTGCACACTGAGACTGAAATGGGGAGCTTAATAGAGATGATATAGAGGTGCCAATTGTCTCCAGGATGAGAGCTTCAAGATAAGCTGCTATAAGCAGGGATATGGATGTGGGTCAGCGGAGAGGGGAGGTGGCCAAGCCATGAAAGGCATTACAGTTGGAGGTGGCTTTCAATCTCAGCCCTGCTGGAGAGGGGTTTCCTTCAAAGAGGCTTTGAATAATACTTTAGAGAAGCATCCTACTATATATTTAACCAACTGGGGCAGAATTTCATTTTTTAAATTTCCGACCCACATGATGATACCCTATAGCTTGCTTTGTATATTTTTATTTGCTCATCATCTTCCCATTAGATTATAATCCCCTTGAGGGCAAGCACTGTCTTTTTGCCTCTTTTTGTATCCTCAGTCTTAGCACAGTACCTTCTATACAGTGGGTGCTTAATAAATAGTTTAATAGTATTTTAATTTTTTCCAAAAACAATTTTTAACATTCATTTAAAATTTTTTTTGAGTTCTAAATTTTCTCCTTCCCTTTGTCACCTCCCTTACCCTAAGAAGGTAAGCAACTTGATATAGGTTATATATGTGCAATCATGTGAAACACATTTCCATTTAATAAATATTTATTGATAGATTGGCTTAAATCTTGGTGCAGGGCTGACTTTTCATCCTCAGCATGTGAAGAGAGTTCCATTTGTCCCTTCTCATGCAGGTTTTGAGGGGAAGGGGTTCAGTCTTTAACACCATCTCCTTACTGTATGTTACTATTTCTCTCAATTCCACTACATTTTCTAATTTGTGAAGTGTATCCGCTTCCTGGGGGAAAAAAAATTCCTTACAAGTACCTTACAGGGGTGACATTGGCATATTAGATACTATAGTTATGTTTGTCACGTCGAGGCAGAGTAGGGTCACAAGCAGAAAGACTGACTTTGGAGTCATGAAGACTTGAATTCACTATCTGCTTTTGGCACATATGACGGGTGAGGGGTGGGGAGAGGATCTCTGCGAGTCACTTAACATCTAGGAACAACAACAACAATTATATTAATATGGAATATGAATGTCCAAGGCATATCCCATGAGACATATATGATTCAGAAGACAATGGAAAATAGACAGAAGTGTCCAGTAGAAAAATTTGCACCTAGTTGGCATTTTATGGGGCAGCCAGGTGGCGCAGCGGTTACAGTGATGGCCCTGGAATCAGGAGGACCCGAGTTCAAATCCAACCTCAGACACTTCCTAGCTGTGTGACCCTGGGCAAATCACTTCACCCTGTTTAGCTCAGTTTCCTCATCTATCAAATGAGCTGGAGAAGAATATGGCAAACCCTAGTATCTCTGCCAAGAAAATCCTAAGTGGGGTCAGGAAGGGTCAGACACAACTGAACAACGAAAGCCCCTTTGTTTTATGTATGAGGAGGCTGAGGCCAAGAGAGATCAGGTAACTTTAGTGGGAGGGTCTTCCTCCTCTGGAGGAATCTGTGTCCTAAGTAAGGAGTATTCCAGACATCCTTCTAGTGGGGAGGCACTGTGATGTAGTGACTAGGCCAAGAAGACCTGGGTTCAAATTCTGCCTTTGTGGGACCCTGGACAAGTCATGTAAACTCTCAATGTCCCAGGTAACTCTGTAAAGACTATACATTTCAAAAAAAGAGGGCAACCTGAATCTGTAGGATGCGTGTTGCCTGAGGCCAGGGACGTATTTGTTTGTTGTTTGGTTTGGGGTTTTTCCTCTCTCTCTTTCTCTGTCTCTCTCTCCCCTCCCCCCCTCCTTCTCTCTCCCTCTCCTCTCCTTTCTCTCTCTGTCTCTCTCCTCTCTCTCTTCCTCCTTTCTCTTTCTGCTTCTTCCTCCTCCCCTGCTTTCCTTCTCTCTCTCCTCCTCCCTCTCTCTCTCCTTTCTCTCCCCCTCTCCTCTCCTTTCTTCTCTCCCCTCCCTCCGTCTCTCTCCCTCTCCTCTCCTTTCTCTCTCTGTCTCTCCCTCTCTTCTCCTTCCTCTCTCTCTCTCTGTCTCTCTTTTCACTCTCCCCCTGCCCCCTTCTCTCTCCCTTTCCTCTCTCTCTTTCTCTCTCTCTTCCCTCTCCCCTTCTCCTCTCTTCCTCTCTGTCTCTCTGTCTCTCTCTCTTCTCTCTCTCCCCCTCCTCTGCCTCCTTCTCTCTCTCCCTCTCCTCTCCTTCCTTTCTCTCCCTCTCCCTCTCCTCTCCCCCCTCCTTCTCTCTCCCTCTCCTCTCCTTTCTCTCTCTGTCTCTCTCTCTCTCTCCCCTCCCCCCTGCCTTTCCTCTCCTTCTTCTCTCCCTCTCCCTCCCTCTCCCCTCCTTCCCTCTCTCTCTCCTCCCTCCCCTCCCTCCTTCTCTCTCCCTCTCCTCTTCTTTCTCTCTCTCTCTGTCTCTCCTTCTCTTCTCCTTCCTCTTTGTCTCTCTCTCTTTTCTCTCTCCCCTTCCCCCTCCCTTTCCCTAGTACTTAACACAATGCTTGGCACATTGATAAATGCTTGTTGACTGGCTAACTGACTAAGGAGAGGGAATTTCCTCACCTGAAAGTTCCCAATATCAATGAAATCACAGGTCTAGGCTCTCTCTCTAGAATAACAGCATCTATCCTGTGGAAGGTGGGGTCAGAGAAGGTAGAGGGGGGAAAAAGAATATTACATGAAAAAAAAAAACGAAGCAGAAATAGAGACTTTAATAATAGCTCACATTCTCTGGAGCCATTTAAGGTTTTGTCAGATGCTTTACACACATTACTTCACTTGAGTCTCATAGCAGCCCTGTAAAGTAGGTGCTATTAATGTCCCCATTTTACAGGCGGGGGAACCAAAGTCCAGGTTAAATGATTTGCCCAGGAGCATGTTTCAGGCTTCCAAATCTGGTGCTCCACCAGCTCTGCCACCTTCCCCAAACTGAAGTTTATCACCAATCAGTCAGTTTCTATATCTTTCTCATCAACCAAGCCAAAGCACTGTGCTAGGCACTGAGGATACAAAGAAAGGCCAAATAAAAATAATGAAAATTCTCAGTCCTTGATCTCCAGGAGCTCATGAGGCTAATGAGGAGGAATATAATCTTCAGTTCAACACAGCCTTGCCTGAAGAGCGGTTTATAATTAGGATTTTTCTCAAAGCCAATGTGAAATTTAAAGACTGGCTGGTACTTTGGGCAGGAACTCAAACAGGAGTGTTGCGACTCTTCCCTCTCTCCTGCTGAGTCCTCCCCCACCCTCACCCCCACTCTGTTCTTTTTCTCTCCTCACTTATAGTCTACCCTGCTCATCCACCTCCTCTCATTCAGGTATTTTCTTAATATAGAGAACCATTCTCTTTTATACCAAATAATACAATATTGCTGGGTCTAGTCCGTGTTCTGCCAAAAATCCACAATGTGAAAAGGAATGAGTTTAAATAAAATACAAATAAATAATTAAAAAGTGTGCTTGATTTGGATTCAGAGAATCTAGGTTCAGATCTTGGCTCTACCAGTTAGCACACGAGTTACTGAAACTCTCTGGGCCTCAGTTTCCCCATATGTGAAATGAAAGGGTTAGGTTCCATGGCCTCTAAGGCCCCTTTGAGTGCTACATTTAGGATCTTGTCGCCTTGGGTAAGTCCCTTGATCTTTTTGGCCTCAATTTCCTCACCTGTAAAAGGAGGACATTAAATGATGAGACACCCTCTCAGGTTCTGCCAGCACTAATATGCCGGCCCAAGTGATGCATATTGCATGTATGTGCCTTGCCCAGAGCTTAGCACCCAGGGCCTTTCACAGAGCAGGCATCTAATCCGATTAAACAAACATTAATAAAGTCTTGTTGAATCAAAGCACATGTGCTCATCCTGTCAAACATGTGCTGGGAAGCATAGATTCATTTTAATATAGGAAGTATTATTTCCTTTAAGAATCCTGCCTGGTGGCTCTTGCCTCGCATAGATATTTTTAAAAATTGTCCTCTGAGGGCATTTTGGTTACCTAATGGAAATTCCTTTCACTGAGTTGTTCATATACAGATGTTTGAAAGGAGCATGGCCGCTGAATTGATTTGGTACATGAGTGAATCAGGGCTCTCATGCGGCCCTCTCCCCAGCAGGGGAGCTCTGAATCCATCTGTACCCTATTGTTCTGGGTGATTCTTGTCAATGACCTTCCGTCTATCCCATATAGAAGATTTCCCTAAAGAGCTGGAGACCTTGTTCTGGATCTCTTAACTCAGGATATCCCAAAGTCTTAGTGTGGTTTTAAACTATTAAAACATGAAAGGAAAGAAGGAAGGAAGGAAGGAAGGAAGGAAGGAAGGAAGGAAGGAAGAAGGAAGGAAGGAAGGAAGGAAGGAAGAAGAAGAAGGAAGGAAGGAAGGAAGAAAGAGAAAGAAAGAAAAGAAAAGAAGAAGGAAGGACAGTTCCTACCCACAAAAAGCTTACATTCTAATAGAAGAAAACACATATAAGGGAGTGGTGGTCAGGAAGGGACCAGATGGCTTGTGAGGTTCTAGTTCAAAATATGGGCTGCTTGGTATCTCTCCCTCTCTCTGTGTGGCTGCTTCACCTCCTGTTCTGTTCCCATGTCCTCGATGATGTCTTTTATCCCACTTCTTATGTCTTCCGAATAATAATCTATAGCCTACTTAGACCCATTCATCAATCAATCAATCAAAAAGCATTTATGAAGTGCCCATTGTGTGCCTGGCACCATACTAGGCACTAAGGAAACACCATCTGTACAATGAATGAAACAATGGGCTTGCAATGGGTATATACTCTAATGGGGGAGACAAGGACATATGTAAGTATAAACAGGATAAATAGAAAGACAATTGAATACAATAGTCATCAAATACAAGGTAGTTTGGAAGAGAGGCAGGGGGTGCTGGGAAATATTTAACACCTCCCTCTCAAAAAAATGTTCACACCAAATACTTTTAAGTTTAATCTGTTATTAATATTTTCTCCATCACTTTCTTAAGTTTATAGACAATCAACAAAACAATGTTGATTTGTAGGTTTGTCGATTTCTGAGAAATGAATGCTCACACTGAAAATTTACTCTCGTGAATCCCCGAACAAAGGACACTAGCTGTTGAGGAGCAGTGGGATCAGGAAAGGTTTCATGTAGAAAACGCTGCTTGTCTTGCATGTGGAAGTCAAACAGAGATTCTCTGAGGCTGAGGTGAGGATGGAGGCCATTCCATGCATGGGTGATGAACAGGATAAAGGTATGGAATAAAAGATGGTGTTGACTGTTGGCCAGCAAACATTTATTTAATGTTTACCATTTTCCAGGCACTGTGCTAAGCAGTGGGAATACTACGAAAAGCAAATACATAATGTGTACACAGGCTAGGTACTTTTAATAACAATTAGTCAGCTAATTAATTTATTCATGCATTCATTCAAAAAGTATTTATTAAGAATGTTTATATGTATATACATATACATACATACATATCCATCCATCCATCCATCCATATATACATATGTATGTATGTACACTCTGTTCCAGGAATTATCCTAGGCCCTGAGGATCCAAAGACAAAAAACGATGTTGACCCTTGGGACACTGAAATTTTGATTCTTGGGAAAAGGTGGTATTCCAGGATTCACAACCTTGTTGCATCACTGAGCAAATATTAATGTCAAAAAGATGGGCTTTGGAAGCTTGGGATCCCCAAATGTGATTCGACCCACTTGTCTCCTTCTAGGGAACTTTAGACTAAGTTCAGTCTTCTCAAAATATATGTCTTAATGGATTTTCCGTACAATTGTATGCCATAGTCTGGGAAGGAACAATGGAAAAGTTATGAGAATACAATATCTTGAACATACTACTTCAAGAGTGGGAGATTTAAACTTTCAAGGTTCTGAGGTAGTAGAGTAACTGTGGAAAGAGTCTTGGGAGTCAGGGGTTCTGGGTTCAAATCCCACTTCCAATGTTCACTGCTGAGTGACTTTGGGCAAGTCGTACCTCCTTGGGCTACAGATTCCTCCACTGTAAAATGAGAGGCTTTGGCTTGTGAGGTTCCTGCTGGCTCTAGGATCTGATCCAGTCTTCCAGCTCCTACCCTGGTGCCCTGGGTTCCTGAGCTCTTTATCAAGAGTTCTCTTTATCAAGCCCATTTCCAGCCACATACCATCATCCCATGTCTCCATGTACATACCTTCCTGTGCCCCTCCACTTTTTCATTTCTAGCTCCAAGAACAGTAATTGAATCATTTTGGAGATGAATATTAATTTCTCCATGGTGTAATTCAGCAGTCCCTGTGATTTTTCAGACAGAAGGATCCCTTCCTGGTCATCGTTCTCTTATATGTATTGTCTTCTCCTATTGGAATGTAAGCTTTTTGAGGTCAAGAACTCTTTCTTTTTTTGTATTTGTATCCCTGATCTCTTAATATATGTTCATTCATTCATTCATTCATTCATTCATTCATTCATTCATTCATTCATTCATCTTAAGCAATCTGACAATTTTCTTAACCAAGAAATGCAAAGCCAAAAACCCAAACGGACTTTGTGATTAAAAAAAATAAAATCATGCATTGATTCAAAGCCCCCCAGCATTATGTAGCACCCGCCCTTTACTCTAACCTAGCATTTCTAAATATCTCCCCTTTTTCTTTCACTCACCAAATTATTGGGAATCAGAGACAAAGCACAGGCAGAGTGAGGCTGTAGTCACCTGTACTAGTGAAGACAGTTCTCTAGAAGGTGGTGACCTCCTAGGGTTATTAGGAAAGTTGGTGGTCCATTAATCTGGGCTTGGGAAACAGGGAGAAGGTTGAAGGAGATGCTTTGGGGGACTCTCTGCTCTGTCAGGAATATTTGGATGTTTTCCACAGATACTGGATAATAGATGGGTGCTTGCTATGCCAGAGAAGATGGAATGTGTACCATTCTAAGCAGTAATCTCAGATACCATCTGTGTGGAGGAGGGGATGGTCCTGGTGTTCTGGGGATGGGGAGTATCAAAGAACTAGTGGGGGAAAAGCACCCTGCTCTCCTTTGGCAAAATGTACGTGGTCTAGTTATCTGTTTCATACCGAATATAGATTGGAACTATTTTGCCATTCTTCCAGCATCATCACCATCAGTCAAACATTTATTAAGTGCCTACTATGTGCTAGGCACCCTCAAAAAGGGAGGGAGTGCTGAAGTGCCAGGTGCTGTATAGGTCATTGCTGCAGAATGAAATTATGTTTACCTGCTTCCTGCTGTTTGGAATCGACTTGCTGATAGCCAGATGCTGTTTTCCCAGGGATTGGAGAGAGTGATGCAAACTTTGAAGCCCCAGAGTCATTAACAGCAATTATCCTGGGGGTTGGGGGGATTAAACAAATGGCCTGATCACAGACTATTATCTCAGAGGTAATATCACTACCCCAGGGGTTTATGGATGGATTTCAAGGTTTCTGCAAACTTGGGTGGGTGGGGGGGAAATACTCTTTATTTTCACTACCTTCTAATTGAAATTTAGCATTTCCTTCAATTATGATTGTAGGCAGAAAGCATTATTCTGAAAAAGGGTCCATAGGATTCGCAAGACTGCCAAATGGGTCCAAGAACAGAGGGAGGAAAGAAGGGAGGGAGGATTGAAGGGAAGGAAGCAGGAAAGAAGGAAGGAGAGAGGGAAGAAAGAAGGAAGAAGTGGAAAAAAGCATGAATTAAGAACCTACTATGTGCCGGGCTCCATATTAAGTACTTTACAAATATTTTTTCATTTGATCCTCACAACAGCCCTGAAAGGTAGGTGCTCTTA
Source organism: Phascolarctos cinereus (assembly GCF_003287225.1). Lineage (NCBI taxonomy): Eukaryota > Metazoa > Chordata > Mammalia > Diprotodontia > Phascolarctidae > Phascolarctos > Phascolarctos cinereus. The sequence goes on along the minus strand of NW_027555514.1, from coordinate 263,724,536 downwards.
TCTCCATTTTACAGATGAAGAAACCAAGGTAAACATAGGTTAAGTGACTTGCCCAGGGTCATACAGCTATTAAGTATATTTGCTCATATTTGAACTCAAGTCTTCCTGATAGCTGCCTCTAACTGGAGTCAGAAAATGTGGAAATATGTTTAACATGATCGTACATGTAAAACTTATGTCAGATTGCTTGCTGTCTTGGGGAGGGGGGAAGAACAAAAATTTGGAACTCAAAATCTTACAAAAATGAATGTTGGAAAGTATCTTGACATGTAATTGGAAAAAAAATAAAACACTATAAAGATACTTGGAGTCAGAATTAAGGGTTAGGGTTAAGGTTGGTCTAACTAGTCCAACCCATGCCTGAATAGGAATCCCACCACCGCCATCACAACATTCTTTTTTTTTTTTTATGCTTATTTTTGCTGGGTAGGTGATTCTTGGCTCTAATCCTATCTCCTTTGCCCTCCAGAATATTATATTTCATGCCCTGCAGTCTCTTCGTGTAGAAGCTGCTGAATCTTTTTGTTATCCTGATTGTGTTTCCACAATACTTGAATTATTTCTTTCTGGCTGCTTGCAATATTTTCTCCTTGACCTGGGAACTCTGGGATTTGGCTACAATATTCCTAGCAGTTTTCCTTTGGGGATCTCTTTCAGGAGGTGATCGATGGATTCTTTCCATATCTATTTTGCTCTCTAGTTCTAAAATATCAGGGCAGTTTTCCTTGGTAATTTCTTGAAAGATGATGTCTAGGCTCTTTTTTTGATCATGGCATTCAGATAGTCCAATAATTTTTAAATTTTCTCTCCTGGATCTATTTTCCAGGTCAGTTGTTTTTCCAATGAGATATTTCACCTTGTTTTCTATTTTTTCATTCTTTTGAATTTGTTTTACAGTGTCTTGATTTCTCATAATGTTACTAGCTTCCAATTGCTCCATTCCAATTTTTAAGGAAGTATTTTCTTCAGTAATCTTTTGGACTTCCTTTTCCATTTGGCCAATTTTGCTTTTTAGGGCATTCTTCTCCTCATTGGCTTTTTGGACCTCTTTTGCCATTTGGGTTAGGCTATTTTTTTTTGTTGTTGTTTTAGGCAATGGGGTTAAGTGACTTGCCCATGGTCACACAGCTAGTAAGAGTTATGTGTCTGAGGCCGGATTTGAACTCAGGTCCTCCTGAATCCAGGGCCGGTGCTCTATCCACTGAGCAACCTAGCTGCCCTGGGTTAGGCTATTTTTTAAGGTATTATTTTCTTTAGCATTTTTTGGGGTCTCCTTTAGCAAGCTGTTGACTTGTTTTTCATGATTTTCTTGCATCACTCTCATTTATCTTCCCAGTTTTTCCCCTACTTCTCTTACTTGCTTCTCAAAATCCTTTTTGAACTCTTCCAAGGCCTGGGACGGATTCATATTTTTCTTGGAGGCTTTGGATGTAGGAACTTTAACTTTGTTGTCTTCTTCTGGTTGTGTGTTTTGATCTTCTTTGTTACCAAAAAAAGATTCTATGGTCTGACACTTTTTGCTTATAATCTCAGACAATTACTTGAGTTATAAATTCTTTGTTAAGGTAGGAGTCTGCTTCCAGTGTAGAGAATGTACTGTCCCAAGCTTCGGGGGTTTGTACAGCTGTTTTCTGATATACTTCTAGGGACCTGTAAATTTTCAATTCTTCCAAGGTGGTATGATAAGGGGCTAGGTGTTTGCTCCTTTCCTGGACTGTGCTCTGGTCTATGATCAACCATAAGCACTCTTTTCTGTCTTGGAACTGTGAGGAGGATTTTCTCTTCACCACCACTACAAGCTCCACCACCGCCAGCACTCCTCCTCACCCCAGGACCACCACCCAGAACTGTGACCCAGATCCACATACGGGCAAAGCAAGAGATTCCTGCCTCAGCACTGGCAAAGAGATCCCTGCAGTCCCTCTCTGATCAGCCACTCAATTCCCCCTCAGTCTGTGGCCCGAAGCTCCAGAAGCAGCCACCACCCCAGGGCTGTGGTCGGGGAGTGGGGCTGGGACCCCCGCATTTCTCTCTCACCGCAGACGCAGAGTTTTCCTACTGACCTTCTAAGTTGTGTTTGGCCTTTGTGGGTTGAGAAGTCTAGAAACTGCCACAGCTGCTGGTGATCAGTCCTCTGAGCCCTGCTCCAGCTTCACTGAGGCCTGCAGGCCGGCCAAACTGTGCTCCTTTCCCAGCCCGGGCCGATATACCTTTCCAATCAACCATGCAGGCTGTCTTGGGCTGGAAAGTTGTTTCACTCTGTCTTTTTGTGGGTTCTGCTCCTTTAGAATTTGTTTAGAGCCATTTTTATAGGTATTTGGAGGGGTCTGGGGGAGAGCTCAAGCAAGTCACTGCTTTTATCCCTCCATCTTGGCTCCACCCCCCCATCTCAACATTCTTGAGGAGTTGCTGTCCAGCCTCTGACTGGAGACCTTCAGTTATGTGGAACCATAACCTCCAGGGACAACCTCATCACACATGGGAATATCTCTGATGCTTAGGATATTTTCCCCCTAACAAGTCTCAATTTGTCATCTTGTCGATACTATTCCTGGTTCTGCTGCGTAGGGCAAAGTAGTCTAGTCTTTTACACAACGGCCCCTCAAACACGTGAACAGTGATCACCTGCCCTTGGAAGTCTTCTGGATTCTACCCTCAATATTCTTTGTTCCTCTACCCAGTCCTCAACAGTGCCTTCCAGTATCCTCATTGCCTGTTTCTGAATATTCCCTAACTTGGGATCATAAAGTCATGAGACATAGATTGAAAGAGACATCAGAGGCCAGCTAGTTGAACCTCCTCATCGTGGAGATGATGAACATCGGAAACTCATGGTCATGGGCACAGTGCTGAACACAGCCTCAGAACATCCTAGCTTTTCACACCAACATCTCATCATTGTGGATAACTTTCTCTCATAGTGCAGGTCTCAACACATCCATGCCTTCTTATCCTGTGAATTTTCAGGGGAGGTTTGAGGATCCCCTCAAGGGGTGGAGAACCTGCGGCCTTGAGGCCACATATAGCCCTCTAGGTCCTCAAGTGCGGCCCTTTGACTGAATCCAAACTTCATAGAACAAATCCCCTTAATAAAAGGATTTCTTCTGTAAAACTTGGACTCAATCAAATAGCCACACTTGAGTACTTAGAGGGCTACATGTGGCCTTGAGGCCACAGGGTCCCCACCCCTGGCCCACTCTATCAATGCTCAAGGGCTCTCCTAAATCTCTTAACATTATGTTTCTACCAGTGAAGCCTAGGGGCCATCCATCACCTGGCATTCTCAAAGGCTAACAGGGCTCATTTTAAGTTGGCATCTGCTATATGCCAGGGCTGCCTCAGATCAGTCTGGTAGTTCAGTCTTGAGACTGGAATTAAATGAGACACTTGTAGACCAGACTAAGAGTTAGCAGAAGGAAATTTACTTTGCTGTAACATGGAAAGGATTCTCAGCAAGTATACAGCATCCCTGGTTGAGGTAGAAGAAGCCCACCCTCATATCTGTATAGAAATGTTCTGGTTAAGAGAGCAGGCATGGCACCACATGCCAAGACTTGAAAAATCTTAGACAATGTTGATTACTTTTGGGCTGGAAAGTGTCATCGTGGGTTGGAGCCTTAAAACACTGGGCCAGTTAAATCTCAAGGCCAGAGTCAATTCCTTTTAAGGAGAAACAGGGCTAGTCTATAGGGGGTAGGGCACGAGACTGGAGCCAGATGGGCTCTGAGAGCTAAATATACATCTTGAAATTGGTGAACATTACAAATTAGGGCTTATTTGCGTTACTGTTTTGTTGATTTCTAGACTTAAGAAAATGATAGAAAATATGTTAATAATGCAGATTAAAAAGTTTGTCACAGGAGCATTTTTTCCCCTAAAGAGCTGGTTGTTAAACATTTATCAGCACACCTCTGGGTAGAGCCCTAGAAAAAGTTAGCCCACAGAACCAGGAGAACATACAATAATAGCAGAAACAACTTCAATAGATTAAGAACCCTTATCGATACAGTAACCAACCATGATTTCAGACAAGCAACAATGATTCTGGCTACCCACGTCCTGAAAAGGGGGCAATAGATTTGGTGCAGAATTAGAAATATGTTTTTTGGACATGGCCAATGCAAGAATTTCTTTGGCTTTGCTACATGTATTTATTTCAGTCTTTGTTTTTCTTTTTCAATTGGAGGTGGAAGAGAGAATTAATGCTTGTTAATCAAGGAAAAATTTTTTTTTTTAAAAAAGGAAAGAAAAGTCAGCCTACATATGGTAGAATCTTAAAAAAATACTGCTCCAAACTCTGTAGCAGCTGGGTCATTTTAAAGTGTAAGCTGGATTTATGGTGAGCTAGACAGCTTCTGGCTTATAAACTGTGCTGTACAAATTGCTAACTTGTAAACGCACACACTGGGCCACTTTATTCCACTTCAAAAAGCCAGATTTGTTCTCTCTTTCTTTCCCTTTCCCTGTTTTTAAATGCTTACTATGCCCTTCCCCCCTTCCATCTAGTATATATTCCTCTGTGATATAAAATCATACTGTAGCATGAGAAAGAAATATATTTCTGGAAAAAAAAGAAATATATTTCTGTTTTTTCATTTTAGGTTTGACTTTCTGTTCATTTATCAGTTTTTCTCTCCTCTGTCTCTTTTAATTTCTTCTCCAACAAAATCAGAAGACCAGCGGCTACTTAGACTAATAGCTGGCTTTTATCTACTGCCTGCTGTGTGCCAGGCACTATGCTAAGTGCTTTACCAAATATTATCTTGTTTGATCTTCACAATAATCCTCAGGGGTAGATGCTAATTACCATCCCCGTTTGCCAATGAGGAAATTGAAACAGAAAGGTTAAGTGACTTGTCCATAGTCATATAGCTCTTGAGTGTATCCATAAAGTCCTAGACTTGATGTCATTAATCAAATGAGCTGACACATGTAAACCACTTTGCTTTAAGCTCTCTGCAGCTAGCTGTTATTAATTATTGAAGGCTAGTAGCATGTATTCAGTTCAACTCAAGCAACCTTTATCAAATACTTAAAATGTGCCTAGAGAACGCTGTGATTACTGTACTGAGAGGCCTATATTCAATTAAGTACCCATTCTGTGCAAGGTACTGGGCCATGTGCTGGCAATGCAAAGACAAAAGATAAGATGATAGTGAAAAGAATAGAAATGTGGAGGGGGGTGGGGGAAGGTGAACAACTGACTTCACTCATTTGTACATTTGGAAGATATGAAACTGACCTGGATTTTTTATTTCTAGAAATTTCAAAAATTGCTTGTTAGGCCTTTGCTGAAGTTTATAAATAAGAATTTTTTTGTGTGTGTGAGGCAGTTGGGGTTAAGTGACTTGCCCAGGGTCACACAGCTAGTAATTGTCAAGTGTCTGGTCTGAGACATCAATGTCTGGTCTGCCCCATCTCCCTAAATTATTTGAATTTGCTGAGTATATATATTATTTTAGTGCCTCCTCTCGTAAAGTCACGCCAATTAGCTGACGTGCATTTCTAATTATCTTTTTATGTATCTCAATTTCTTTAAGGGTAGGGACTCCATCTTTTTTTGTATTTCTGTATAATGCCTTGCAATATCTTGGGCTGATTCCCGAAAACTGTGGGCCTGGAAGGATGGAAAAGATTTGCCTAGGAGGGCCACAATATCCAGGTAAGGGGTGGTGAGATAAAGGCAAAGAATGATTGAGTGCTGTGTCAATGAGGAGACTAGCTTAGCAAAGGTTTGGTTCCGGGGTTCCTGTTTTTGAGAAGATGATCTCAGGGACTGGTGCTAAAAATTCTCTAATGGTCCTTTAAGCAATAGCTAAATTAGTAAATGCAAAGGATATTAAAAATAGTAAATAAATAAATGTGAAGAATGCTATGAATAGCGAATAAATATAAAGAATACTACAAATAGTAAGTAAAGTAAAGAATATTAAAAATAGTAAATAAATAAACTTAAAGAATAATATGAATAGTAAATAAATAAATGTAAAGAATACTATGAATAGTGAATAAAAGTAAAAAGACTACAAATAGTAAATAAATGTAAAGAATATTAAAAATAGTAAATAAAATGTAAATAATACTATAGAGAATAAAGATAAAGAATATTACAAATAGTATATTAAATTACTCCAAGGGTTCCCAACACAATTTTTGTTGTTGTTGTTGAAAAGAATTTGTGGGGAAAAGAACCCATTGAGAATCCCTCACATGGTGGTTTGTGTTGGGGAGTAGTAGGAAATAAGGCTGGATAGGTAGGTTTAATCAATTAATCAACAGGCACTTATTAAACACCTATTGCATGCCCCACAGAGGGGATACAAACATGTAATTAAAACATTTCTTCCAGTAGACTGTGTGCTTCTTGAGAGATGGGGCTGTTTTTTGCCTGCCTTTGTGATCCCAGTTCTCAGCTCAGTGCTTGACGCGTAGTAGCTGCTTAATAAATACTTGTTGGCTCAACTTGAGTTTATAATCTAGCAGCAGGAGACACGTGTTAGAGTCCCCAAATTGAGGAGTTAGGCCTTAGCCGGTGAATTTTCCCTGGGCTCACCACCCTGTCTAGTGTGGCAATACGAACTTTGGATAAATTTTCACTCTTCAGGCCTGGACTTGAGTCCCATTGAACACATCAATCAGTTTCTGTAATTCAACTTAGTGATTAGAAAAAAAAAAGATGAGCTAAAATGTCTTCTTCTAAATAATATATATGACTTTATGATATTATTCTCACCGATTTCTCTAGGGAGAAGTAAGTAGTCAGGGTAATAAGAGACAGAGTATTTTTGGAATCCTTACCTTTGGAGAGGGAATTTTCTCTCCTCAGGGGACTAACAGTATTGTTTTTCTCCAGTCAAAGGTGCTAGACCTTCTCTTCCATCTGGTACTACTTCTCCCCTGAGTGCCAGATGGTAATCAAGTCTGCCCATTTTCTTATGGAGAACTAGACTCTGTGATTTTTAGGTGGTATGACTGACTGACTGACTGTGTGTGTGTGTGTGTGTGTGTGTGTGTGTGTGTTTGTGTGTGTGTATGTGTGTGTGTGTCCCCTACTTAGCATCAAAAGTTTCAGTACAGTTCTGGTGACAGATATCTGTTGACTAAGGACTGGCCCAGGTAAGTTTGTCACCAGGCTGACCACGGAATGATGAATTTTTCAGCTATTGCAACTCCAGAAAACTTTCTAAGTTATGGAGGGGTTGCGTCTCTCAGTGGAGAGAGTACCTTAAAATATTTAAAAATATATAAAAGGCAGCCCCATGTCCAGCAGCTTTGAGGCGAGAAAAGAGTTCTCTCAAACTGAAAGAATCTCAAAAATCTTCTTCTGGTTTTGGACTCAGCCAAGTACAGCTCTACTACTCCTACTCCTAACCAACAGATGGATTTCTTTTAGTGGGCTCACTATAGTAGTATAGTGTGGCTTACAAAATGCTTTCCATGCAGCATCTTAGTGATGTAGGTCCAGACAGTACTATAAGCCTGATTTTACCACCAAGGAAACTGAGGTTATCGGTGTGGTTAAGGTCACATAGTCAGTCCAGTGTTTTTTCCACCGCACCTTAATTCCTAGTAACCGAACCAATCAGTAAGCATTTATTAAGCACCTACTATGTGTCAGCCTCATGCTAGATGTTAGAGCTACAATCAACTAACATCTACTATGTGTCAGCCTCATGCTAGATATTAGAGATACAATCAACATTTATTAAGCGCCTACTATATACCAGACCCATGCTAGATGTTAGAGATACAGTCAACTAACATTTATTAAGCACCTACTATGTGCCAGGCACCATGCCCTGGGGATAAGAAGAACGGCACAAAACAGTACCAGTTCTCAAGGAACTCACATCCTGTAAGGGCAGAAAATTTGTACATATATGAGATATATGAAAGAAATACCAGGTAATGGGAGTGGAGGGAGGCAGTAGTATCTGGAGAAAGGGATTAAGAAAGGCTTCATGTAGGAGTGGGCCTATTTTATATCACACTTTCCCTAAATTCTCCAACCAGGGTCATGAGGCTTAATTTCAGTATTTCCTGACAACTTTAGGATACAAAATTAGTAGCTTAGGATCATCTACTTAACTTGATCATTAAAGTCCTATACAGTGTGGCATCTCCTTACTGCCCCAGTCTTTCACTCTTTGGTGTAGTCAAACTGACCTACTGTTCTTCTTATAGCACATGCTACCTCTTGCTTCTGTGCCTGGAATGGAATCCTGCCTCAAATTTAGTTTCCTTCAAAGCACAGCTCAATGAGGCCATTCTTAATTTCCCTCTCTGCCTAGTGTCCATCGGAAAGACACTTTAGAGTCTAGGTAGTGTAGTCCATTTCCTGGATGATGAAACTGAGGCCCAGGGAAGCCGAGTGACAGGTAGAATTTGAACCCAAGTCTTAGGACCACAGAATAAGTGATCTTTCCCTTTGTACCTCTCTGCCTCCTGCATACCAGCTAACAGCTGTACTACCTTCCTCTTGAAATGACTTGTTATTTTATGAAAATCCTTATCTTTGTACTTAAATATAACCAAACATTTTCTCTTGTGTGTTTTTATCTCCAGTACCTTGCACATAGGCTTGGGGATTGGACCTGGGGTTTCATTGGTATGGGTAACTCCCAGGTGAGGAAACCCTCCCTTACCAATGCTCCTTGACATCTAAATCTAGATTTAGAATCTTAGATCATTGAGTCCCCAAAGTTAGGTGACTTGAACAGGGTCACACAAACCATAAAAATCAGAGCTGGATACCGGTCTTCCGGGTGCCTAGGTCCACTTTCTATCCACTAAGCACTTTCTATCCATATAGTAATCACTTAATAAGTATTGATAGAATTGGATTTCTCCTGTGCCAACATAGTCAAGAAAAGAGTTGTGGATAGAGCACTGGCCCTGGATTCAGGAGGACCTGAGTTCAAATGTGATCTCAGACACATAACATTTAGTAGCTGTGTGACCCTGGGCAAGTCACTTAACCCCATTGCCTAGCCGAAAAGAGGACATAGGGTAAGGGAAAGGTGCCATTTGAACTTAGACTGACAATTTGCAACAGGTGGCCCTTGGAAGAGGAGGACCTTGCAGATTTATAGACGAAAGCTTATCGAGGCAAGAAAAGGGTAGAAACTTTAGCATCTAGTAGGGAACAATATTTTATGTGAGGGGGAGGAGCGTGATTTCATTGTGTAAAGGTAGATTGGGGCCAGATTGTGGAGGGTTTTGAAGGCCAGCCTAAGGAATTTGAATTTTTTCCTTGAGGTCTCACCGAGTCCCAGACGTTTTTTAGTCCTGTGCGTTATTGGAAAGAGGAATCTGGCAGCTGTGTGGCGGGGTGGTTTGGAGTTGAAGGAGGAAGGGAAACCTAGCAGAAGGGAGATCAGTAAGGAAACGATTGAAGCAGTCCCTGTGAGAGAGAATGAAGACAATATTTCGGGCAGTTTGTAAATAGAATGGAACCGAGGGAATGTGGGGAGAGGTGGAAAGAGACAAGATTTGGCAACCGATTGGGTGTGGGGCGGGCAAGGGAGGGGCCGCACGTTCTGCACATATAAATACACCTAAAGAGGAGACACCTTTTTTTTTTTAAGGGAGAAGAGAGAACCCTGGGAGAGAAAAGTTTTCCTGGAGACTGGGGCTGAGAGAGAGGGAGAGGGAAAGCTGAGCTTCCTGCACCCTGTTGGGGGGGGAACCAGACATTGGGAGCCGGGAGCCGGGAGCCCCGGGGAGGGGAGGGAAGAGGGAGGAGACTGGATTTCCTCCGCCCGCTCTACCGCACCCAGCCTGCGGAGGCGCCGCCGAGTTCAGCAAAGGGTTAAAGCGGGGTGAGCTGCCGTTGGCCAGACCCGCGGCACCAGTCCAGGGTGGACGCGAGGAGCTCCAGCCGAGTCGGGCAAAAGGAAAAGTTGGGGGCGAGCCTGCGCCGCGGAGCGCGTCTCGGGGGTTAGCCGCCGGTGGATCGGCGGGTTGAGGAGCTGCAGCCACCGCCGCCGCCTCCTCCCCCCGGAGCCAGGATGCCGGGGAGCGATACGGCGCTCACAGTGGACCGGACCTACTCGGACCCGGGAAGGCACCAGCGCTGCAGGAGCCGGGTAAGCTTGGCGCGGCCAGCGATCGAGGCGGAGGAGAGAGGACGCTGGGGGCCGGCCGGGGGAGAGCAGGGCGCTCACGGACGAGGACCTGACCCTGACCTTGGACCCCGGACCCCGACCGGCCACCACCACCCGCTCTGGCCGGGGGAGGGGACCGGCGGCTGGCTTCTTTTCTCCCTCGCCTGAGCAGTTCCTAGAAATAGTTACGTTTAATGAGTATTGCTTCCTCCTCCCCCGCCTCCCTTTCCTCCTTTCACCGCAGCGCGTCCCTACTACGTTCAGTTCCTTGGAGTTGGGTGGGGGAGAGATGGGGGCCGGGGGGGGGGAAGAACTCAGAAAACCCAGCTAACCGCCTGAGACCCGCGTCCAGAACTAGAACTTGCACCCTGGCTTGGAAAGAGGGAGCGAGACACGAGGGCAACCGGTAATTCAAGTCAGCAAGCATTTATTAAGCACCTACTATGTGCCAGGCACTCGCCAAGTGCTGGAATGTCCGGAGAAGCTTGTGGAGTACTCACTATAATATTTTTAAATCCATAAAATATGCAGGATTGGAAAAGAAATTATATGAAATTTTTTTTAAGTTCCTAGACCCCAGATTAAGAAGGCTTGGACCCTATCTGAAAAAGAGGGACCCAGATGGGCAGCCCTGTCCTCCCAAAAGCGCCCCTTGCCCCGGCTGCAAGGCCGGCGAGGATCCCCAGCTTACAAGGAAGGGCCCTGGGTGCCAGCCATTGGCATGTGTGTGTGTGTGTGTGTGTGTGTGTGTGTGTGTGTGTGTGTGTCACTGGGACACTGAAGATAACAAGGATCTCTTTTCTCAGATCCTCCCTCTCTTCAACCTCCCCTACCCCGCTTTCTCGATCCCCACGGTTTGAATTTCCTCGCGTTAGCTGGCGAGTGAGCGAGAGACCCATCCTGGGCTGCCTAGACCCTCTTTGGGATGGCTGGCGCTCTGGCGCTGCCGCCCCCTAATAGCTCGGCTCGAGTCAAGTCAGAGTCCCTACCGGCTGCTTCCATGCTCTTTAAAGCCAAGTGAAGCAAGCGCCCTTCTTATTGTTTGCAGTGTAATTTGCTGTTACTGATTTTGGCTGTGGGCGAAAATAGCTCCTCTCTTCTGAGGCTTCTGCAGAGACAAGAAATTCAGGGCTTCAGAATAAAAGATGCGGGGCCCAGCTTGAGAGAGCAGTATGACTTGATTTCTCCAGGCAAAGGAAAAAAACAAGTCTTCCTCTGTGTAATATGTGTTGATTTTCTTGACCTCCCCCTGTCTTTTCTGGATGTCACCACTGGATGGATTTTTTCCGTCTTGCCTCTTCATGAAATGCCTTCTAGCCAGCACCGTCCTCCACCTTGGCATTCGTCGGTGGCTTGATTAAGTCCTTTGCCCTTTGCTCTGTAAACAGTGCCCACTTGTTCCTGACCCCCAGGGTCTTTGTGTCAGTTTCTCTGTATAAAGTTCGCCTGGGAAGTCTCCTGAGTTCTGTTCTACCCACCTGGCTGAGCCATACACAGCCTAATCAACTGACTGGCGATCTAGTCCTGCCTACCAGCTGTGTATACTACTCGGGGACCTTTTATTCTAGTCTTGCAGGATTAAATCGGACTTGATAAGACTGTTTCCTTGTGTATTTTGCTGGCTGGAAAGTGAGTAAACATTTATGAACTATGAGCTAGGGACAGAGCTAAGGGTTAGGGACACAGAGGGTAAAAGACAGTCTCTGCCCTTCAAAGAGCTTACAATCTAAAGGGGGATACAACTTGCACACAGGACATCATAGATGGGATACATTGGAGGGCAGCAGAATTAAGGGGGATTGGGAAAGGCTCCTGTAGAAAGGTGGATTTTATTGGGACTTAAAGGAAGGCAAGATGAGAAAAGAGAGAGAGAGAGATCAATCCAGGCATGGACCACCAATGAGAATACCCAGAGGCAGGGTAGAGTGTACTGCTGGAACAGCCAGGAGGATTGGGTCAATGAGTAGTTCTTGGGTGTGGGGTACAGTGCAAGAAGACTATAAATGTGGAGAGGGCAGGTTATAAAAAAAAAAGCCAAACCAGAAGATTTTATCATCAATTGAGCTATTACTGCTTAATTTAATGTTTGACAAGCAGAGAGAGTATGGTCATTGGAAAGAGGAATGGATTTAGAATTATGTTGTTGTTCAGTTGTATCATTTGGGTTTTTCTTGGCAAAGATTTTGGAGTGGCTTGCCATTTCTTTGTTCAGCTCATTTTACAGATGAGGAAACTGAGGCAAACAGTGTTAATTGACTTGCCCAGGGTCACATAGCTAGTAAGTATCTGAGGCCAGAGTTGAACTCGGGAAGATGAGTCTTCCTGACTTTAGGCCCAGTGCTCCATCCACTCTACCACCTAGCTGCCCCCTTTGTAATTATAGGAGCATACATTTAGAGCTGGAAGAAACTTAGTAGCCATGGAGTCCAGAGTTCAAATACTACCCCAGCACACTACCTGTGTGATTTTGGGCAAAGTCACTTAAGCTCCCTAGGCTTCAGTTTCCTCATCTGTAAAATGAGGGGACTAGGTGACCCTTTAAGGGCCCTTCCAGCTCTAAGTGGCTCTATGATCTAATGATTCAGGAGTCAGAGGATGTGAGTTCAAATCCCAACCCTGAGACTTCAAACTGTGTGCCTTTCCAGAAGTCATTTCCCTGAAACCCCAGTTTCTTCATCTGTAAAATGAAGGAGTTGGATTTGATCACTTATAAAGTCCCTTCCAACCCTAAATTTTATAGTATAAATCTTAGGCTAGATTCCTCCCAATCCCACCCCTACCTTTTTGCTTTCTTAACTCCTTTAGGAATTTCTCCTCATTGAACATAGTTCCTAAATACATTAATATTAAAAAATGCTAAAATTGCCACCAAATTGATATGTAAAGGTTCCAAATCCATAGCAATTTGGGGAAAATTCTTTGGTTTTCCACACTTTTCTATGGCTTTTGTATAAAGTTTGACTCAAAAGAAGAGAGGACGGGAGCAGCTAGGTGGCACAGTGGGTAGTGTACTGGCCCTGGGACATCAGGAAGGCCTGAGTTTAAGTCCGGCCTCAGACCAGACACTTGACACTAGCTATGTGACCCTGAGCAAGTCACTTAACCCCAATTGCCTAAAACAAAACAAAACAAACAAAAAAAAGAAGAGAGGAGGAAATGTACCTCTTTCCTTTCTTTGCAGAAGTGGTGGACTGTGGTTGTGACACATTACATATACTGTCAGCCCTGGTTAAATTATTGGTTAGCTTTGCTGAACTGAGTTCTTTTTCTTTCATTTTCCTCTTTCATTTTTGATTCCTTGTTGGAAGGGTTGACTCTTTGGGTAAGGGAGGGATACATTTGGAAATGAAAATGATGTTTTAAAAAATTAAGTACAGTAAAAAAAAAAAGGAAATGGTTTTAGATTCTTAGCTGTAGAGAAAGGATCTGAGACTTGGGCCTGGGAGGGAACCTTACAAAGTCATTGAATCCAAACTCTTCATTTTATGAATGAGGAAACTGAGACACGAGTGATGGACCCAAGGCCACGCAGGTAGAAAGTAGCAGAGCTGGCACTGGAACCCTGGTCTTCTTGATTCTAGAGATAATGTATCTTTCTGTGAATGAGAATACTCTTTAACAACAAAAAAAAGGAAACTATGAACTTCTGTTATATACAATTTTTTAATGTGCATATTAAATTTAACATGATAATAGCAACGCTGGCCGGCTATTGACTGTCCCTTTCTTTTTTTTTTAGGCAATTGGGGTTAAGTGACTTGCTCAGGTTCACACAGCTACTAAGTGTCATCTGTTTGGTCTGAGGCCAGATTTGAACTCAGGTTCTCCTGACTTCAGGGCTGGTGCTCAATCCACTGCCTGTCTCTTACTAAACTGCCTTATCTTCTCTTCTGTGTATTTTTAAATGCTTCCTTGATGTTTTTCTAAGGTATATTTTGGTTGATCTTAGTACAGTTAACATGATTACTTGAAAATTAGAGAGATCTCTGACTTTTAAAAGACGGGCTAATACTAATAGCTAGTATTTATATAGTGTTTCTCAGATCTGAAAAATGCTTGCACATATCATCTCATTTGACCCTCAAGATAAACTTGGGAGGTAGGTGCTATTATTATCCCCATTTTACAGATGAAAAAACTGAGGCACATAGAAAAACTGACCTACCCAGTTGCACACAGATAGTAAGAGATTAAGGGAGGATTCCAGCTCAGGTCTTTCTTACTCCAAGCCCATCATTCTATGCAAGTGGAAGGAAGGAAGCAATCATTTATTAAGTACCCATTTGCCAGGAATTGAGCCGCTGGATGGCACAGTGGATACAGTGTCGGGCCTGGAGTCAGAAAGACTCATTTTGCTGGGTTCCAATCTGTATGACCCTTGAGCAGTCACTTAACTCTGCCTCAGTTTCCTCATCTGTAAAATGAGCTGGAGAAGGAAATGGCAAACCACTCCTGTATCTCTGCCAAGAAAACCCCAAATGGGGTCACGAAGAATCAGACCCAACTCAACAATAACGATAAGTGCTAAGTGATTTACAAATATTATCTCATTTGATCCTCACAACAACCCTGGGAGGTAGGTACTATTATTATCCCCATTTTATAGTTAAGGAAACTGAGGAAAGTAGAGGTTAAGTGACTTGCCCAAGGTCACACAGCTATGACGTTTCTGACCTCAAATTTGAACTCAGGTCTTCCTGACTCCAGCCATAACACTCCTTCCGCTGAGATACCTAGAAGTTTTTTTTTAATTGTCTTTAAAAAAAATTATATCGATGTTCTTTTCTTATAAAAAATCACTGTCACTTTCCAGTGCCTTTACCCCCTGCCCCTTCTCCTTCATCCCTCTCTTAATAAAGTCAAGCAAAACAAATCAACTCATTGGCCATGTCTGAACACGTATACCTGCCTCCTGCATGTAGGAGTTCTTTAAGAAGAAGCACAGTCTCCGATTTTCTGGGACATTTCCTTGATGCCATTTCTGTAAGTAACAGAATGAGCTGTTTTGAATGACAAGCCTGTCCTGTTGCTTCCCTCCTTTGAGGCTTGCTCAGCTGTGTAAAGTTGACTATGTGACCTTATCTTCCCGGTAACTCCTCGCTTTCAGCTCTTATAAAATGAGGAAGGTATCAAAGAGTGAACTGGGGCTGTTAGATGAAAAACGTAAAGGGGAGGGGTCTTCATTCTTAAAGGGAGCATTCAGTCTTAGCTGTGTGCCTCCAGGTGATTGTTTCTGGAGCTGTTTTTGTAGGGGCCAATAAAAGTTAAATAGGGGAGGGTTTTTTTTCCCTTTTCAAGTCATACTGATTTAATAGCTACTTTATGAGCTTTGTGGTTCCTAGTATTATGCCACATTTACCACTAGTAGCCCATTTGGACATAGCTTGGCTACAGCTTTAATGCATATTGCCATACCCAATTCCTATAAGAACCCTGCGAAGTAGGTATTATTATTGTGTCCATTTTACAGATGAGAAAACAGAGGTGTTCAGAGGTTGGCTGGCTTGCCCAGGGTCACATAACTAGGTAAGTGGTAGAGGTGGTGACCCAGTTCTGATTTTAGTCCAAAGCACTTTAGTTTTTTTTCTTTATTATTATAAAGTTTCTTATAAACTTACAAACATTAGCAAAAATGAGTTAATAAAGAAAAAAAGAGGATTGTATATGAAGCTATGATCTTCTGTTATGTACAGTTTGTATAACAAAACTGCTGTGTTTACCAGTGTTCTTCCTGTATCTCTTTCTACTCTCTTCTCTTTTTTAAAGTTTTTTTTAAAGGTTTCATTTACACTTTTCTTTCTTTTTTATTTTTCTACATTGGCTTTGTCTGAAAATAGATAACTCATTCTGTACCTCTAGTCTTTTGCCCCTCTGCCAAGAGGTGGGAGGTACATTTTATCATCAGTCTTTTTAAAAAAATTTTTTTCTTCATTTTTTTATTCTGAACTCTTAACATTAACATGAACTTTTCTGTGCACAAAAAAGAAAAAAAGATGGCTGTATGAAACCATGAATTGTCAAGTGTAGATTAAATTTAACCCAATAGTAGATTGTGACTTAGCTTGTCTGTGTCTCCTTCATTATTCTTCTGAAGCCACAACTGGTCACTCTGCCAAAAGGTAGATGCGTAATCCCCTTTGTGGAGTTGTGATTGGCCAGTGCATCAATGAGAGTCCCTAAGTCTTGCAAAGTTGTTTTCTTTGCGTTGTTGTTCTTCTGCTCCTGCTCCCTTCACCATGCATCAGTTCATACAGATCCTCCCCGGCCTCTCTGAATCTGTCATAGTTGGCATTTCTTATAACGCAGTATGATTTGACTACATCTTTATATCATAATTTATTTAGTTACTTCCCAATTGATGGGCACCCTCTTTCTTTCCATTTACTCGCAGCATCCAGAAGTGCTGCTTTAAATATTTTGTGCATGTGTGTTCTTCCCTCTGTCTTTGCCCTCTTTGGAGAATATGTGTGTGTTCGTTCCCTAAAAGAGATCAAAGGCAGAGGGGAAAAGATCCACATGCAAACAATATTTAAAACAGCAAATGCTATGTGTGTGTGTGTGTGTGTGTGTGTGTACACACATGTACATAGGAACACACACAGAGTCAGGCCTGGAAGATGTATCATAGGGTATGCACGGTGTAATGACTTTTGTCTTCCAGAGTGGCTGGATAACTCTTCAGCCCTCTCAACATCCCATATGCACACCTGTGTTCACTAGTGTTCTCTCCCCTAGGCCGGGGGACACCAGTGAGCTCTCAAAAACCAACTGTGTGACTTAGTGTACCTGGTGTCCTCAGAGAAAGTAGGTTAGGTCAAAAATAAACCAGCTTGAGGCAAGCAGGGATTTTCATTAAAACTGAGCATATGACAGCAGCGATTGAACTTCCTGCCTCATCAGCTAGGAAGTGGATGAAGTTCTATGATGACTTGGGGTAGGGTCAATGAGAATGTTTACATGATGATGAATTTGGGGATTTTGTTTGGTAGAATTGTAGTTGGCTTGCTTAAAGTGGTTTAACAGAAGGAAATGTTTCTTTACCAAGTGACATCCATGAAGTTATTAGGAATGTGGTTTCTTACTGTAATACAGTAAGTATCCACTTATATTCCTCTCTGTTGGGAGCTGCTGGCTATTGGCATTTGTCCCATATCCTTGGCACAGACTTGGATATTGTGTGTTGCTGTTCTATTGTTTTTCAGTCATGTCTCACTCTTTGTGATCCCATTTGGGGTTTTCTTGGCAAAGATACTGGAGTGGTTTGCCATTTCCTTCTCCAGCTCATTTTACAGATGAGGAAACTGAAACAGGGTGAAATGACGTGCCCAGGGTCACACAGCTAATAAGTGGCCAGATTTGAACTCAAGTCTTCCTGGCTCCAGGCCCAGAGCTCTATCCACTGTACCACCTTACTACCCCTTGTACATTACAAATGTCTACATCGGAGTTAGTTTTCAAGTCTTGTTATTTCTAGCTCTAGACAATCTTTCCCATCCATCCTTTTCTCCCCATTCTCACAGGCCCCCATCGCCTCTCATTTGGATTATTTGCAAAAGCCTCCTGACTAGGAGCTGCCAAAATGAAATTTCTGAAAAACATCTGACCTCTACTGAAAGGTTACTTCTTTACTCAGAGTTCTTCTGTGGCTTTCTATGCCTTTCCCCAGACAGGCATGTAAAGCCCTTCACTCCAGAGAAAAGTAAACCAGTTCCTGGGGGCATACTTTCTCTTTCTCTCTCTCTCTCTCTGTCTGTCTCTCTCTGTCTTTCTGTCTCTTTTTTTCTGTCTCACTCTCTCTTTCTCTCTCTCTCATGCACGCATGCACATACACATGCCTCAGAGTGGTGGGCAGGGGTGGAAAAGAATTATTCTGAGATATAATTATTTGGTCATTTGCTTCCTTCCCTCTCCTCCCTGCCCCCAGTATTCTTACTTACATGAGGCTGAGGTCTCCTGGAAGAGTTTAACCTTTGGGGATGAGCAGAGTGGTTTACAATTTTGGGTTGACCTAGTTCTTACTTATCTGGTCATTTTTGGGTCTTTCAGAATTGATGCTTTGTTGCATTTATAAGGGAAATACTACAGATCTCCCTTGGGGGGGAGATCCTTTTAATCTGCCCAGCCTCCAAAAGATTAATATAGCCCTGGGCCACTTTAACACTGGAAATCTAGGCTTGAAGTAAGGTTATGTCACCTGAGCTAGTCCCTCTCCCAGAGCCCCTGGCCTCAAGTAGTTGTTATGAGAATAAAATGAGATAATATCTGTGAAATGCTTACACAGTAGGCACCATAAAATGGTGTTACTATTATTATTAGATAAGTACATCCATAAATCAGTGCTAAAGATGTGCCAGATCTCAAGACAATTTAGATACTTAACCTAGCTCCTGCAAATGGCTTTAGCTGACAAGACTAGAGCGTTTACCTTTTAAAATAAGTTCCATAAGCCCCAGAAATTATGCAATAGGTGATACCATGCCACTTTATGTTGAATTACTCTGTTATTAAGTAGGGCACATTTATCCATAATTAGAATCCTGTCTAGTTTTTTCATATCTTGAGTATTTCTGAAATCTTCCTGCTGCATTCCTGCCCCTGTACAGTAAGTGCTTTTCCTGAAAAGCTAAGGAGAAGTCAGATAACTAAGAAGGGCAGCTCTCTGCAGTGGATAAAGGGCTTTCCTTGAAATCTGCAAGGCCTGTGTTCTAGTCCCTCCTCTGACACTTACTGGCTGTGGGACCACGGGGAAGGCTTTTTCTCTGACAGTGTCTTAGGCAGTTTTTTAAGAAATCGAGTGGTCGGAGGCAGCTAGGTGGCATAGTGGATAGAGCACTGGCCCTGAAGTCAGGAGGACCAGAGTTCAAATCCAGCCTCAGACCAGACATTTGACACTTAGTAGCTGTGTGACTCTGGGCAAGTCACTTAACCCCAATTGCCCAAAAAAGAAAGAGAAAGAAAGAAAGAAAGAAAGAAAGAAAGAAAGAAAGAAAGAAAGAAAGAAAGAAAAAGAAAGAAGAAAGAAAGAAAGAAACCAAATGGTTGAGCAGCCAGTCTTCATTGGTAGTGAGGTTTTAGGTTGGGGGTGGGAAACGTGCAGCCTCAAGGCCACATGGAGCCCACTATGTCCAAGTGTGGCCCTTTGACTGAATCCAGATTTCACAGAACAAATCCTTTCCAGGTTCCCCGCCCCTGGAAGGTTAGGCATTGGAAAGGAACTACTTTCATCAATAAGCTGGCAGGTTAAGGGAGTAGCCAGAAGTAGTTACACACTGATGCTCAGAGAGGTCCATCAACCTGTCCTAAGTCACACAGCTAGTGAGTGTAGTGAGTGGCCAGGTGGATCCAGATCTTACCTCTAGTGCTCCTTATTTCAAATGCAGCAGGAGGCTTAATTAGGAGCAGACTCCTCAGTGGACACTTTTGTGTAGTGAGTCCAGACAGAATGAAAATAAAGGCTTCATCTCTGTCAATAGCATTGCCATTCTTCTAGCTCTCCAGGCTTAAAACCTTCCCTTCATGGCAGACTGTTTTCTGCATCCCCTATTCCACAAGCTGATTCGTTTCTCTTTTTAACTGACACTTTAAATTTTTGTCTCATCTAAATTTCAGAATAAATCTCCCTCCTCCTTGGCCCAAAAAGCTGTTTCTTTTAATAAAGACTTTTTTTTTAAAAGAGGGGAAAAAAGTTCAGCAAAATCAACCAGCACCTTATCTCACTGTATGTGCACTACTGTTCACCAACAGTCCCTTCTCCTGTACCTAAATTGGCCATCATCATCATAGAGAAATTCAGTTTCATTTTATTCTTTCTATCCCCCCTTAGACACTTAATAGCTATGTGATCTTTGGTCTCACATTTGCATTGGAAATATGGTTAAAGTTAAATGAAACAGCAGTGAAGTTGTCCCCATTTCATAGATGGTAAAAGTAAGTCAAAGATGGAAAAATAGTGATTTGCCCAAGGTTACCCATTGGTGGTGAAAGTACAGTCTAGATCTGACTTCCAGCCTAGCGCCCTTTCACTTAACCTCTCTCAGTCTCGGTTTCCTCTTCTATAAAATGGGGATAATAAGAGACTCTATTTCTTAGGGTTGTTATGAGGTTCAGAAGAGATAATATCTGTAAAACATTTTGTCAACCTTCAAGTGCTATATATATAAGCTGTTAACATTATTATGATTTACAATTCTGTGGATGTTTCTAAAATGCCTTCTGTGTGCTAGGTAGTGGGTACGCAAAGGTGGAAAAGAACAGCTTCCCTGAAGGACCTCTGGGTGTATCATCTAAAGGGAGTGGGAATTAGCCCTGTGCCCAGATAACTATGATGCCAGTTGGAGTAAGATTATATACACAGGAGAAATAAAACAGAATAGCTTCAGAAATCCACTAAATCCTACTGGTTCTTTCTTCGAAATCTTTCTCCTGGCTATTCCTTCTTTCTGTCCCCCAGCTGTGATTACATCGTACCTAGATTCTAGTTTCCTGACTGATCTGCAGTCCCTTCCCGTTAGCATAGTAAACTTCCTATTAAATCTGATTTTAGTAATAAAGGAACATGATCAGCCTTTTGACTTCCATTGTGATGACCCATCTCTGGCCCATCTGCAGACAGACCAGCATTAGATGAGTCTTGCTGAAACACCGCCATCATGTCACTCTCCTGGCCAAGACCCTACAGAAATGGCCCCAGCTGACTATCAGGTTAAGTTGATGGGCCTCATTCTTGTGGTCAGATCTTTCCAAATTCTCTTCTGTCATTCAACTTTATTTCTGATTAGTCTGCAACTCAACCCTTTGTTCTGTCTTCATTGTCCTTGGTCAGGTCTTCATTGTCTATTTCTCCCTTCCCCTTTACTTAGAATCCATCTTGTCTAACCTTCTCATTTTCCATATTAGGAAACTGAGGTCCAGAGAGTCACTTGCCCATAGTGACATAGATAGTAAGGGAAAGAACTGGGATTTGAACCCAGGTCCTCTGAGTCTAAATGCACTATCCACTCCCCTAAATCATGCTGTTTCTCAATCCATTGAAAGGGTTGTTGTCCAGTCACGTCCAACTCTTTATGGCCTCCTTTTTGGTGGTAGCGTTTTGGCAAAGATACTGGAGTGGTTTGCCATTTCCTTCTCCATCTCATTTTACAGATGAGAAAACTAAGGCAAACATGGTGAAGTGACTTGCTCAGGTCACATAGCTAGTAAGTTTCTGAGGCCAGATTTGATCTCAGGAAGAAGAGCTTTCCTGATTGCAGACCCAGGGCTCTGCGGTGCCACCTAGTTGCCCCTTTGCAAGAGTAGAAATGAAGTATTTAGGCCATCTGTCCTGGCATTGGGTCTCCTGCACAATTCTTGGTTGGCAATACGCTGTTATAGAATTTGTTCTAATATTTGAGATGCCGTCCATATCATTAATAACGAACGTATGAAGTAAACAGTGACTTCCACAGCTTTTCCTTGCATTCTTTTAGTAAGTTGTTCTCAGACAAAGACCATCCCCAATCCAATCCCTTCACCTTTCAGATGAGGATCTGTGAGAGGTTAAAGAAATATGGCCAGAGTCACACATGTATGTAGTAGGAGGCATACCCAAGTCCTCTTGACTTCACACACAGCACACTTTCCTGGACTATCGATGGGGTTAGTTTTAATGAAATGGCCGATTATATAGAGTGGATAGAGGCCTGGATTTGATGTCGGATGACCTGGGGTCTAGTCTCTCTCATTTACTGCCTGTGTGACCTTGGGCCAGTCACTTCACTCTTAAAGAAATTAATACCAGGGTAGCTAGGTGGCGCAGTGGATAGAGCATATGCCCTGAAGTCAGGAGGACCTGAGTTCAAATCTGGCCTCAGACCAAACACTTGACACTTACTAGCTGTGTGACCCTGGGCAAGTCATTTAACCCCAATTGCCTAAAAAAAAAAAACCCACCAAAAAGCAAACAAACAAGAAATTAATACCAACACGGCTTCCCGACTCTGATGCTGTGTGACTGACTGTAACCGATCAACCTTCCTAAGCCTCAAAGGGCCCACATATTAAAAAATGGAGATAATACCTCTACCTGCTTCTCTGGCTTATAGTGAGAAAAGTGTTTTGTCAACTCCCAAGTCCCTATGTTGTCATTGTTGTTTGGTGTGACTCCCTAATTTTCTTGGCAAAGTTACTGGATCTCCATTGTGTCCCCATTTTACAGATGAGGAACTGAGGCAAATAGGGGTTAAGTGACTTGCCCAGGGTCACACAGCTAGTAAATGTCTGGGGCCGGCTTTGAACTCAGATCTTCCTGACTGTAGGCCTGGTGCTCTATCCACTGAGCCATCTAGCTGCTCCTTGAGAGTACTAGAAACATGTTAATATTATTAAAATGACTTGAAGGATATTGGGAGGGCCCCTGTGCCAAGGTCATTGAATCATGAATCAGTTAACAAGCATTTATTAAGCACATACTTGCTGCTAGCCAGGGTGATACAAGGACAGCGGTGTCCCTGCTCTTTGAGAGCTTCCATTCTCTCAAGGATTTCCCTCGTACATCTCTGGTTTCTCACGGCACTTCTGGTCTCTTCTAAATGTTGAGTTCATCTTGGTTACTTGGCTGCTCTAAGAGAATAAAATTAGACCTGTGGTTTCATTGCTAGAGGGAATTCCCAAAAAGAAATGAGGAGGTCCCCTCTGCCAATGCACTGTGAGATATTTAAATAAAATAGGCTTTCCATGTATGGCTATGTTATGGGGGGAGGGGACTGACAATAAGAAAAACTTTATGGCTGTAAGTTATCGATCATGGCTGTCAATAAAGGCTGGGTAATCAAATGCTCTGGTAGGTAAAGAGTTACTACATACATCATGCTTTGAATATCAAGAAATCGGGTAAATACTCTTAAATTAAAACCACAAAGAAAATAATTTCATCTTTAAGTGAGAAAGGAGCCCAGCATCTTAGTGTGACAGGGTCATCTTGATGTATGTAAAGGGCATCTCTAGTTATTGACATCAGGTGTAACAGGAAGTTTACTGTACAGAGAAGGTGGCTGTAATTAGATCTGTAAATTATGAATCTCTAGCAGCTGGGTGGTGGACAGGCTATGTCACAGGAGATCTAGTCCAAATACTTCTACTGCCTAGTTGTGTGATGATATTGGGCATAAAGGCAAAAAGCCTTTCCCTGTTTATTCATCTGTCTAATCCTTCCCTACCTTACCCCTACAAAGGGGGCTTTTTTGGACCAGACTAGTGAGAGAGCTCCTATCAAGGAAATTCCCTCTAGCAACCCAGATCTACAACTGTTCTACAATTTAAATTCTCTTTTGAAAAATTAATTAATTCATTTTTAGTTTTCAATTCACTTTTATAAGATTTTGAGTTCTAAATTTTTCACTCTCCCTCCCCTTTCTCCTCCCAAAGATGACGTGCAGTCTGATATAGGCTATACATGTATAATAATATTAAACATATTTCCACATTAGTCATGTACAATTTAAATTCTTGCTGAATTCCATCTATATTACTTAATGTTACCTGAACCTTTCTTCTGGACTCAAAAGGTTTCAGTGTTTTTGTAAGCACATTTATGTTCATATAATACTTTTGCCAGATGAAATGGGGTAGGAGGGAGTCATCCCCATTTCCTAGATGGTAAAACTGAAACTTAGACAGAAAAGTGATTTCCTGGATGTGTTAAAATTTTGGTGGTGCAAATACAACCTGGATCTAACTTGTTGTTCAGTTGTTTTTCGCTCATGTCCAATCTTTTGTGACCACATTTGGGGTTTTCTTGGCAAAGATACTGAAGTAGCTTAGTATTTCCTTCTCCAGTGGATCTTTTTTTATTAGGCAGTCAGAGATTAAGTGACTTGCCCAGGATCACACAGCTAGGAAGTATCTGAAGCTGGATCTGAACTCAGGTCTTCCTGACTCCAGGCTTAGTGCTCTGTTCACTGAGCCACTGGCTGTATCTAACTTACTGCTTACTTACACGCAGCCTGAGAGGGAAGACTCTTTTAAAAATGGTACAATTCGAAAAGAGCTCTGGTTGTGAAAGCTAGGGACTTGACTTCAGGTTTTGCTTCTGCTTCTTTATTGGTGTGACCCAGGGAAGGTCCCTTAAATTCTGTGAGCCTCATTTTCCTCATCTGAATAATCAAGGGGTTATTCAAGATGGCCTTTGAAGGCTTTTCCAGCCCCAAATCTATGGTTCAATGCACAAGTAAGATGCTTTAGCTTCAAATTTAATTCATTTCAGCAAGGACTCATTAAGTGCCATATACCAGGTGCTATGCCTCTTGGGGGTACAAAGACAAAAAAAAAAGGAAACTCCCTGCCCTCAGGGTACTTACATTCTATAAGAGAAAAACAAGTACACAGATGAACTCAGAAAAAATATACAGAGTACTCTGGGAGTCAGAGAGGGAAAACATGACTTTGGGGGAATCGAGATGAAGGTGACTTGAGTCAGGCTTTGAAGGGAGCTAGGGATTCTGAGAGGTGGAGGTGAGAAGGGGGAGGGCATTTCCAGCATAAGAATGGTCTAACCTTGCTGAAAAGAGAGAAACAATAGTATTAAACATTGTAGTCCCAACTTCCTCCCTTTAAGTGTGTGGGTTGAACAGGTGATACTGTTTCTTAACTTACATAAGACTAATTGAGAAGCTGTTGTTACACATCTGTAGCCTGTGAACTCCTCTTGGTGGAACTGGCTGAGCCATAGGTAGATATCTTGGTGATGAGGTTGGCATAGCATAGAGGTTCTTAACCTGGGGTCTGTAAACTCTTTCTCCAATATTTTGATAACTGTTTTTCAATGGAATTGATTTCCTTTGTCAATGTAGGTATTTTATTTCATGCATTTAAAATAATTATTCTGAAAAAAGGGTCTGTAGACTGTCAGAGGGGTCTGTGACAGATCAAGAACTCTTGGAATAAATAGATGTGTTGGCAGATACAACCAAGGCAGGGAATGAAAGGGACTGAAAGAAACCCCAGGTCAGAGTTTGGGTCTGTATTCAGTGTTGCTAAGATAGGGGCCATTTTTTAAGTGCATGTGAAATTCGCCAGGGATAGGAGTAGTGCAGTGTTCTTCTTCTCATTGTCAGTTTCAGGGGCTGCTGTTCAGGTTTGAAATTCACCTGGCAGTGCCCAGCATCCTTCCATAGACACAAGCCGCTGCTTTGCAAACTCTGCTGCTTTTAATTGTGTTTTGTTGTGTTGGGAGAGGTTTAATGGAAATGGGGAGGATGCACAGAACAGTGAATCACCCAGCAGTGAATCAGATGGAAGAGTTTCTTCCTTAGATTAGAACAGGAACAGCACCGTGAGCCAGGCTGTGGGTCTCTAAACCCTCTTCCTCTGCATTGGTGGATGAAAGAGGTGGCACTCTTAAGGAAGGACTTATCCAGGCAATGTTGTTAGTTACTTTTGTTTAAGTGAGCAGGCTAGAAATAAAAGGTTCTCTGACAGTGTAGTTTTATTTAAGCTCTTGACACAAAGAAGTACTTAAGAAATGCTTTTGATTGACTAAAAACAAACATGTTTTATTAATATTAATTTATGAGTTTTGATTACTAACATATATTCCAACCAAACATTTTCTATTGAGAATCTGTGGTATTGTTAGGTATTCTGCAAATAGCTGAGGAGGATAAACAGAAGTAATTTAACTATTTCAGCCTTCAAGTAATTTATAATCTTATAGGAGAAACAATTATCTTGATAATAACTGGCATTATATGGTGCTTTCAAGTTGGGAATGCACTCTGCTTACATTATGTCATTGAACTCTCACAGCCAGCTATGGAGTGGGCATTATGGGATATGTATTAGCCCACTTCAGGAGATGAATGAGAACATAAGGAGTGAAAAACTCTAGCCTTGCAGAGCCCTGGGGCAGGAGTGATGCTTATCACTACCGGCTCAGCCAGATTCCTGGCCCCTTCTTAGGCAGATGGTGGTATGAGGGGGAAATCTGAAAGAGGCTTCATGAACATTTGGAAAATAGTCACAGATTTAGAGCTGAAGGAAGGGAAGAGAATGAGCATTTATATAGCACCTACTATGTGTCAGTCACTGTGCCTAGTGTAGGCCATTTTCTCTGTACTAGCTGCCTTATAAAGATCTCATTTTATTTTATTTATTTTTGGTGAGGCAATCGGGGTTAAGTGACTTGACCAGGGTCACCTAGCTAGTCAGTGTTATGTGTCTGAGGCTGGAGTTGAACTCAGGTCCTCCTGACTTAAGGACTGGTGCTCTATCCACTGCACCACCTAGCTGCCCCGATCTCATTTTATGTTAAAGAACTTTAGAAGCCATCTAACTAGCCCCCAAAGTAGCTAGGTGTCAAAGTGGATAGAGGCCTGGGCCTAGAGTCAGGAAGACTCTTCTTCCTGAGTTCAAATCTGGCCTCAGACACTTCCTATCTGTGTGATTCTGGGCAAGTCACTTCACCCTGTTTGCCTCAGTTTCCTCATCTGCAAAATGAGATGGAGGAGGAAAAGGCAAATTGCTCTAGGATCTTTGCTAAGAAAAACTCAAATGGGGTCATGTGAAGAGTGGATTGAATAGCAACATAACTGTCCCCTCATTTTATGGATGAGGGAAATGAAGAGGCCCAGAGAAATTAATTAAGTGACTTGTCCAAAGGCTCATTACTTCTGACCCACTGCTGGGCATACATAGGTCAAAGCGTCAAAGGCAGAAAGGAAAATTCAAAATACCAAACAACACTTTTCATGGTACCAGTATTTTAAAAGAGTCACAGTAGAAGAAACCTGGTGACCTACTTCAGCTGGTCAGGATAAATAGTTAGCAATTTAATCTCAATAATGGAAACAGGTGGCCTGCTTTTAGAACCAGCTCATTTGGATTGCCCCTGCCTTTGTTGATCAGCCAACCTGAGGCCCCCCCCCCCCCCCCCCCGCAAAGCTGCATTGAACAATGTGTGGCAATAGTAGACTTATAGGCTGTAGTATTGGAGGGTGACAAGTGTTAATTCAAAAATTATGGATAAGTACGAGAATAAAAAGTGAGACCGGTATCCATTTTAATGGCTTGAAACCTTACTGGCTTTCTAACCTTGAAGTTTAGATTGTCAAGTGCTGAGATAAAAGAATTTGGTTAAGAGGATGTTAAGAATATTCAGTGTAGGGGCAGTTTGGTGGTGCAGTGGATAGAGCTCCTGCCTTAGAGTCAGGAGCACCTGAGTTCAAATCTGTCCTCAGACACCTGACACTGGGCAAGTCACGGAACCAATTGCTTCACCAAAAGAAAAAAAAGCAAAAAAAAAAAAGAATATTCAGCATAAAGATGTTATTTTTTGATGTTGAATTTTTCCCCTTTTAAAAAGTATTAAGATTGGGTGCACTTTGTCTTCCCCACAGCTTTTTAAGATTTGGAACTCATTATGGGGTGTTTGAATTTTACCCCTAACCTGCCGTGCCATGTGACTTAACCCAAAAGCGCCTCAGGGGCTCCTTTTTATAAGAATGCAGTACTCTACATCAAGAATTAATGGTGAGGCCATACAAAATCCCCAAATGCCTTCTGAATCATCAGTTGTTATATATGGTTAATTTCATTTTAAAAACTCGTTTTGGCATCTTTTGTTGCTAAATCATATTCATCGCAAAAATATCTCACTTCACCCTTCCTCACCTGGAAAGTCTTCTCTGGTAACAAAGGTGTGTGTGTCTGTATGTATATGTTTGTGTATAGTGAGAGGGAGACAGAAGGAACACACTGAGGTGGTTTGATGGCCAATAAAATATTCTGCAATATTGGCCATCCCCCAACTTTGGAATGAAAGGTGTTGTGTTTTCTCTTTTCTTTTCCCAGCTTAGTCATTATATTACATAGCACTCAATTTCTTTTTATTCCTTGATTCATTCAGGTAGTTGTTATATGTGTTGGGTTTTCTTGTTTTGTCTTCTTTGCTCTGCATCGGTTCATTTGTCTTTCCTTGCATCTCAGAATTCTTCACATTCGTCATTTCTTACTGCAAAATAATATTCCATTCCGTTCCTGTACTACAGGTACTTCAGCCATTCCCCTGTCACTGAGTGCCTACCATGTTTCCACTTGTCTGGTACCATGAAAAGTGTTGTTTGGTATTTTGAATTTTCTTTTCTGGCTTTGACCACCTAGATCTATGTATGCCCAGCAGTGGGTCAGAAGTAATAAGACTGATACTTACAATGCTATCCCTTGTGGTTAATTAATTTTGTGGAACCCTGGCCTTCATGTAAATTAACCAAACTAGTGAAGAGCGTATTACTGCTTCCCAGTCCTCTGTGCCTTAGTGGTTGTACTGGACTCGTTGTTTCCAACCTTGTTTTGCTTTCTGTTTTCACTTTAATCAGTTTCTGTTCTGGTCAAGTTGATCTGATAGGTGTTCTCTGCATGTGGCATTCTCTGCTGCTTACCTTAGCACAGGTGATCTCCCTTTGTCTGAGATGTACACCCTCCTCACACCTCATAGAATCAATGTCCAGATGCCCCCTCCTGTACAAAGCCTCTCTCCCCAATTAAGTGTTCTTCCTTCCTGAAACTCTTGTGTATACAAGGAGACTCCTAGAAATAGGAGTCATTAGTGTCCAGGAGACCTGGCCTTGCCTCAGACACATCTTGGCTGTGTAATCCCAAGCAAGCCAATTTCTCAGTGCTCCAGGCGGCTTCGTAAGCCTGTGCATTTCAGAACAAGTGCAAATCTGCCTTCTTGGAGGCAGTTTCTTTGTAGGGAATTCCCCTACACCAGATCTGGGGCAAACAAAACAAAAAGCACTTTGTATATAAACTTGGTATGTTTATCTGTGTAGACGGTTTATATTTCCCCAGAAAACTGTAAGTCCCTTGGGGGCACAGGGAGAGTTTCCCTGTCTTTGAATCCCCATTGCCTATCTTGCTTTACGATGCCCTGTTACGCTGTGGGTGTTTAATAATGGTCCCTCCCCAGCCCAGCTTAAGTTCCCAGCTCTGGGGATCCAGTCTGACCTGATCCAGGCAAGCAATTTGTTCCTGAACCTTATATTTCCCAACTGGATTCTAAACTGAACTCCATTCCTTTCCTTATATACAGCACGTAGTAAGTGAATTAATGAATGCTTTTTCATTAATTTTCTTTAAAATTTTTTTTTAATCTGCCTTTCTCAGCTTTCCTTCCTTTCACTCTCTTTAAAAGACTGAATATAAACTAGTTTCTCTTAGGATTTTTTTTTACTTTTGCACAGGGTGTCTGCAAGGTCTTACTGCAAGCAAACAGCATTAAGACTTTTGGGACATCATGTACAATGGCCAGCTTCTGCAGGTCATTGATTTAGAACTGGAAAGGAGCCTTTGAGATCAACTAATCCAACTCTTTAGTTTTACAGATGGGGAAACTGAGGCCCAGAGAGGCCGTGACTTGGCCAAAGTCAAATAGGTCGTAAATAACAGAGAGCTAGGCTTTGATCCCAGATCCTCCAGCCCCAAACCCAACACTCTTCCCATTGGGCCACCCATCCTTTTTCTTGAGAGCTTTTATTTTCTGAGGCTTCAGTGTTCTGGCTTGCAGGTGGTCTGTGGGCCAGCTGAGCTGTCATAGACTTTGCCTTGGAGGCAGTGGGTGGTGCTTGCAGCTGTGCGGATTGTTGAAAGGGACACCCACAGAGCTTGTGTCTGGACTTGTTTTGATGTGATGCTTTCAACCCAGTTTCTCATGAGTAAGGAAAGTTAAAGGTCATTTGATTGACAGACACTCAACATTCATAAAATGGCCCAAGACTCTATTAAAGAAGGAGGGCCTTGCCCTTCTCTACTTTGATCTGGGAAAGGGGTTATACTGAGGAAGTTGAGAGAGAGAGGGAAATAGAGAGACAGACAGAAGAGAGAGAGAGAGAGACACACACACACACACACACACACACATACATAAATGGAGAGAGAGAGAAGCTTATTTCTGAGCCAACATTGGCTTCGTCTCCTACTATAATTTAGAAATAGTCACTGACTTGACCTAAGCTGATTTTGAGAGCTTTTAGGGCTTGAAAAGGGTTATGTGTGGGGGGGGGGCAGGCAAGGGAAGGTGAGAGAAGATGGTGTTTCAGGCCCCAAGTGGTTTAATCATCTTAAGATGGTGAGTCCCTTCTGGAACTATAGGCATCCATTATGGAAATCACTACTCCATTGAAGTAGGGGGAAAGAATGCCTGTATCTGGCACCCTGGATGCTTTTTTTTCCCCTTTAGAAAATGATGAGTGCCACCCAGGTGGCAAAGAGCTATTCCCAATGGAAACACAATTGGTGCTATATACTTCAGTATCAATTAATCAGTCATTATTTATGAAGCATCTGCTCTGTGCCAGCCTACTGTGCTAAGCCCAGAAAGAGGCAAAAGACAATCCTTACCTTCAAGGAGCTCGCAATCTATTGAGAGAGACAACATGCGAACCAATCTTCTATACAGGATAAATAGGAAATAATTAACAGAAGGGACTAGAATTAAGAGGGTTTAGGGAAAGCTTCCAGTAAAAATGAGACTTTAGAAGGGAAAACCAATGTGAATGTGTATTTCATAAAATCATGGGACCCTGGATAAAGAGCTAAAGGAAAGTCAGAAGCCATCTGGCAGCTCCTTTTTAATAGATGAGAAGACTGAGGGTCAGGGAGGTGAAAGTAACTTGCCTAAGGTCAGACATACAGTGTCAGTGAAGGATTTGAACCCAGGTCTCCTGAAGTCACAGCCAGTACTCACATTGTCATTCCCTACTACATTGACATGAAGTAACTCTCCTCCACCCCCACCCCACCCCTTTTTGGTAGTAGGAGCTGTGATTTCCTCTGTGTGGAGAACTTAATGTGGAGAACTCCCTCCATTGATTCAGATAGCACCTCCTCTGAAATGTATAGTCTTCAAGAGTTCCCTAGGGCACTGAAAGGTTAAATAATTGTTGTTGTTGAATCATTTCAGTCACGTCTGACTCTTCATGATCCTATTTGAGGTTTTCTTGGCAAAGGTGCTATAGTGGTTTGCCATTTTCTTCTCCAGCTCATTTTACAGATGAGGAAACTGAGGCAAACAAGGGTAAGTGACTTGCCCAGGGTCACACAATCAGTAAGTGTCTGAGGTCAGATTTGAATTCAGGTCCTCCTGACTCCAGTTGCAGTGATCTATCCACTGCCCCACCTAGCTCTTTAAAGTTAATGACTCACCCAGTGACCTAGCTAGTGTCTGAAGAAAAGTCCTGGGTTTTCCTGACAACAAAGCCAACACTCTATTCACTGTATCCCATGTCTGCCTGTATG
Source organism: Phascolarctos cinereus (assembly GCF_003287225.1). NCBI lineage: Eukaryota > Metazoa > Chordata > Mammalia > Diprotodontia > Phascolarctidae > Phascolarctos > Phascolarctos cinereus. The sequence goes on along the minus strand of NW_027555514.1, from coordinate 263,693,163 downwards.
TACCTATATATGCCCTCTATGTGCCTAGCACCACTGAGGAATGTGACTGTCTTTAGGTGACCAAGGGGCTGGTTTAATGACACTACCTAAAAGCATTTACATAGTTCTTTAAGTTTTGCAAAGTGATTTATACAAATTATCTCTTTAGATCTCAGCAGCTCTAAGGATAGGGTATTATTATGTATTATTAGCCCTATTTTACTGATGAGCAAAGTGAGGCCCAGAGAACTGCAGTGACTTGTCAGTGGTTACATAGCCTTGTGGCAGGTGATTCAAGTCCAGCTCTGATTCCATTCCTCTTTCCTACTACCCCATGCTTCCTCTACTCTGTGAGTTAACAGTCAATTTGTAGGATTCTTCATCCTTGCCTTCTTGACAGAGAGGCAGGGCTTTCCTGGGGTAGAAGGTTTTATACCTCATCAGACCTGGTCACTGTCTATCCTGTGTTTTTACTTAATTGTTTCACTTTGTTAAGAAGTAAAAATTCAATTACTGGGGGGTATGACAAAAAAGGATAATGTTATAAAAATAAAAGGAAGTATTAATAAAGTTAAGAAATTAAATTAATTAAATAATAATTTTAATAATTATTTAATAATGTCTATAACAAATAGCATTTATTAATTATTATTAATGTTAATTAATGATTAAAATATAAATGAAAAATTAACATTTTTTAAAAGGTTACTTCTATCATAGCTCTAAAGTGGATCTTGGAGACCATTCTAGCCCAACCCCTTCATTTTCCAGATGAAGAAACTGAGGCCCAAGAATCTTGTGATGTGACCAATATTGAAGAGGTGGGATTGGAACCCAGGACCTCCGACTCCAAATCCAGTGCTCTCTGCACCCTATTAGTTGCCTCATATTCTTAACATTTTCTAAGATAATTTGGATTCTTCATGCTTTATACCACTATAGCAAAACCACTGTTTTTGAAAGCATTTTAATTTGACCAAGATGAGCTTTGGAGACTGGACAGTACATTATTTATAGGGATCTCCATAGCATTTGTTTCTTTTCAAAGACAGAAAGGATCATAACCCATTTTCAAGAATTACACATTTTACTGAGGCCTTTTTTCTAGGTTGCAAGTAATTTTTTACTCTTACCCCACCCATTGAACCATCTTCTGCATCAAAAACAGAAGCATACAGTACAGAAACCTTGCCTACAAGGTATACAATATTCTGTCCTGGAGCCCCTCTTTCTATCATAAGTGATGGGTATGTTTTGTTACCTAGGGCCGTCAATCATTTTTCCATTATTCATAGTTCAGCTCCCTTTGAATTAGCTTTTCATTTGTACAATTATCATTGTGTGTATTGTTCTCTTGGTTTTGTTGATTTCACTCTGCATTGACTCCTCCAAATCTTTCCATGTTTTCCCGAATGCCTTCTGTTCGTCATTTTTTATTGCACAATAATATTATATTCACATGCCATTGACATCATCAGCATGCCTGTCTTCCCATAGCTCCACCGACAGTGATGGAGTTCCCATCTTTGCCAATTTGCCTGGAGTGAATTTTAACCTTAGAATTAATTTAATTTGCATTCCTCTTATTGTAAGCATTTTTGAGCCTGTTTTCATGTGGCAATTTATGGTTTGTACATCTTTTGAAAATGAGCTTATTCTTTTTCTGCTTGTCCTTTGGATTGGCCACTTCTTATGCATAGTTTTTGTTGTTGTTGTTGTTGTTGTTTTTGTTTTTGGGAGGCAGTTGGGTTAAATGACTTGCCCAGTCACACAGGTAGTAAGTGTTATGTATCTGAGGCTGGATTTGAACTCAGGTCCTCCTGACTCCAGGGCAAGTGCTTTATCCACTACATCACCTAGCTGCCCCTGGGTTGGGCACTTCTTCAGCCACTTTTTATCAGCCATCAAACCAATGCTTCTGTTATAAACATTTCTTACTTTAAAGATTCATTCAGCAAGCATTTTATTAAGTGCATTCATTGTTTCTTCAGCCGGATTTCTTCCTCTGCCAGAGGCAGTCACGGCCAATTTTTGTCTTAGTATGTGTTTTAATCAATAGAATTATAAGCCACTGGAGGGCAGGAACTGTTGTATCTGTAGTGCTTGGTAGTTGCACAGGATAGCTGTTGACAGTTGATTGGGTAAGTGGAATGAGCAATAGAGGAGAGAAGGATGACCCCCAAAATAACTCAGCTGTCAGATTGATCTTCCTAAATGCGAAGATCTGACCATGTTACACACACACACCCTTGCCCCCCGCCCAATAATTTCTAGTGGCTCCCTGTCACCTCCAGGATCAAATATAAAATCCTCTGGCATTCGAAGCCCTTCACAACCAGATCCGCTCCTTCCTTTCCAGTCTTGTTACACCTTGTCCTCTACTGCCATATAATCTTCAGTCTAGTGCCACCAGCCTCTTTGTTGGTCCCAGTACAAGACACTCCATCTTCTGACTCCAGGCTGACCCCCATACCTCAAATGTTCTCCCTTCTCATCTCCGCCTCCCAGCTTCCTTCATGTCCTGACTAAAATCCCCCACCGCCACCCCATCTACAAGAAGCCTTACCCAATCCCCCTCAATGCTACTACACTCTGTTGATTATCTCTGATTTATCCTGAATACATCTTGTTTCGTACATAGTTATTGGCATGTTATCTCCACCCATGAACCCCTGGAGTATTGGGGTTGTCTTCTGTTTGTACCCCCAGTGCTTAGTATATCACTCGACACATAATAGGTGTCTAATAAATGCTTAAAAACTGACATACTTGGGTTACTGGAAGGATTGGGGTCCCCTTGATGGTAAGAGGAAAGTTCAAAAGAAGGGGCCCAGCTATGAATCTGGGGATTCATGATACTACAAATGGAGAATCACCACCAGCAATTATATATATATATGAAGACAACTCAATGAGAATCATTGGAAAGGTGTGAAAGCATTAGGGTACTTGTTGGCTTTGTTGTCTTAATTTAAACATAAAGTTGCTGAAGTTTTTCATAAAACATTCTGAAAAGACTTACTAACAAACTGGGGTTAAAAATTAGTCATTGAGGTGAGTCATAAAGTAGAGTTTCCTTTAAAAAACACCTTGGGATATTAGCACATACCTTGTTTTCAGACTTAATTATTGTCAGCAGGGCCCATTTTATACCTGTTTCACCAATCCAAGTCACTAGAGTTCATTAGAGTAGCAGCCCAAATTATATCACTATCAGGCCTGATGAAAAGTCAAGATTTGTTTTTAAAAAACCAAACACCTATCATTTCCAGAATACTATTCTGGGGTGGGAGGGTAGGATGAAAAGAGGGAGAAAGTACAAAAAATAATTTTTTCTCTAGGATTTGGGATGAAAAAATGACCAAAACTTAATTGTTCTACTAAAATCCATTCAAGGCTGATGCTTCAGTATGATGTAGAGATGCCCCTAGAATCTGCACATCCTGCCTGTCTGGAAAAGCTTCTAGAACCAAGTGGGGAGAAGCAGCCAAGGGCTCACCTGGATGAGTTGAGGTTTGCTACCAGATGGGGAGTTTTGTAGTGGTTTGGCTTTTTTTTTCCCCCGACCACAGCAACTTATTCAACTTGCCAAGTATTTTTAAAGCTCCTACCATGTTGTCTTTTTTTTTTATTGTTGTATTATTTCCTAAAATTCTTTCCACATTTCTGTATATTCCTCTTGCTAGCAGTCTTATTTGTTTATGGTTAATTCAGGGGGTCCCAAAAGTGCAGCTTTAAACTAAGAAGCTTAAAGCTGTTCTGAGACTTTCAGGACACCCTATCATAATTTATTTAACTATTTCTCTGTTGTTGAATTGGAGAAAGAAATGGCAAACCACTCCAATATCTTTGTCAAGAAAACCCCAAACAGGGTCACAAAGAGTCAGACAAGACTGAAAACGATTCGATGACAACAAAGTTATTGAGTATTTCTGTTTCTAGGGTTTGTGTGCTTTTTTGTCATCCTCTATATAAAACACTACTACGGAAATCTTTGAAGAGAGTCTGCTTTGTTGACCAAACTTTCAGGGTATGCTGCCTGCAATGGAATTAATATTTTGGGTTGGTGAATAATTCTTAAAAACAGATGCCCTTGAATGAGCTTGGCATATCGAAGGTGTCTTTGGCTTTGACCAAAAGGCAAACATTATGATGTCCATTGAGTTTGGGTTTCTTTTGTTCTTACATCGGAGCTAAGGTTGTGGTTAGCTCCCTGTGGAATACAGTTATGTGTAGAGAAATTAAAATTCAGATTCATGGGGTGAACATTTCCTGAAGTTCTTTCTGCTTGCTGTAAGGAAACTATAAAGTTACTGAGAAGAAGTTGGAGGATGGCAAGGTTAGAAGAGTGAATGGAGTGCTAAACTTGGAGCCAGGGAGACCTGGGTTCCAATCCTACCTCCAACCCTTTGTTAGCAAGTCATTTCATAGGCGTGGGAATTACTCTCACATTATCTCCAGTCTACGCTTGGCTTCTACACGGGCTGTATGCATATTGTCTCCCCCATTAGGAGGATAGGAGCTCATGGATGACAAGGACTGTGCATTTGCCTTTCTTTGTTTTCCCACTCTGTCACACAATTAATAAAATACTTGTTGAATGGCCAACTGGAAAGGGCATTGCCCTTGGAATCGAAACTGAGATAAGGAACTAGTTCCGTTATTTTGCAAGTGAACCTCACTTAAGTTCTTCAAACTTCATTTTCCTCCTCCATAGTTACAAGAGTTGGATTAGAAGACCAAAAGTCCGTTTGAGTTTCAGCTCTGTGGCCTCTAAGTACTTCAAACCATGATCACCCTATTTCTCTGCTGATCATTAACCCAGGAGGGCCTTGGCATTCCCCAACTGACACAGTCACCCATCCTTGGCCATCCCTTGTGAAGCAACTCAGGTAAGAATATTGGTGAGCCGTCCCAATCCTTCGATGAGCCTTTATTACCCATTCACTGTGCTAGGCAGCAGGAGGAAAGGGACAGTGTCAAGGTATTTTGAGCATTCTCATTACTCTTGTAAAAGACTCGTTTTTAAACATTTTTTTAAAAAAAACATCTGGAGTGATTCATAACTTTTTTATTTTAGCTATTAAATTTGTTCCAACGGCCACGAAGACATCTGAAAGTAGGCTTTATGGAGCGCTTAGAGCTTGGTCAGACGTCAAAGATGCCAGGGTCATCCACTGCATCTCTGGCTATCGCCAGTTGTCTTGACTTTTGTCTTCACCTGAACTCTGGAAGAGAGTGAGGGTGATGACTTTGTGCAGCTCTGCCTCACTTAAATCCATTTCACAAGCCAAGCAAGATAGCACCCAAGATGTCATTGATTCCCTCCAAAAATGAAGGATAAACAACAAATAGCATTTGTGGAAAACGTCTGTTTTTTATCCTTCTGTTTGAGATGACATTATTTTAGATTCACAAGTAAGTGTTTGGGGGGAACTGGAAGTGAAGTTTAGCACATCTGCTTTCTTGTAACGAGCTAATGAATCAAGACTATCAAATCGCGTATCTTCCCTCCCCCTCCCCCATACAAACTGCCAAACATGTTTGAGATAGTACCTAGATATCATCTGTGTTTTCCTGTACCTCTTCAATTATGCGTATATGAGGTCCAATTATATGGTGGTGTAGAGAGGGTACTGGACTTGGTGTCAGGAAGACATGCCTCCTTAGATATTCTAGCTGGGTGACCCTGGGTAATTACTTCATCTTGAATTTCCTCATCTACATAACAGTAGCACTGGACTGGATGGCCTCTGAGATCTATGAGTCAGTCTATTATGTGCCAGGCACTGTGCTAAGCATTGGGGGTAAAAAGAAAGGCAAAAGTCAATCCCTGCCTTCAGTGAGCTCACAGTCTAATAGGGACAAGCTAAGAACAAATAAGGTATAGACAGGATAAAGTGGAAATAATCGGCAGAGGGAAAGGCAGTATGATTAAGGAGGATTGGGAAAGGCTTCCTATACACTAGGCAGTAGCATTTAGCCAGTACTTGAAAAGAAGCCAGGAGGCAGAGAAATCTATGATTCCATGATCACGTCTCTCGTCTGTGGTTGTGCTCCTGAAAATGTTCAGCTAGTCGAAGCATGTCAGTGACACATTTCCACTTTGAGGGAGGACTCACTTCCTGCTCTCGTGAGTAATTGCTGATGTTGTCGGAGAAATATATTCAGTGGGATAGAAGGCACAAAGTAATGCTTGTGGTTGGAGCCTGTCTTGGGTGATGGATCACCTTTCTGAGATCCTTCCTATGGTTTGCCACTTCCTGTGGACTCAATTTAGAAAAAGGGCCAGGTGAGAGAGAAACTTGGTTGACCCAGTGGGTGGAAGGTGAAGTATGATCTGTTTCTGCTTTCTATCTGTCCTTGATCTGTACCTCTAGTCCTGTGATTTTTATCATTGCAGGGAATTCCCTTTAAGGAAACTTCCCTACCAGTGCTAGCCTTTGTTATTGTTGGGGTTGTTTTTTCAGTTGTGTCTGACTCTTCATGACCCCATTTGGGGTTTTCTTAGCAAAGCTACTGCAGTGGTTTGTCATTTTCTTCTCCAGCTTATTTGACAGATGAGGAAACTGAGGCAAATAGGGTTAAGCGATTTGCCCATGGTCTCACAGGTGGGAAGTGTCTGAGGCTGAATTTTACCTCAGGGAGATGAGTCTTCCTGGTTCCAAGTCCTGTGCTCTATCCACTATACCACCTAGTTGCCCCAATGCTAATCTGATTTTCTGAAATATTAAAATCTTTTTGGGAGGTTAAGTATATGCCATGCTTCTTTTCTTTTTCTTTTTTTATTCTTTCTTTTTTATATAAATTTATTTATTTTTTGTTTTCAACATTTACTTCCACAAGATTTTGAATTCCAAATTATCACCCCATCTTGCCCCTCCCCCACCCCAAGATGGCATGCATTCTGAATAGCCCCTCCCCTAGTCTGCCCTCCCTTCTACCTCCCCCCCCCTTCTCTTATCCCCTTCCCCTTCTATTTTCCTGTAGGGCAGGATAGATTTCTGTACCTCATTTCCTGTATTTCGTATTTCCCAGTTGCATATGGAAACATTTTTTTTTAAATAGGTGTTTTTAAAACTTTGGGTTCCAAATTTTCTCCCTTCCTCCCACCCCACCCACCGTCATTGAAAAGGCAAACAACTCAATACAGGCCATACATGTGCAGTTATGCAAAACACTTCCATAGTAGACATGTTGTGACAAACTAACTCTATTTCCCTTAAGCCTATCCTGCCCCCCTTTATTCTATTCTTTCTTTTGACCCTGTCCTCCTCAGAAGTACTTCCTTCTGATTACCCCTTTCCCAGTCTGCCCTTCTCTATATCATCCCCCTGCTCTTTTGTCCCCTTCCTCCCCTATTTTCCTGTAGGGTAAGACAGATTTCCATACCCAGTTGAGTGTGTATGTTATTCCCTCCTTAAGCCAAATCCTATGAGAATAAGATTCCCTCATTTCCTCTCACCTTCCCCTGTTTCCCCTCCAGTGTAAGAACCTTTTCTTGTCTGTTTTGTACAAGATAATGTATCCCATTCTACCTCTCCCTTTCTCCTTCTCCTTGTATAATCCTCTCTCACCCCCTAATTTTATTCTCCAGATGTGACCCTGTGCCTCTATCTATCTATCTATCTATCTATCTATCTATCTATCTATCTATCCATACATATAATTTTTTTCCCTCCCACTACCCTAATAGTGACAAAGGGCTCATGAGTTATAAATATCATCTTTCCATGCAGGTATGTAAACAGTTCAGCCTTAATAAGTCTCTTATGATTTCTCTTTCCTGTTTACCTCTTCATGTTCCACTTAAGTCTTGTATTTAAAAGTCAGATTTTCTATTCAGCTCTGGTCTTTTCATCAAGAATGCTTGAAAGTGCTCTATTTCACTGAATGACCATTTTTTCCCCTGAAGGATTATACTCAGTTTTGCTGGGTAGGTGATTCTTGGTTGTAATCCTATCTCCTTTGCCCTCCAGAATATTATATTCCATGCCCTGCAGTCCCTTAATGTAGAAGCTGCTAAATCTTGTGTTATCCTGATTGTGTTTCCACAGTACTTGAATTGTTTCTTTCTGGCTGCTTGCAATATTTTCTCCTTGACCTGGGAATTCTGGAATTTGGCTACAATATTCCTAGGAGTTTTCCTTTGGGGATCTCTTTCAGGAGGAGATCAGTGGATTCTTTCAATTTCTATTTTGCCCTCTGGTTCTAAAATATCAGGGCAGTTTTCCTTGATAATTTCTTGAAAGATGATGTCTAGGCTCTTTTTTTGATCATGGCTTTCAGATAGTCCAATAATTTTAAATTTTTTTCTCCTGGATCTATTTTCCAGGTCAGTTGTTTTTCCAATGAGATATTTCACATTGTTTTCTAATTTTTCATTCTTTTGGATTTGTTTTGCTGTGTCTCAATTTCTCATAAAGTTACTATCTTCCAATTGCTCTATTCTAATTTTTAAGGAAGCATTTTCTTCAGTAAGCTTTTGGACTTCCTTTTCCATTTGGCCAATTTTGCTTTTTAGGGCATTCTTCTCCTCATTGGCTTTTTGGACCTCTTTTGCCATTTGGGTTAGGCTATTTTTTAAGGTGTTATTTTCTTCAGTATTTTTTTTGGGTCTCCTTTAGCAAGCTGTTGACTTGTTTTTCATGATTTTCTTGCATCACTTTCATTTTTCTTCCCAGTTTTTCCTCTACTTCTCTTACTTGCTTCTCAAAATCCCTTTTGAGCTTTTCCAAGGCCTGGAACAGATTCATATTTTTCTTGGAGGCTTTGGATGTGGGAGCTTTGACTTTGTTGTCTTTTTCTGGTTGTATGTTTTGATCTTCTTTGTCACCGAAGTAAGATAATATAGTCAGACTTTTTTTTGCAAGGTTTGCTCATGTTCCCAGCCAACTACTTGAGTTTTAAACTCTTTGTTAAGGTAGGAGTCTGCTTCCAATGTGTAGAATGTACTATCCCAAGCTTTGGGGGTTTGTATAGCTGTTTTCAGAGACACTTCTAGGGACCTGTAAATTTTCAGTTCTTCCAAGGTGGTATGATAAGGGTTGAGGTGTTTACTCTTTTCCTGGCCTGTGCTCTGGTCTTTGAGTGACTGTCTACAAGCAGTCTTTTCTCTCTTGAAACTGTGAGGAGGGTTTCCTGTCCACAGCCACTACAGGCTCCACCGCGCCAGTTCTTCTTCTTACCCCAGGACCGCCACCCAGAACTGTGACCCAGATCCAAGCACGGGCAATGCAAGAGATTCCTGCCTCAGCACTGGCAAAGAGTTCCCTGCAATCCCCCTCTGATCAGCTGCTGGATTCCCCTTCAGTCTGTGGGCCTGAAGCTCAGGACGCAGCCACCGCCCCAGCGGCTGCGCTCTGGAGCTGGCTCTGACCTAGCTCCTCTCTCAGCACCGCAGAAACAGACTTTTCCCATTGACCTTCTAAGTTGTCTTTGGTGTTTGTGGGTTCAGAGGTGTGGAAGCCACCACAGCTGCCTGCAGTTCAGTCCTCCGAGGCCTGTTCCAGGTTTGCTGTGGCCTGTGCGCCCACCCGTGCTGCGCTCTTCTACCTGCACGGCACATATGCCTTTCTCATCAACCATCCAGGCTGTCTTAGGCTGGAAATTTGTTTTACTCTGTCTTTTTGTGGGTTCTGCTGCTTTAGAATTTGTTTAGAGCCAATTTTTATGGGTATATGGAGGAGTTTGGGGGAGAGCTCAAGCAAGTCACTGCTTTCACACCGCCATCTTGGCTCCACCCATAAAATCTATGTCATACTTCTATATGGGACTTTATTGAACCTGACTCTAAATCTGGCATTCTCTCCTCTCTGCCATACTCTCTTTCATCATATAACTTGATTTTGTAGGCACTTGATAAATGTTTGTGTTGTAATGAAGAAAGAAAGAAGGAAGGAAGGAAGAGAGAGAGCCTGGGATTAGAAGTTAGGAGACCTGAATTTGAGTCCACCTCTCCCAATAACTAAATGTATGACTTGGGCTAAGTCATGTCATTTCACTAGACCTCAGTTCCCTCATCTGTAAAATGAGAGCTTTGGACTACATGAACTCTTAAGGGTCCATTTTATTCTGGACTAGCTTTTGGATTCCACCAGATACACTCCAATCTGGTTTACCCATCTTCCTAACCCATTCCATGATACTTTGGAATCTGTACTCTATACTCAATAATCTGTCCTTCATCCTTAGACTTTTCACCATCATCTATTACATTCCCATACCGTATTTTGTTTGGCCATTCATCCCTCGAGTTCATATGTTGTTTCCATCTTTTTTGGTAGCTCATAGAATGGCACTGGGAAGGAAAGGGCCTTTTCCTATTCCCAAGAACCACCTTGGGATTCAAGCCCAGTAGCGGTCAGAGTCAAAAGGCATGAAGAATTGAGTGACTCTTCTTTCTCTTCATTCCCAGTCATTTTCCAGAATAGTTAAATGAATTCTTAGAACCATCAGCGGTGAATTAGTGAGCTTGTCTTCTCAAGGGCCCTCCAATAAAGAATTTTCCCATTTTTAGCATCTTACCCAACTCGACTGATTGTGAGGTGATCTCTCAGGGATAGCTTCCTATGCATTTCTCTTTGGAACATTTTTCTTCCTAGCATGCTAGAATCGCCCGACCTTCTCTTTCCCTCCCTTCCTGCAGCATGTCCACACACTTCCTCACAGTTAAAGATAAGACAGTAAAAAATGTTTTGAGAACCCCTTCAATAATAATAATTTAATAGATAGCTGTAATTTTGTACCTTTAAATAGGGCTTCTGGACTATCCAGCCTGTTCAACTGAGAGAAGTCTTCCCCTTTCCCTTCTATTTCCTCCTCTAGGAAGTAGAGTCAGAGAAAGCCCAGGTAGGTGAGCCCTTTCTAGACACTCACCCTTTCCCCAGAATTCCTTGAGCACATTCAAGATTAATGAGAATCCCAGTTCTTTCTCTAGCATCACCAGACTGTTAGACCCGGGAATGCTGTAATAGTGGTATATCCAATAGGATGTAAGCTGTTTGAGGGCAGCAGATTTTTTTTGGCTTTGCTTTTGTATCCTCAGAATTTAGCATAGTGCCTTCCCTGTATATTGAACATGATTAACAAATGTACATTGGATGAATATCTGGATTTGAATAAGGCAAAGGTTCTGTGAAGAGTGATGACTGTTTTTTGCCTTTGCTTGTGTTCCCTGTGCTCAGAACCATGCCTGGCACATGGTAAAAACTTAATAAATGTTTATTGACTAACTAGTTTCTAGAATATCCTCAGAGACAAAGTAGAGATATATGGACCATGTGTTCATATATTAGGGTAGAAATGCAGCTGGCTGAATAAATAGAAGCAGACCTAAAGAGTCATCATTTTCTCTTTTTTTCTTTTAAAAAAATTAACAATTTAATTAACATGTAAAAAAATTAATCTATCCTTCCTATTAAACATTAAACAAATTTTAAAAAATAATAAAGTCCTCAATACATAACTGCATAGTCCAAACAAGACAAAAAACAACATTATACATCTCTGTATATTTTCAGTTCATCATCTCTGGCAGGAAGTGAGTTTCATCTTGATGGCATTTTGTGTACTTTGGACTCATGGTTTATCATTGCATTGATCAGAGTTCTAATGTCCCAAAGAATCAGAATCAATGTTAGCCAAGGAGGTCTCTAGTATAGTACTCCAGGGATTTAACCTTGCCATGCCCTGTTCAATATCAGTGACTTAGGTGAAGGTATAGGAGGTGTGTTTATCCAATTTCTGAATGACATGCAACTGGAAAGAACCATTAATATAGATGCCAGAGTCAGGACCCCCACGCCACCTCCCTCTAAAAAAAAGATCTTGGCAGTCTAAAAAGATAGGCAGAATTAAATACAATGAAGCTTAATTAACAGAAATGGAAAGAGCTATACTTGTACAGTTAATATAAAGGAAAACTTCTAAGCAGTCAGAACTGAGCAAAAGAACAGACTGCCTTGAGAAGAGCTAGTGGGGTGCTTTTAAATCCACTTGTCAGGGATTCTATAGGAGGAATTCCTTGTCTGTATGTAAGTTGTTCAAGGGAATCGCTGAAGTCCATTCCAAAGAGCCTGCAGTCCTATGGAGTGACCTGCCTGCTTTTCCCAAAGGCCTCTGGAATGGGAATTGAGCCAGGCTCCAAGTGTATACTGCTCTGGATAAGTGTCCCCCTAGGTTGGCCTGCTCTGGGTCAGACTCACCCATAGTATACTACTGACCAGCATTATCTTTTTTTGCACCAAATGACTGAAAAGTCTAGTCTAGATAGCCTGGGACATCTTCTTACTGCTTGGTTGATACACTGGCTCTTGAAATAAGAAAATATTTGCTAAGAAACCTTGGAGCTGTCCCTTTGATACCAACCTCTGGATATTTTTTTTCCCCTTAGTGAAAAGAAAATCCAGTGTTTTAAGAGTCTCAGTCAAGTTCTTTGGCTTAATTCAGGCAGAAGGGGAATGTTGCTGAAGAAGAGAAAGGCACGTGGATCGCTAATTGCCATGGCAACCGGCAAATTCTCTAGTAGGATGGTGTGTGTTTACTGCTCTTTGTAACCTAGACCAGGCACCTTTTGAGTGATGATAAAAAAGAGGTTCTCTTGCAGGCTAACAGAACACATTTACGATGGTTCTCCAGAGCCCCATTGGCTATCTAAAACAAAGTCTGTTGGTTTCCACATACCTTTTTATCAGGTAGATTTTGGGGCGGAACATTTATGCTCACCTCGAAGTAATTATAGACTCAATTTTAGAGCTGAAAAGAAACCTTAGAGAAAAGGGGGAAGAAAAGAGTGAGTTTAAAAAAAAAAAGGCTTTGGGTTCTGCCTTAACTCCAGCAGACTTGGGAAAGCAAGGATTTGGTGTTTTTTTCATGATGATATTCATTCCCCTGCTCTCCAACCTCATTGAATGTATGTCCTGCATTTATAAAGCAATCAGTGTTTCTCAATGCCTATGAAACTCATGGCTCAATCAAGCAGTCAGATATTAAGCATTTATTAAGCACTTATTGTATACTAAGGGCACTGTGTATGCAAAGAATGGCAAAGATAGGAGTCTGCCCTCATGGAGCTTACTTTCTAATGAGGGAGACAGTGTGTATATAACTAGATCCATACAAGATTCATACAGAGTAGATGCAAGAGAGTCTCAGAGAGGAAGCCCTAGCCTCCCAGGGCCATATGTAGATTGTGGGTTCTCTGTTTGGGGCTGATAATTGGATCAAAGATTTAGAGCTGAAAATGATCACAGAAGACCTCTATTAGTTCTCTCATTGTACAGATGGGCAATTAACAACAATAATAATAGCATTTATAGGAGCAGCCAGGTGGTGCAGTGGATAGAGCACTGGACCTGGAGTCAGGAGGACCTGAGTTCAAATCTGACCTCAGATACTTGACACTTACTAGTTTTGTGACCCTGGGTAAGTCACTTAACCCCAGTTGCCTCACCAAAAAAAAAAAAGAGTACTAGTAGTGTCTAACAGAATAGGCATCATATATACATAAATGCTTTGGAACCCAGAAATTGCTGTATAATTACCATTTTATATTATTATCTCAAGTTTTCCCTGATCACTCTGATCTCTGACGAGCTATCCCTTTAAGGCAGAGTTGTTTTTTTAACCTGATGTCCAAGAACTTTTTTTTTTTGCAATATTTTGATATTCATATTTCAGTATTAATTTCCTTTGCAATCATTTTTATTTTATGAATTTAAAAGCATGATTCTGAGATAGGGTGTGACTACTAAAGGGGTCTACCACACAGGAAAAATTAAGGACCTCTTCCCTCTTTCCCCTTCAGGATCTTCCTTCTAAAACTCTTCACAATCTGGTTTCAGCCTGTCTAGGCTTTAGTCTCATCCTCCCCACCCCCATTGTACTCTACTTTCAGAGCCAAATTGGTTAACTTTGCTGCTCAGTTCTAGACAATACCTTGCTACCAGGCCCTTGAATGTATACAGGCATTTATTAAATGCAGCAGCATCCTCCCCACCGCTGCCACCTCCATCTTGAGAACACCTGTCCTGCCCTCCAAACTCCTAGGAGGAAAGAGTTCCTTATCAGGCCCTCAAACTCTTTCCCCTGTGACTTTAAGGCCTTGACTTGTGCCTCATCTGTCCCGCCATTTCAGAAGCCACTAGTCTGTTGTATCACTCACCCTGTCCCCTTTTTCCAGCTGATCCAGCCGATGCTGCAAGCAAGATCTTCCAGCTGTATTAGCTCTCGATGACAGTCATCTTTCTGTGGGATACCATGTGCATCTCCTAAGTCAAAGCCTAGATCTCTCAGGCTCTCTTGGCCGTATGCACCTACATCTTTATTCTGTCTGAGCCTACTACTAGTTTTCCCTCTACTTACAAAGGGGAGGGCAAGGAGGGAAAATCCTGCTGTTATAATTGTTCCAGAGACCTTTAGGAAAAAGAAATAAACATGTGGAATTCTTTACCTTATTCTGCTTGGACCCAGTGAGCAAAGCTAGAGGCAGAGACTGGAGAGAAGTTATAAAGGAAGACAGATTTTAGCCAAACTTATAAGAGATGCCCAAAAAGGGAAGAAGAAATGAACTTTACTAGAAGGACTAGGCAAATCAGTTGAGAAAAACATTTTGTCGTTGTTTTACTTTGAAATAAAAATTCACATTTACTGTATTTTCTTTATCAATTTTTTTTAATTGCACTGTCAATTGATATAGCTTGGTTCTTTGACATACTCTTAAATTCTGTTCCTTCTAGTGTTAATTCCCCTTCCTTCCTTTCTTCTTTCTTTCCTTCCTTCTTTTCTTCCTTCATTTATTCATTCAGCAAGCACTGTGCTTAAACTGTAGTTCAATTATAATTCAATGATTTGAGTACCTACAGTGTTGTCAAGCACCTTGCTTGGCACTAGAGAAAGGGACACATAAAAAGCAAATAGGCCCTGCCCTCAAGGGGTTTGCATTCTGTCATGTATAAGTAGAATCACCAAGCATTTATGAAGCACCTAACTTTACCAGGCCCTGTGCTAAATGCTGGGGATGCAAAAAAAAAAAAGAAAAAGAAAAAGAAAAAAAAGACACAATCCTTACCTCCAGGTTCACATTCTAATTCTCTACATAATTAAATATAGAACGTATACTAAGTCATTGGAGGGAGTTAGGGAAAGGCCTCCTTAGGGAAATGACTCTTGATCTGAACTTTGAAGGAAGCTAAAAATCTGAAAAAGGAGGAGAGAGAGAGCATTCAGACAGCTTCTGTGAAGACATGGAACCTGCTTTACAGGCATTTGGGGAGGGAATTCCTGATTGGAGTACAGAGTGCTTGAACTGGATTCTATGCTTATTAGCAGATACTTATTTTTAAACAGTACTCTGGCTATCTGGCAGAATAGGACTGTTTTTCAGGGAAAACCAGAAATCTTTTAGCTAGAGCTAGAATGAGGTCTATGACCTTTGACCCAGAAGAGAGGGTGGGGTTGGATTTCAACTGAGGGCCAGGTGTCCAATTCCAGTTGGCCCTAAGGGACATCTGCATCGGGAGAAGAAATTCACTTACTCAGTTTCCTACACTGATAAATTCACAGGTCCTTTCACACACTTCATGAAAAAAAATCATAGACGCTGACATTTCGGTAGCACAATTTGCAGTAACTGGGTCGCTGATAGCTACTCTACCTGACGTTTTATATTTTAGTTATATTTTGGCTCTGGTTGCCAGACCTCAAATCTAAGGGACAGAAGTCATCACAGACCCATAAACCCATCTTCTTCCTATGCCTGGGGATTCTCTGAGCAGACTTTTGTGTCTCAGTGTAATTAACACAAGTTTATCTATGAAATACGAACCCTCAGAAACCCTGACTAAGAAAGTTAATTCAACAAATCTTTACTGTGTGGTAGGAGAGAGGGGAGGCAAAATTCAGACAAGGCCATGCCCGCCGGTTCTCATGTATCTTCTGTAGTCTTGGGTGTAGGACACACATGGAAATAAAGAACAGAGTACTTTACAATATCTGAGGAGGGTGAGGAAGGCCATTAATGCCTGGTGGGATGCAAGGATGAGTCATGGCAGTGTTGGCATTTGAAATGAGCCTTGCATGGGGTTATGGCAAGAATGTGTGCCTTTGACCAATTCTGCTGGCAGCGACGGCATGAGGAAGGGGACTGGTTGAAAAGATAGGCTTCTACCAGATGCTAAATTAGCTTGAATTCATAGGATCATAGGTTTAGAACTGGAAGGGACCTTGGACATAGAGTACTAAGTCCAACTCCCTTATTTTTATAGATGATGAAACTCATCATTGGTGAATCAGGAAAACTTGAGTTCAAATCCATACTGTTCAGTTATAATTACATAAAATATGATCATTGATTCCATTCTAATGGAAATACACAGTGTGTATTCAAATAAAGCAACTGTTTTAAAGTGTTCCTTATTCATACTAATTGGGACTTGGCTTTGCTAATTTCTAGCTATGATGTACACACACACACACACACACACACACACACACACACACCACACACATACACGCACACACGCTGTCTCAGAAAATCCTAGTGATATTTTAACCCTTAATAGCTAAAATAGATGTCCCAAAAGTATGCATAAAACAGCATTAGAACTTCAGGACACCCAGTATAGGTACATACAAAATAAATTCAGTGTAAGCTTGGGAAGGGAGGTCACAAGCATTTAGGAGATCCAGGAAAGGCTTTCTACAGACCAAGAGATTCGTAAGCTTTTTTTTGTTTCATGACCCCTTTGGCAGTCTGGTATAGCCTGTGGACCCCTTCTCAGAATCAGGTTTTATAAAGTAAATTCTTGCTGATATATTTTGTTTTTCCATCTCTTCATTTTGTTCCTGTAGCTCTTTCCCTTCCCCCCTTCCAAAGAGCCATCCTATGTAACAGAATATTTTTTTAAAGAAAAAAAATCAAAAAAGAGGAAAAGCAGTCTGGAGAAATCTATGGACCCCTTAGATTATTTTAAAATTAATAGCTAAAGGAGATGCTAACTTTCAGCAGAGTCATTTTTTTAAAAATAATTTTTATTGATACTTTTTATATCCCTTAATTTTTTCCCTGTATCTCTTCCAAAGAGCCATTTCATATAACAAAGAATTTTTTTTAAAGAAAAACAGACCAAAAAAAAGAAGTCTGGAGAAATCTATGGATCCATTCTTGGATTAATTTTTTAAAATTCATAATGATAGGAAATGTTAAATTTCAGCAATCATGTTTTTAAAAATAAATTTTACTGATATCTGTTGTTTTTACCTTCCCTAAGTTTCTCCTTGTATTTTTCCCTTTCCTCCCTCCAAAAAAGCCATTTCATATAGCCAAGAATATTGTTTAAAATGAAGTAATTTCAAAATAAAGGTAAAGATAAAAATTTTAAAAAGCAATCTAGAGAAATCTATGGACTCCTTGTCATTCGATTTTTTCTTAAAATCATAATTCAAAGGAATATTAAATTTCAGCAGTAATGTTTTTTAAAATAAATTTTTATTGATTTCTATTGGTTTTATCCTTCCTAATTTTCTCCTTGTATCTCTCCCTTTCCACCATCCAAAAGAGCCATCCCATATAACAAAGAATATTGTTTAAAATAAAACAAAATAAAAATAATAAGTAAAAGCCATCTGGAGAAATCTGTGGACCCCTTTCTCAGATTGTTTTTTTTTTAAATTAATTCATAATTGAAGGAAATGTTAAATTTCAGGTAGAGGTTATTAGGGAAAATAAAGATGTCATTTTCTTTTCCCCATGCAAATTCACAACCCCCCTGAAATCTTCGAACCTCATCTTCAGGGAGTTGGTCCTGAAGACAGATTTTGAGAGGCAGAAGGAAGGAAAGTAAGCATTGCTACTGATCCTCTAGCAGACAGACTTTTGGACAGACTTGCCCAAAGCCAAAGTGGATGGAAGGGCTGAGTTTCTGATACCTTCTGCCAGCCAGCCCTATCCCAAGTACCTTTCTTTG
The DNA here is from genome assembly GCF_003287225.1 of Phascolarctos cinereus. Lineage (NCBI taxonomy): Eukaryota > Metazoa > Chordata > Mammalia > Diprotodontia > Phascolarctidae > Phascolarctos > Phascolarctos cinereus. Next base: position 263,675,218 of record NW_027555514.1, on the reverse strand, counting down.
ATGGCAGAAGGAGATTCCCAAGCATCCTCTAGAGGGAGCCCAACACATCTGGTCCAGGGATTTCCTGCATCCCCTTTAGGAGAGGGAAGAAGCAGCATAAGCAGGTGAGATGTGGGGCAAAAGAGGCTTGGGGTGGGATGGGCTCATGACCCTTGGAGTGGGTCTTCACTGCTGCCCAGACTGGTGGGCCGTGACTAGGGGGCCAGCTCTTGGGATGGTAATATGGGATGAGAGTAGAGAGAGAGCATATCTCTTTGGGGCCAGAATGCCCTGAAATCCCTGGTGAAATTCACAGTGAAATTGATCCAGATTTATCAAGCCCTGCACACTCTCCCTCTTAACATATGGCAGTGCAGAGGTCCATAGAGGTCAGATGATGTATCCATGGCCCCACAGCCTTATTGGTCAAGCTGCCTTTTTTCCTTTTAATTTTTATAAGTACAAACACAATTTAGAGCATAGATTTAGAACAAGAAGGGACCTTTGAGATCATTAACACTCATCCCCTCAATTTATAGATTAAAAAAAATCAGGAAAAATTCCTTAACAAGGAGAGCCTCAAACAGGTGGTGGGTTCTCTCTTATTGGAAGTCTTCATGAAGAGGGTAGATCAGTACTTGTTTTGTATGTTATAGTGGGATTTCCTTTGGTATATGGGTTGGAAAAGGGGGGCCGCTTGGGTCTGATCCCACTGTAAAATCAGAGGCCTAAAGGGAGTGTACTCACAGGAGAGAATAGCCTATTTGTTGTAAATAGAAGAGTTGAGATTTGAACCCAGCTTCTTTGAGTCTATACTGACTACTTTTCTTAAAAAATCTAATAAATAAAATGATTACTTCCCATATACTGTAGAATCAAAAAATAAAAATAAAAAAGAAGATTGTCCATGAAACTGCAAATTTATGTTATATACAATCTCATATTCTTTCCTTCTGTATTTACCAGACATTGGATGGTTGGGTTGTTTTTAATCAAGGTATTATTGAAATAATTTATTTAGCATGAAACTATAGAATCATAACCAACTTCAGTGGTTACCAAGTCTGATCAATACTTGGAAGGAATTCTCACCATGACACGCTCTAAACTCCAAGTAGTCATCCAAGCTCTCCATTATTTTTTGTGTCATAAGTATATGTCAACATAAATAATAACAGTCCCTATTTAGATAGCTTTTTAAAAAAGATTTGATCTTCGTGGTAACCCTTTGAAATCAGTACTTTAGTATCATCCCCATTTTACAGATGAGGAGACTGAGGTTTGCCCATGGTAACCCACATAATAAGTGTCAGAGAAAAGATTAATTAAACCCAGGTCTTCTGACTCCAGGTCCAAAGCTTTAGCCATAGCACCATAACGCTGTCCTCTACCTAGGCTTTGTTCACATTTTTTTCTCTATTGACAATCTCTTTAAGTCATCTGACAAATTTGAATCAATTTAATTATCATTTTAGTTGTCTTGGCATTTCCCTTCATGTTTGTACAAGTATACACAGACAGGGAAAGAACTCTGAAGGAATGGGTCAATAACTGGAAAATTGTTTCCTTTCCTCCTTAGAGTAACTAGTAAGATTGTTTAGTTAGTTGAAATGTAAGGTCTTCTCCTCTGGTGTAAAAAAAAATCAACTTCATAAATACAGGATGGAGGTGAGGAGAGTGGATATAGACAGCAACTTCAAATGAATCAACAGCATGATGTCAGCCGAGAATGGTGAAAGCAAACTCCAGCTTTGTGAGGTATAGTGTCCAGGACTAGGGCGTTGACCTTCCTGCTGCACTTTGCCCGAGTTAGACCATATAAAGAGTTTCGTGTTGAAGTCTGACTGCTGGGGTTTTTTTAGGAGGGACATTGATAAAAGTTGGAGCGTATCCAGAGGAGAACAAACAGAATGGTGATGGATGGGTGTTGATGCTATATGGAAACTGGTTAAAAGAACTACCGTTGTTTAGCCCACAGAAGGGAAGCCTTAAGAGGTATAGAGGGGTGTGTGTGTGTGTGTGTGTGTGTGTGTGTGTGTGTGTGTGTGTGTGTGTGTTGGGAAGGACTGGCAAGGTGCTAGCTGTCTTCAGACATTTGAAGAACTATCAAGGGAGGGGGGGTTGAGGTCTAATCTTGCCCTTAGAGAACAGAAGTGGGTTTTTGGGGGGAATTGGCAAAGAGATGAATGTTAGGCTTGATATAAGGGAAACCACTTGGTAGTGTTCTAAAGCTTGAGCACAAAGGGGCTTTGGAGGTCAGCCAGTCCAGGTTGGGACCCAAGGTATGACACCAAGAGGTATAGTACCAACCAGTGGAGAAGAGTCCAATCTCACATTTTTGATAAGAGCCAACACAACTGTTTACCCATCACCAGTGATCTATCCCTCAACATTCTGCCTACCCAGTGCCGTGGAACCTCCCAAGCGCCCACTTCTGCCCTGCCATTGACCCTATGGAGTAGTCATAACCTACCTGAACCTTGAGACACAGGTGCCCTGATCCCTTGCCCCCAGATCATCTTGTACCTCTCAAAAGATAAACTCTGTGTTCTGGGACAGTGACCAGTGAGGAAGAGGGTGGAGGCCTTTATTTTGTGTAGATCAGATTGAGTCACACAGTCCTAGCTCGAGACTAGAAGGAGCCTTGTGGGCCATGGACTCCAACCCCTTGTTTTTACAGATGAGCAGATTCATAGATGTTAAATGACTTGTATAGGGTCACATAGCTAGGACATTATGTAATTCATAAATAAATATACATATTTTGGGGCTGCATACTCAAATTTTTTTACCCTTAGAGGTACATGGCCAAAAAAGTTGATCTAGCTCAACCCCCTCATTTTATAGATAAGGAAACTGAGACCAAGAGAAGTCCAATTATTTGCCCAAGTCAGAGGCAGGATTTGAACCTGGTTCCTCTTACTCCAATGTAAGTGCTCTTTCTATTATACCAAGCTGTTACCTTTCCCCAAAATAGGTCATCAGATCATAGGTTTAAAACTAGCAGCCTTCTCTAGTAGTACCCCCATTTTACAGATGAGGAAACTGAGGGTCAGGGGGTATAAAGAGATTTATCCAGGGTCACAAGGGTTAGCACGGGTAGGATTTAAATGCAGGGGCTCTCACTTCAGAACTGTCCAAAAGTGGAATGAACTCCCATGGGAGAAGTGGTGAGGTCCCGGGTCCTGGGAGACCTTCCAATAATGGCTAGATGACCACTCACTAGGGATCTTGTAGAGGAGATTCGTGTCTAGGTACAGCTTGACCCAGACAGCCTCAGAGATCTCATCTGGCTCGTTGCTTCTGTCAACCATGAAGGGCTGTGTAAATGTGAATAATGGTGTTGGTATTCCTATCTGGTGCAGGAGGCAGGCTTGGTGGTTTGGGAACCATCCATTATGGGAGTGGGAAAGAGAGCAGGGTGCAGATTGCAGCCCTCCCAAGTGAGGGAAAGGCAATTTGGGTACAGAAGCAGATAGTCTGAGCCTTTGTGGAAACTGGTCCGCTGCCTTTCCTGACATGCTTGTCGTAGGATGCTTTCACTCCGTGGAGCCTCTGAAATTTGGAGTCACACAGTGAATGGCCTTCCGTGCCAGTGATTTTCTGAAAGACCCTGGTCAGATTACAGAGGGTATCCATATGGTTGAGAGAAGCCTTCCTGTGTCATCACATGGAATGAGCTTTTGGCCAGCTTAAAGTAAGTACTGGCTGAAACGAATATTGCATCTTGGTGACTGATGACCAGCCTGTGTTTGCTAAAGAGCTCCTCAGGTTTCAGGAAGTCTGTTTGTAAAGATGAAAAGACCACTTGTGGAAGAGTGCCTGAAAGAATTCCCCCAGCCCCATTTCTCAGCATTTGAAATATTAGCCTCTTTAAAAAAAAATCTCGCCCTGAAAAGATTTGTTTTTGAAACCTTTCCTTTGGGATCTAAAGGAAGACTTTGACATATACTTGTTATTTAGTCATTCAGTTGTGTCAGACTTTGTGACCCTATTTGGGGTTTTCTTGGCAAAGACATTGGAGTGGTTTGCCATTTCCTTCTCCAGCTCATTTGACAGATGAGGAAACTGAGGCAAATAGGGTTAAATGACTTGCCCAGGTTCACACAGCTAGTTAGTGAGGCCAGATTTGAAACATTTAAGGATAGATAGACAGCTAGGTGTCTCAGTGAATAGAGATCTGGCCTAGAGTCAGTAAGACCTGAGTTCAAATCTGGCCTCAGATGCTTTTTATGTGTGTGACCCTGGGCAAGTCACTTAACCCTGTTTGCCTCAGTTTCCTCATCTGTAAAATGAGCTGGAGAAGGAAATGATAAACTACTCCAGCATCTCTTCCTTTTTAAAAAAAAATTTTAATATAAATTTATTTATTTTTAATTTTCAATATTCACTTCCACAAGTTTTTGAGTTCCAAATTTTCACCCCATCTCCCTCCCCCCACCCAAGATGGCATGCTTCTGAATATCCCTTCCCCTAGTCTGTCCTCTCTATCTCTCTCCCTTTTCTTATCCCTTTCCTTCTATTTTCCTGTATGGCAGGATAGACATCTGTACCCATTTCCTGTATTTATTTCCCAGTAGCATGTGAAAACATTTTTTTAAAACATATGTTTTAAAAATTTTAGGTTTCAAATTTTCTCTCTTCCTCCCTTCCCACCCACCCTCATTGAAAAGGCAAGCAACTCAATATAGGTTGTACATGTGCAGTTATGCAAAACATGTCCATAGTAGACATGTTGTGAAAAACTAACTCTATTTCCCTTAATCCTATCCTGCCCTCCCATTTATTCTGTTCTTTCTTTTGACCCTGTCCTTCCTCAGAAGTATTTACTTCTGATTACTCCCTTTCCCAATCTGCCCTCCTCTCTATTATCCCCTGCTCTCTTGTCCCCTTCTCCCCCTATTTTCCTGTAGGGTAAGACAGATTTCCATATCCCAATTGAATGTGTATGTTATTCCTCATTAAGCCAAATCCTATGAGAATAAGATTCATTCATTCCCTCTCACCTTCCCCATTTCCCCTCCACTGTAGAGACTTTTCTTTTCTGTTTTTTTTGTGAGATAATTTACCCCATTCTTCTCCCTTTTTCTTCTCTGAGTATAATCCTCTCTCATCCCTTAATTTTATTCTCCAGATATGACCCTTAATCTTCAACTCACCCTGTGCTCATACATATAACTTTTTTCTTCCAGCTATCCTAATACTGACAAAGGTCTCATGAGTTATAAATATCATCTTTCCATGCAGGAATGTAAGCAGTTCAATCTTAATCAGTCTCTTATGATTTCTCTTTCCTGTTTACCTCTTCATGTTCCACTTGAGTCTGTATTTGAAAGTCAAATTTTCTATTCAGCTCTGGTCTTTTCATCAGGAATGCTTGAAAGTCCTCTATTTCACTGAATGACCATTTTTTCCCTGAAGGATTATACTCAGTTTTGCTGGGTAGGTGATTCTTGGTTGTAATCCTATCTCCTTTGCCCTCCAGAATATTATATTCCATGCCCTGTGGTCCTTTAATGTAGAAGCTGCTAAATCTTGTGTTATCCTGATTGTGTTTCCACAGTACTTGAATTGTTTCTTCTGGCAGCTTGTAATATTTTCTCCTTGACCTGGGAACTCTGGAATTTGGCTACAATATTCCTAGGAGTTTTCCTTTGGGGATCTCTTTCAGGAGGAGATCTGGATTCTTTCATTTCTATTTTGCCTCTGGTTCTACAGGGCAGTTTTCCTTGATAATTTCTTGAAAGATGATGTCTAGGCTCTTTTTTTGATCATGGCTTTCAGATAGTCCAGTAATTTTAAATTTTTTTCTCCTGGATCTATTTTCCGGGTCAGTTGTTTTTCCAATGAGATATTTCACATTGTTTTCTAATTTTTCGTTCTTTTGGATTTGTTCTACTGTGTCTTGATTTCTCATAAAGTCACTATCTTCCAATTGCTCTATTCTAATTTTTAAGGAAGCATTTTCTTCAGTAAGCTTTTGGACTTCCTTTTCCATTTGGCCAATTTTGCTTTTTAGTGCATTCTCTTTTCCTCATTGGCTTTTTGGACCTCTTTTGCCATTTGGGTTAGGCTATTTTTTAAGGTGTTATTTTCTTCAGTATTTTTTTGGGTCTCCTTTAGCAAGCTGTTGACTTGTTTTTCATGATTTTCTTGCATCACTCTCAGTTTTTCCTCTACTTCCCTTACTTGCTTCTCAGGATCCCTTTTGAGCTCTTCCAAGGCCTGGGGCTGATTCATATTTTTCTTGGAGGCTTTGGATGTAGGAGCTTTGACTTTGTTGTCTTTTTCTGGTTGTATGTTTTGATCTTCTTTTTTACCAAAGTAAGATAATATAGTCTGACTCGTTTTGCGCTGCTTGCTGATGATCTCGGCCAGTTACTTGAGTTTTAGACTTTTTGTTAAGGTGAGAGTCTGCTTCCAATATGGAGAGTTTACTGTCCCAAGCTTTGGGGGTTTGTGTAGCTGTTTTCAGAGATACTTATAAGGACCTGTAAATTTTCAGTTCTACCAAGGTGGTATGATAAGGGGTGAGGTGTTTACTCCTTTCCTGGCCTGTGACTACAGGTGCTCCTTTCTGTCCTATAACTGTGAGGAGGGGGTTCCTCTCCACAGCCACTACAAGCTCCACCACGCTAGCGCTCCTCCTCACCCCAGCACTGCAGCCCAGAACTGTGACCCAGATCCAAACAGGGGCAAAGCAAGAAATTCCTGCCTCAGCACTGGCAAAGAGATCCCTGCGATCCCTCTCTGATCAGCCACTGGATTCTCCCTCAGTCTGTGGGCCAGAAGCTCAGGAACCAGCTGCCCCCTCCAGGGCCACGCTCTTGGGGAATGGAGCTGAGACCCCACCTTCCTTTCTCAGCACCGACAGAAACAGACTTTTCCCACTGACCTTCTAAGTTGTCTCTGGCATTGGTGGATTGAGGAGTCTGGAAACCTCCACAGCTGGCCGAGATTCAGTCCTCTGAGGCCTGCTCCAGGTTCCCTGTGGCCTGCACACCCACACCGTGCTGCACTGTGCTGTGCTCCCAGCCCGGTGCGATACACCTTTCTGATCAATCATCCAGGTTGTCTTGGGCTGGAAATTTGTTTCACTCTGTCTTTTTGTGGGTTCTGCTGCTTCAGAATTTGTTTAGAGCCATTTTTTTATGAGTATTTGGAGGGGTTTGGAGGAGAGCTCAAGCAAGTCACTGCTTTCACTCCGCCATCTTGGCTCCGCCCCTAAAAGGTTTCTACAGTCCAGCATCTCTTCCAAGAAAACCCCAAATAGGGTCATGAAGAGTCAGACATGACTGCATAGCAACAAAAAGGGTAGATAGTGTTTACTAGGTACCAGATACTATAAGGACTTAGGGCAGGGGTGGGGAGCCTGCAGCCTCGAGGCCACATGAGGCCTTCTGGGCCCTCAAGTGCTACCCTTTAACTGTGTCCAAGTTTTACAGAACAAATCCTTTTATTAGGGGGATTTGTTCTATGAAGTTTGGATTCAGTCAAAGAGTAGTACTTGAGGACCTAGAAGGCCACAGTTTCCCCAGCCCTGATTTAGGGAGAGGGGTCTTGTGTTAATTTTTAGTCACTGTGTTCTATTCCTTGCTGAGCTATTTTAAAAATGCCTTCAAAGAGAAGGGAGGAGAAAGGCTATTTATGTTTTCAGAAGAAGCAGAGGAAGAAACAGCTAATGAAACCTGCTTCCCCTCTAGAAAGGAGTGGAGGACTATGGATATTGAATGTTGCATGCACAGTCCAATGCTTAGTTGTTTTTACAGTGATTGGCTTTTATTGCTGTTGTTGTTATAATAATATTACAAGGGAGGGACCCAAAGGAGGTTGAAGGTCACACAGTATATAAAAAGCCCACTAGTATAAGAACCAAGGGCATTAATAACACTTATGTTTCAAAACACAAAATAATGATAAGGGATAATCTCAGGTCACTCAAGGCTGTGTTTTAGATGGGTGGATAAGTCATCATAACAAGCTAACATCTCTGTTTCATGGCAACCAAGGGATGCAGCTTCATTGGAGAAGAGTGTAGACTTCCAGGACAGATAAAAATCAGAGGGTAGGAAACATCTGGCCAGATAAGGGCAAATCACATTCCCTGCGCTCTATACATCTTGGCATGTAAGACATAAACCAACGATGGTGAGAATTTAACTGGGGAACTTCTTTGTTTCCAAGGTAGTAAAGGATTTAGCACTTTGTTGGGAGAGGTTTTCAGCTGGTAAATTGTACTAATATGTAGGTGGGCTAATTAGTACTGATTATAATTTGATTGAAGTCTCCCTGATTTAAACTAAACTGCCAGCTTTCCCAAGTGAGTTCTACTCTATAGAGTGCACTTTGGGTGATCATTCAGGAGAATAATAATGGATTTGGGCTCTGGGTATTTTTTTAAGCAAAACTAAGATTTCTTCCCCACCTTTCTGTATGTCTTTGTCTCACACACACACACACACACACACACACACCCCATACACACACACATATACACACATATATATACAGATACATATACACACACACACATATACACACATATGTATGCAGATACATGCACACCCCCCCATACACAGACACACACATATACACAGATACATACACACACATACACACACATATATGTCTATGAAATTAACCATTTATATTTGTCAGCCATTGAATGAATGTTGAATGCAGCCTGCCCAGTGGAAGCATGAAAGATTTGGAGTCGGAAGACCTGGATTCAGATCCTAGCTTAGCCACTCACTAGCAGCACAATCTTGACCAAATAAATTAAACCGCTTTTGGCCTCAGTTTCCTCATCTGTAAAATAGGAGCAGTGATGTCAAACTCAAGTATAAATGGGGCCACTACTCCGTACATAAGGAATCCCTGGGAGCCACATAATAACTTAGTTTTCAAATGTAATATTATCTAGGTTTAATTGTATTTCATTACATTTTCCCCAACTGCATTTTAATCTGATTCAGGCCATACTTGAGGTGGCTCCTGTGGCAGAGAGGCCACGTGATTGGCACCTCTGAACTAGCTGACTTTTGAGGTCTCTTTCAGGGATAAATGACCATATAATTTGGGCCAAATTAAACATCTCATATGTTTCCATGGGAGCATTTACCCCATTTTTCTATTGTTTGTACTCAGTGGAATAGCCAACTCACTAAGAAAGTCTCTGATGAAACCTTTTATTTCTTCTGATTTTTGAATTTTATTGATATCATTGATTTTTATGTCATTTATGTTTCCCAATGTATTATTCCCCCTTATCAGAGAGCCACCCCTTCTTACAAAGAATAAAAAAGGGGGGAACCCCAGTTCAGCAAAGCTCATCAGCACCAAAAAAGTCTTATCATTTGGTGTTCCCTACCCATAGTCCTCCACTTCTGCCACAAAAGTGGGGGGAAGTGCCTTCTTACATCACTTTTTGGGCCCGGTGTGGTCAGCAAACATAATTTCACAGCATTTCCTGATAAAAATCTTTTGAAAATAATTGTCTATCTTTTGTCTTTATATTACCCACACTTCCCAAAATATCATCCCTTCACCCTTCCAGTTAGGAGCTGTTATAGATGGTTCAATAGATAGATGCTAGGTTTGCAGTCAGGAAGACTCATCTTTGTAGGGGCCTCAGACATCTACTAGTTGTGTGACTCTGGGCAAGTTACTTAACCCTGTTTCCCTCAGTTTCCTCATCTGTAAAATGAGCTGGAGAAGGAAGTGGAAAGCCAGTCCGGTATCTTTGCCAAGAAAACCCCAATGGAGTCATGATGGATTGTGCAGGACTGAAATGACTAAATAGTTACAAGTGATAGAACATAAGAAGTTTTAAAAAAATTCTACAAAACTAACCAGCATATCACCATGAAATGCATGCTCTACATCATTGTCTCTGCCAAGGAGAGTTCTCTTTTTGGGAAGAACGAGCTTGGTCATCCTAATTTCCCAGCATTCCCTAATAAATTTTTATAGGTGTCCTTGTTTGCATGTTCAGAGTTCTTGTGTTGATGGTTCCCCACCCCCCAATTCCTTCCCTTCTTTAGCAATGTTTGAGGAACAAAGAAAGGGCAGGCGCTGTGGGCTTGGACTTGTCTTCTGTGCTTTCATATTTCACCTGCCATAAACAAAAAATAGCCTTATCTTATCTAGCTGTAGCTGGTCTCCGTTGTTTTTGGTTTCGTCTCTGATAAGGAGCGAAAGGGAAAGAGAACTGACCTGCTAGTGTCTTGACTCATTGGTTTGCTTCCTTGGAATCATTTACAGGTTCAGGCAGAGAATGGGATTTTCAGTCTTGTGAGTCATGTAGCTCACGCCTCATTTACACCCTCTTTTCTTCGAAACTGCAGCAGATACCAGACTGTTCTCAGTGGAAATGAAAGGGACCAGGAGAGGAATCCTCTCCTTTTCCCCACCTCCCTGGCCAGAGCTGACACACTCCCTCACCAGTACCAGAACATCACAAGAAAAGCTATCATCAGCCTTGGCAAACCATTGGGTGAAGGGCTGGTTAGGCTTCTTCACCATGAGATGAAGAGGGGAGGCTAAGACCTGGGAGATAGGAGTTTGGGTCCAAGCTGTGTCACTGACTAGTTGTGTGACCAGCCACATGGACGAGCTGTTTTACTTCTCTGAAGCTGGTCGGTGACCTCCAAATCTCCCCATTCCCTCTGGGATAAAATACAGATTCCTTGGTTTTGTCTTTAGAGACCTTCACAATATGGCTCCAATCCATAGGAGGCTGGCTTGCTCCCATCAACACATTTTTTAAACGTTTAGCTTAAGTAAGATTGTATTTTTTTGGGGGGGCCTGGTGGTTTCCTTTGGGGAATCTGGTACCATTGTGTTGATTACACCTGATCTTAAACTAGCTGCTGCTTCTCAGGAGGAGGAAGAAGTTAGAAGACTTGGTTTGGTATGGATTTGGGGGGAACTTGAAAGGATAGGTACCAAAACACTCCCTTAATGGGGTGGGGTCTCATTGGTCTTAGAGCAACCTTCCTCCTCCTTTTATGTGTTAGAGCAGACTTCCTCTTGAAGAGGGTTCTTGAGCCGGGAGGAGGTTTAATATGGATCCTCCTGGAACGGCTTTGCCAAAGCTTGCCAGGACAGAGCCAATTGGAGTAGATGCTTTCTGGAGATCCCTTCCAGCTCTGGTACGCCCTATAGACTCCTAGGGCAGTGGACTCCTTTGACTACTTTAGTTAGTCTGCTTCCCTTAACTGGATAAAAGCCTTACCATTAGCATTAATAAAGATGGGACTCCAAACCACACCATTTACATTGTTTTTCATGGGATCCTAGGGCTAGACCTGGAAAAAAACCATAGCGATCCTTTAGTCTGGGGGTTCTTACTAACTGTGTGATGGTGGGTAAATTGCTAATCTTTGATCAGCTTCCATTTCCTCATCTGTAAAATGGGTATAATAATACTAGCACCTCCCTCTGAGGTTTGTTGTGAAGCTCAGAGATCGTATTTGTAAAGTGCTCAGCAGAAAGCCTGGCACACAGTAGGTGCTTAATAAATGGTTATCCCTCTTCTTCTTCCCACTTATGTAGGTAGTGGAATTTAAGGACAATATTAAATAGTCCCTGCCCTCAAGAAGTTTGCATTCTACTGATTAAGAATGAGTCGAGGGGGTTTCTATGGGAGAGTTTCTCTCTCTCTGTCTCTCTCTGTCTCTCTGTCTCTCTCTCTCTCTCTCTCTCTCCTCTCTGTCTCTCTCTCTCTTGTTTACTTAGGCTCACAGCTTCCAATGAAAGTTATTTATGGCGGGCGTCTATGCCAGGCGGTTTCAGCTATGACATAGCTGCTGTTGCTACTCTGCCCTCTAATCATAGGGAACCCTTGCCTAACTCCCTCCTTGTTAAAAGAGAGATTAACACATGATGGTGAGAGGTGCTAAAGAACATTATTAGCACCTAGCTAATTGAGGCTTTTCTCCCTGATGAGAACCAAAATTGAAGGAGCCTTGAAAAAAGGAAGAGTTTGGGAGAGAGTGCCTTCCAAAGCATTTGGTGTTGGGGAACTCAGGATTTGTCCAGGGAGGTTGGAGGGGGATCCCGAATTCCTGTGAGAGAATCCAAGTTCTCCTGAATCACCGAATAGAAGTGGGAGACAACCTCAGAGGGCCTGAAAAGAATCCCCCCTTCACTTTACGCTATCCGGTTGTAAGACCTCGCTTATCAGCTGGCAAGCTCACGGCTTCCAAGGCAGCCCATTCTCCTTAGTTACACTTGGGAAGTTTGTTCTGACATTAAAAACCAGGCTGATCTCTGGGCAGCTTTTCTTTCCTCTTTGTTCCCAGTTCTGCCCTCGGGCACCAAACAGAATGAATGTAATTTATGTTCCCTGAGAAGATTGCTATCATAGCTGGCCACCACCACCCTCCAACCCAACCACTAGCCTGCCTTTCTCTGGTTCCTTCAGTTGAGCCTTATATGGCATGGACTCATGGTCCTTCATCATCCTTGTCTGCCTTTCTTAGCTTTCCGCAGGATCAGTGTCTCTCCTAAAGTGGGGCACCCAGCATTCCAGATGTGGTCCAGACAGCACTGAGGCATTACCAAGATCTCCATCTCCTTATTCCTAGAAACTGTACTTAATGCAGCCCTTTGGTCACATGAGTTTTTGTTTGAGGCTTCCCTATCACCTTGACCCACTGACCCCAGAGTCTGCTCACAGCCTTAGATGATTTTCTTAAGACCAGCCACCATCTGAGAGGACTCAACTTGGAGCCAGGAAGACTTAACTTCAAATCCTGTTTTAGATACTCCTTGGCTGTGTAATGCTGAACAAACCACTTAATCCTCTCTCAGCCTCGGTTTCTTAATCTGTAAAATGAAGAGGCTGGATTTAATGGTCTTTATGTTCCATTCCAACTCTAAATCTGTCATCCTAAATTGATTTTTTTGGACTCATTTGGAAGACTTTTCAAATATACATATTAAATTTCCTGTTAGTTTCAGCCTGACATCCCTTTGGAAAGAGTATAATGTTTTCCTCTGTACTTTGTAATGAAGATATCTTGCACTAAAAATATAGGGGAGGGGAGTGATTATTAATGAGTTTTAATTTCCAAGTTCTTAAAGCACAGACTGACCCTTCCCTCAAGCATAAATTACCCAGTGTTGAGTTACAACATTCTAAAACTGTTCATTAGCAGAGAACTGTAGCTGAGCTGTATCGGTAGACAGGTTCCTCATTTCCTCTTGCCATTTTTCAGTCTTGTCCAACTCTTTGTGACCCAGTTTGGGGTTTTCTTGGCAAAGATACTGGACTGGTTTGCTATTTCCTTCTCCAGCTCATTTGACAGATAAGGAAACTGAGGCAAACAGGGTGAAATGACTTGCCCAGGGTCACAGAGCTAAGAAGTGTCCGTGGCCACATTTGAACTCAGGTTTTCCTGACTCCAGGCCTGGCACTATCTACTGTACCACCCAGCTGCTCACGTGGTGGTTTATAATATAAATTAACAGCAAATAGGAAGAAAATCCAATTTCCAGTGATTAAAATATTTCCAATCAGAGAGACAGCCATAAAATTATAACAGTCATGAAACTAATGCCAAAATGAGAATCTATTTGAGCAAATTTCATTTAAGGATATTCTGTGGGCACTGGTCCTAGAGTCAAAGAGACCCAAGTTCAAATTTAGCCTCAGATGCTTGTTTTGTTACCCTTGACAAGTCACTTGTTAACCTCTGACTGCCTCAGTTTCTGCAACTGTAAAATGGGGATAATAATAATACCTATCTCCCAGGATAAAATGAGATAATATTTACAAAGGATAAAATACTTATATATTTGTAAAATAAAAACGACAGGTAGGTGGCACAGTGGATAGAGCTCTGGGCCTCCAGTCAAGAAGACCTGAGTTCAAATGTGGCCTCAGACAGCTGTGAGACCCTGTTTGTCTCAGTTTCCTCTTCTATAAAATGAGCTAGATAAGGAAATGGCAAACCACTCCAGCATCTTTGCCAAGAAAACCCCCAAAAAGTGATTACAAAGAGTCAGATGCAACTGAAAATGATTATACAACAACAAAAATATAAAAATATAATTCTATATTTATAAATATTTCCATGTAAGATTATGTATTTTTAAAGTATTTATAATATTTATAAAGCACTTTGCAAACCTTAAAATACTGTCTGGATCCTAGCTGTTATTATTATGGGTGTTGTTGAAATACTTCTGCCTTTGTGGAATCTAGTTGTTTTTTTTTAATCTTGTTAATGTAATGCTCTAATTTTTTAAACACTGGTCATTAGCTAAAATGACTAAGTGAGATGGGAATTGTGAGGAGGGTAGGAAGATTCCTTACTTTTATTTTGTTTTATTTTATTTTATTTTTTTACTTAGTTACTTGCTAGGCAGTGGCGTTAAGTGACTTGCCCAGGGTCACACAGCTAGTAAGTGTTATGTGTCTGAGGCCAGATTCGAACTCAGGTCCTCCTGAGTCCAGGGCCAGTACTCTATCCACTGGATTCTTTACTTTTAGAGGATGGTATTGGCTTAACCAACCTTGGTGGCATTTATGACTGGACATCTCTTTGAAACATTTTCTGGAATGTTAAATCCCATCAAAAGACGATGCTGGACTAATGGCCTTTGAGATTCCTTCCAGCTCTGAATCCAGAAGGATCATCTTGGGTTCTTTTTTGCTACACTTCACTCTTCACATCATCATGATTCACTGGTATCTTTGTTACAGCCCCGTGGGGCGAGTCCTGCACATATCATCATCTTTTTTTTTTTTCAGATTAGAAGGCTACTTTTATACTTCTAGTTACTAATACCGCTACCAGTTAGCAATACTACCAGTTACTAATATACTGCTACTAGCTAATGATACTACGAGTTACTAATGCAGCTACTAGTTAATGTTATTATGAGTTACTGGTACAGCTACTAGTTAATGGTACTACTAGTTACTAATACTGCTACTAGTTAATGATACTGCTAGTTACTAGCTACTAGTTAGTGATTTTAACATTGATCTAGGCATGGAGGACAAGAGCCGTTTGCTTGATTGAAAAACTGCAAAATGAAGAAGGTAAGTGGGATGTTGGTAGCAGGGCAGGAAGTCAAGAGAGGGATTCTCATCACTGGTCATGGAGCTAGTTTAGTGGCCTGTCCCAAATAGTAGGTGCTGATAAAGGAATGGGTGAATAGCAGAGCCGGGAGTAGAAAACCTTCAGACCCCTACTTGGGCAAGCTCTTCTGAAGCCTGACAAGGAAAGGTTTTCCTTTCCCTTTCTAGTCTCTGCTTTGACCTTTGGCCAAGACACTTATCTAAGCTTGTTTCCTCCTGTGTAAATGAGGAGGGGGTGGACCAGTGTGGCTAAGGTCACTGGTGGTCTGGCTTTCTTTGGCTCTTACTCTAATCCCCTGTTGCTTCTCTGAAGTAGGGAAATCACGAAGTCTTGACTTTTGACCGGCAAATCTCATATACCGTGTGGCTTTTTTTTTTTTTTAAAAGCAGGCATCAGCTTTAATAGGCTTGCTAACAGTGCACAGCCTGCTGTTCTTTCAGGCAAATCACAATACACTGAGATAAAGTTCTCAGAATCTCTCAAGTGTGGAGTGAGTCACACCGTGGGCCCTGGGAGGACAGACTGCCCTCTTTCCCGGCAGACTCATTCACCTGCCTTTCCTTGGAAAGAGAGGAGAGCTGGTCGCCTGAGCGTAGGATTAGGAGTCCAATTTGGTCTCCTGGCATGGATCCGCCCCTAATTATCGCCTCAGCAGGGGTAAGTCACTCCAACTCTCTCTGTCTGCCTCAGTCAGAATGCCTGAGTAGGTCTGAGAGTCATGAGACAGAGTACTTTGAGGAGTTTAGACATATAATCTATTTTTGAGACTAGATTCTCCCTTCATTTTCTAGCAAACTTCAGTAGAACTGATGATTTTAGACCAAAGAAATCTGTATTTGGCCTTGCAGCATGGGGCTGTGAGACTTTGGGCAAGTCATTTCCCCTCTGGAGACCCTAATTTCCTCATCTGTAAAGTGAGGAGGGCTAACTAGATGACCTCTAAGGTCCCCTTCTTGTTCTAAATCTTGGATCTAATGTTTGCTAAACAGCAGCCTTTTCCCCAGGAAATATGTCAGTTTTTGTGTCCAGCTCAGTCCTTCCCCAGCTCCTTGGTGGATGTCAGGCATTTTTTTGGGGGGGAGGCCTTTTAGAACATTGCCAAACATCTTGGTTGGGTTATTATTAAGTATAAATCTGGCAGCTAAAACCTTCAGGTAAGATCAGCAAGAATGTCAGCTTCTTGAGGGTAGGGCCTGTTTTGTATTATTGTCTCTGTGCATGGCATATAGCCAGCCAGCACTTAACCGAAATGCTTGTTGAATTCAAATACCTGTTCTCATTGCCAGTTTTAAGCTCGGTGCCAGTGAGAAGAAAACCTTATTCATTGCCTAGAAACCTAGAAAGACGTCCTAGCTCTGACACAGGAGAAAAGAAGGTAACTTTATCTTTTGTTAATGTGTTATCCCAAATGGATTTAACTTTTTTATTGGGTCATAGATGGAGGTAGGGCTAGAAAGGAGCTTGGAGGCCGCCCAACCCCCTCTTCTTAATGACTAAGATCAGTGCTTCTCATAATGTGATTTGGTTTTTGTTTGTTTCTTTGTTTGTTTGTTTTTTAGGCAATTGGGGCTAAGTGACTTGCCCAGGGTCACATAGCTAGTAAGTGTCAAGTGTTTGGTCTGAGGCTGGATTTGAACTCAGGTCCTCCTGATTTCAGGGCCGGTGCTCTATCCACGAGCCACCTAGTTGCCCCTCATAGTGTGGTTTGGAGACCTCTTGAAGGCCCCCAAGAACAGGGATCCATGAGGTCAAAATTATTTTCACAGTAATACTGATGATTTGTATAATTGCTCTCATGTTGCTTGCCTTCTTAATGGATGGGAGTGAAATGGGAAGGCGGGAGAAAATTTAGAACTCAAAATTTTTAAAAAACGAACGTTGAAAACAGATTTTAAAAATATTTAAATCTCTAATGTGGAGCCACTGTCTAAAAGGACTCAACTTGGAGTCAGGAAAATCCTGATTTCAAATCCTGTTTCAGACAATATGGTACTAAAATATCAATAGTTATGGAAGCTCTTTGGGTAAACCTCAGTCATTTTTAGGAGTATAAAGGGGTCCCCAGACCAAAATTTTGAGAACTACTGAGTTAGAGAGGGAAGACTTGTCTTCATGAGTTCAAATCTGGCCTGAGACACAAGCTAGGTGACCCTGGGCAAGTCACTTTATCCTGTTTGCCTCAGTTTCCCCATCTGAAAATGAGCTGGAGAAGGAAATGGCAAAACGCTGTGGTGTCTTTGCCAAAAAAAACCCAAACAGGGGTCATGAAGAGTTGCATGTGACTGAACAACAACAAAAGAGGTAAAATGACTTTCTCATGATCACAGAACTAGTGTCTATGGCGGGATTTGAACCCATTTCTCCTAATGCCAGCTGGTATAGGATCACAGAGCCAGAAGGGACCTCAGAGCCCATGTAGATCAGCTCCCTAGTTTTACAGTAAGGAAACTGAGGCCCACATTAGTGAAGTGACCTGCCCCAAGTTCAGTTAGTGAAACATCAGAGCCAGGATTTGAACTCAGGTCCCCTGAGTCCACAGTTATCTTTCGCCTGTCCCATGCAGTACAACATGAGCGTGTGTACCTCACTGCACCCCGCAAAGGTGGGCTTGTACAGAAAGTTTGCTGATGACTCCTTATGAAGATTTTATGGGCATGTATGGAGAGGGAAGAAGGAGAGGGAAATTACCGTATTTAGCTAGCCCAAGTCTGGCTCTAACTCATTCTTTGTATATGTAGCCTGTTAGCTTTCTCCCTCATCTCCTTTTCCTCTTTTCCCAGCTTTTTCTCCTTCCCCTATTCCTCCACTTTTCCTCTTTCTCCTTTCTTCCCCCTTTCTTCCTTTCTTTCTCTCCTGATCTCTTCCCCATCATCCTCTCTTCCTTCCCTTCCCCTTGCTTCTTTTCTCTCTCCTCTTTCCCTTTCTAACTCTGTCCTTGTCTCCCTTCCACCTTCCTCCTTTCTCTCTCCTTCTCCCTTCCTCCTCCATCCTCTTTCTGATTTCTCCTCCAAGTAAAAATGAGGGGCGAGCCCTTGATAGTTCACTACTCAAATGCTGAATATCCCCTATACTCTATACACTCACATATAAGCCCTGATTTTTAACAGAGCTCCCATAAACTACTGAGGAATTTGTTTTAGAGTTCTTTCCCATTTTTGGTGTCTTTAGACATATCAGTGAAAGCAAATTTCCTGGGCAGCAAAACTATTGTTCTAGTTCTAGTTGCATTTTGAACAACATATTTACAGCTAGGTGGCACAGTGGATTGTGCTCCAGGCTTGGAGTCATGAGGACTTGAATTCAAATTTGGCTTTAGACACTTACCAGCTGTATGACCCTGGGCAAGTCACTTCACCCTGATTGCTTCAGTTTCCTCATCTGTAAAATGAATTGGAGATGGAAATGGCAAAGCACTCCAGTATCTTTACCAAGAAAACCTCAAATGGGGTCACAGAGTTGGACACAATTGAAAAGGACTCCAAAGCAGCAGCATATACTTAAAAAGAATTTCTTTTGCATTGCTGTTACTTCCCAATGATCTAGCCAAACAACACCTGCACTCCTTCCTGTCACCAAGAGGAAGCTAGTGTCACTTTATTTTGTCAAAGATTTGTCTGAGGATCTCACCACCAGAACTCTGGGACAGCTGCTCCTAGCTGTAAGAAACCACAAATAGGTACTTTCTGGGAAGAAAAACGTGTGGAGCCTTGGGTGACCCAAACAGGGAGCAACTGTGACGCTTGACATGTTTACCTGTGCACGATATCGAGCCAGTTGGCCCTTCTTTCCCCTCCCTCTGCAGTTATCATTTTTAAAAAATGTCCACTGTGTGATAAATCTGTTTCTTAGGAATGTGATCGTAAGGACTCCTGCAAGGTTGGTGTTGCAACAGAAGACTGAGCTTTTTGTTACAGTTTTTCTGTTGGTACAAATAGAAATAGTCCGGAAATCAAAGAATAAGCATACTATGGTTCTGAAAGAACAGGGGCCTCTCTCTCCATTTATAGGTTCAAACCTTCGACCCTGAGCTTGAAGTTTGAACTTGTTTCTCAAGAGGAAGCAGGAAAGGAGGGAGTTTATCAGTCCAGCTCTGTCAGCTTTCTCCCTCGTCTCCTTTTCCTCTCTTTTTCTCCTTCCCCTGTTCCTTCACTTCTCCTCTTTCTCCTTTCTTCCCTCCTCTTTCTTCCCTTCTTTCTCTCCTGTTCTCTTCCCCATCATCCTCTCCTCTTTCCCTTTATGACTTCGTCCTTGTCTCCCTTCCACCTTCCTCCTTTCTTTCGCTTCTCCCTTCCTTCTCCCTCCTCCTTCCAGTTTCTCCTTTCCTCCTTTTCCCTTTCCTTTCCATCCCTCTGCCATCTCCTCTTCTCGCTTTTCTTCACTCTCATCTTTGCAAACTTTAAAGCATTTTGCGGATAGCAATTGTTACTATGCAAGTCAATGTTGCAGCAAACCCATTTGTGGCCTTCCGAAACCTAAATACGGATCTTGATAAAATCTTAGTGAGTATACTTTTCCCAGAAGCTGAAAAGTTAAAGTGTCCTTTGCTTTCTACCCTGGTCTTAGCCTGTCAGAATCTTGCACTCCTTTGACAGGCCTATGGCATTGAGCCCTTTAATCTTGCCAGGTTGGCTTCTGGCCCTGGTTAGCCCCCACCCATAAAGAGGGTGACACAGCTCATTGTTTCACTGTTAGAAGAAAATTCCCATGTCTATTCTTCTTCCACCCAGGAGGTAAACAGGGTTGGGATGATACATGAGAAGCCTTGCAGCGTAAGTGGTATTAACTCAGAGTTATGATCCATGGAAAACAGGTGTTGCAAACAGAAATGATATCCTGGGGCTCAGGTCTACAGTGCCGGGCTGTTTTCTGAAAGGGAAGGGAAAGAAGACGAGGAGACAGACATTCCACTGACACAGTCTCCATTGTAAAATTCACTTAGGTGATTTTTGTCAGCTTGGTTCTCCCTGGTTCACGAGACTGGGTTTCTTTTTTAAGGTTGCTTTTTTATTGGTACATGGAAACTGGATGCAAAAAGCTCTGCTTCAGTGGGGAATTCCCATTCCAAACATAGTCTCATTAAAATGACAAGCTAATTGGACTTAAGGATATGTTTAAGCACCTAGGTTTTTCCTTTTGCTTTTGCTGGTATTAGCAAAAAACATCACTCCATAGAGGAAATAGGAGAGTGTTTTGTTGGGTTTTTTTTTTTTAAGCTTACCGATGGGATCTCAGATTTGTGTTTTTTGATACCATGTTATTTCAAGGATGTGGCTAATGTTTCTCGGAGATTTATCATGGGGGTTGTCATTTAGACCATTACATGAAGAAATAATTTTCTGTGCCATACTCAGAGAAAGTACATAATGAGTCTCACAAAACAGGACGAGGCAAATTAAAATACTTGTAACACATTTAAAAATGAATTTTTATGGATGTCTTTTATTTTGACATCACCTGCATTTCTCAGTGTATTCTTCTTGCCCTCCTAGTAAGCCATCCCTTAAAGCAAAGAATGAACAAAATGGGGGGGTGGGGGAGGTAATAACTTAAGAGATCAAAAAAAATCTAACATTATCTGCAATGTTCCACACCCGTAGTTCCCCACCTCTGCAGAAAATGCACAGTAGCTATAGATGGCCTAAGAGTACAAAAATTAGAATTCTTCCACAGAACTTCAAGCCACTCAGAAATTATAGAGGCTAAAGCCTTCCCTTCAGCCAACTTTTCTGTTGCCCTCCTAGCTACCTCCTGCCACCATCTTACTGAACTACTGTTGTTTTATTAACTATTGCTGTTGTTTCCTTCCCTGTTGGATTACTTCGACAAGCCCAGTGACTCAAATCGGAGCTCACTGGTGGTCAGTGACTCACCTTTCTCTTATGAGACAAAACTCACAAAATCCACAATTCTATTAGTTATGAAACCAACAATCCTTATTTAATTATTCCATAGTATTCTTGTTTCATGGTATCCAATTATTTGACCTACTATAGTATGTATTGACCTCTCAACTCTAAAAACAGTTAGATGTAAATGAGTTGAGGGACCGTAATACCCTGGTAGCCTCAAGTCATTTTTCTTTCCTCTTAGTCCACTTTATTGTCCATCACATTTTATATGAAACTATTTTTTTTCACACACTTGAATTTTAACAGTATTTCATAGAGAAAAGTTCTTTTTCTGCTCATTCACGTATGAAAGGGACAGTACTTTATATTCATCGCAAGTTGATCTAATTCTTTTTCTATACACAATTCATTTTCTGAGTACCTTACATATCCAATAAAATTTTTTGTTATTTTCAAGTTGTGTTTATACCAGGATCCCAAAGATGGTTCAGAATAGGAAAACAAACCCATATGTACAAAAATATTTATAGCAGCTCTTTCTCTGGTGGCAAAGAATTGAAGTTGAGGGGATGCCCACCAATTGGGGAATGGCTGAGCAAGTTGAGGTATGTGAATGTAATGGAGATGGGGAATGGCTGAGCAAGTTGAGGTATATGAATGTAATGGAATACTATTGTGCTGTAAGAAATGATGAGCAAGTGGGCTTCAGAAAAACCTGCAAAGACTTGTATGGATTGATGCTGAGTGAAGTGAGCAGAACCAGGAGAACACTACACAGTAACAACCATGTTGTGTGGTGACTAACTTTGATAGACTTAGCTCTTCTCAGCAATGCAAGGATCTAAGATATCTATGATGGAAAATGCTACCTACATCCAGAGAAAGAGCTGTGGAGTTTGAATGTAGATCGAAGCATACTGTTTGCTCTTTTTTTTTTTCCTCTGTTTTGTTTCTTCTTTCTTGTAGTTCCTCCTATTGATTCAAATTTTTCCTTACAACATGACTGGCATGAAAATATGTTTAATAGGAATGTATGTGTAGAGCTTATGTTAGATTGTGTACCGTCTTAGGGAGAGAGGTAAGGAGGGAGGGGAAGAAAAATTTAAAACTCAAAAGCTTCATGGAAGTGATTGTTGAAAACTAAAAATAAATTAACTAATAAAAAAGAATAGGAAAACAGTTAATGAATGATTTTAAAAACAAAGCATAATACAGATCCAGAAGCCTTTGACCATTTACAACGTGCATTTATACTAAAACAAAACAAAACCTACAAAGCATAGACATAAAACAATCTTTTTTATTACAACAAATATATCTATCTAAAAACCAGTCAGAATTACATTCAAAGGGGGAAACATTAAAAGTTTCTCAATAAACAGAGGAATAAACAAAGTTGTATTCTTTTCCCATTGTTATTTGCCATACCATGGTTTATTAGTGTCTCCAGTATTTAAGTATTCTGATTTTAAGTAAGTACTATGATTGGAAATCTGATTCTCTGTCCTCAAGGGACTTATATTCTATTAGAGGAAATAACATGTATAATACACTTGAGTGAATACAAAATATACACAATAAATGCAAAATAAATTTGGGGGCCCATAGCAGCTGGAAGGATCAAAAAGGTTTCTGTAAAAGGTAGGAGGCAGTACTTGAGCTCTGAAAGATTCTAAAAAGCAGAGGGGAAGAGGGAAGGTCTACCCATCCTGGGGCACAGCCTGAACCAAGGTGCAGAGACTGATGTATTGTATACGAGATCACTTTGTAAGCTACTTTGGCTGGAATGTGGAATATGAAAACTGGAGTCTTGACTGGTGGCAGTCTGTGAAGGACTTTACATAACAACAAAGGAGTTGATCCTCAAGGCGAAAGGACCCACTGGAGGGTTTTTTTGTGCAGGGAAATGATGTGGGCAGATGTGTTTTAGAAATGTCCCTTTGACATCTGTGTGGAGGGTTGGATTGAAGAAGGAACTGAGTTGAGGCAGGCATACGAATTAGTAGGTCAATGCACAAGCAACAGGTGATGAAGGCCTGAACCAGGCCAGTTGTAGCATAAGGGAAGAGAAGGAGATGGCTATGAGAGATATCGTACAGGTCTCATCAACTGGTCTTGGTAATTGACTGGATATCCAAAGAGTAAAGAATGGATACTGACTCCCAAGTCAGGAACCTGGATGACCAGAAAGATGGCTTTGTATGTGCTGAGTTTGAGATGCCTATGGGAATATCCAGTAAGCAGTTGGCGATAAAGGACTGCAGCTCAGGAGAGAGACTAGGGTTGGATATATAGATCTAAGAGTGGTGAGCAGAGAGATAATTGAACTCATGGGAGCTGATGATACATACAGAGAAGGCTGCATGGTACCACGGCAAGGATGTTTGCTCCAGAGTCAATCTCATTTCCAGTTCCTCTTTTGATATTACCTGTGTCATGTTTCGCAGGGCATTTAACTTCCTCATCTGTAATCATCAAATGAGTTAACCTATGCAGAAGCACTTTGCAGACCTTAAAGGGCTACACAAATACCAGCTAGTATAGAGCCCTTACAAAGAAGGGGTTGGACTGGATGGCCCTTGAGGTCTCCTTGGAGGTGTGCCCACAGCCACGGGGTGGGACATACGTGATAAACCACGATGATAGAACTGAGTGGCCAAAGAGGAGCAGAATTTAAAAAGCAGGGTAATGAAAACCCAGCAGAGTTCCCGAGAAGGTTGTTTTGAGGGTGGTCAACAGTGCTTTAGAGTTCAAGAAAGGTGAAGATAGGATTTGGCATTTAAGAGATCATTGGTAACTTTGTTGGTGGTGGTTTTAATTCACAAAAATCTATTTTTTTCTCTCCTGGGGAGATGGGGAGGAGACAAATAAAGCCCTTGTAATAACTATGTAGTCAAGTCAAACAGATACCCATGTTGGACATATTAAAAACTAGATCATTGGTAATTTTGTAGAAAGCAATTCCAGTGGAGTGATGAGTCTTGAATTTGTCATCAGATCTTGGACTATAGATACACTGCCCAGCACTGGACTGTACTCAGAACCTTCTCAGCCTGGTGTGAGAACAGCAAGGGCTGGGCACTCTTCTGGTATGGCCTTCAAGACCCCTAGGCCATCACTGGATAGATAATCAAAGCCTTCAGGGTCACTACCATATCATGGTGAGGCACTGGAGGAGGAGTTTTTTTGTTTCTTTTTAAACCCAGAATGGATTCATCAAGATATCCTCATCAAAATGACAAATGACGTATTTTCATCCGAGCCCGTTTATCAAAACATTGGTTATAGCCTCCTGTCCAGTGAACTCTTCCTGGTCCTCTGCCCTGAATCGTAATCACCATCCACCCTGGAGTGGAGCAAGGAACATTGAAAACACTGAACAGTGTATTGGAGTTTGCATAGGAAACCATAGCAAAGCAGAGTAATCATTAGAAATGATTAACATTTTCATAACTTGAGGTTTTGAGAGGATGGTGGTAACTTGAATTTTAAAAAGCCTCTTAGACATTGTCAAAAGAGGGGTTTATGGGCAAACATATCAGGACCATATTTTCTCATTTTGTGTACCACTAGCGCTTAGTGAGGTGCCTGGTAACATAGTAGGCATTTTAACAAATGCTTATTGAACTGAACTGAACTAAGTAAAATCCCATTACCCCGAGCTCCGTAGGACATCTAAATATTTTCATTTTGGTGCCATTTGTTAGAATAAGTGCATTGCGGGAAATCATTTTCCCAGGTCAGCAGGGGTTGGAGGATGAAACAGCTTCTCTGGAGTGAAATTAGTAAGTGAAAAGAAATGCAGTAAACAGTGGGAGGAGGAAAGAAATGCTGTCTGCAGTATTTTCACCTTCACCCCTTTTCTTGCCTTTGAAACATGTTGGGCTCAGGTGGGAGTTTTTACAGTAGGCTGAGTCCAGAGTTGGGGGTTAGGTGAAGGAGTGTTGGCATAAGGTCTGTTGAATAAAATTACTGCCCTGTGGCTAAATAGGATCATAGATTTAGCACAGGAAGGGTCCTTAAAGTTTTCCTAGTCTAATCTAATTTTATTGATAAGGAAACTGAGGCTTAGCATGCCCCAAGATCACACAGCTAGCAAGTGACAGAACAGGGCTTCTGTCAGTCAGTCAACAAACACTAATTAATCAATTGCTATGTACCAAGCACTGTGCTAAGTGCCGAGAAGACAAAGAAAGGCAAAAAGCAGCCCCTGTCCTCAGGGAGCTCACATTCTATTCTAAACTGCACACACACAAGACATACGTGTGTGTGTGTGTGTGTGTGTGTGTGTGTGTGTGTACACACACAGTATATTGGAGGGAACTTCCAGAGGGAAGGCCAGGGGCAAGGGAACAGGAAGAGGAGTAAGAAGATTGCTAGATTTGGAGATGCCTTGAGTTGGAATCCTGGTAGTGGCTGTGTGGGCATCTTATTTCTCTGAGCTCTTGAGGGAGACAGGGCGTAGAAGGGATCCAGGTTACAGTTCAGAGAGACTGGGCATTCACCAAGGTCTGAATACATGACAAGTGATGTTACATTGGTTCAAGCAATGGGATGCTCATATCCAAGTCTTTTCAACCTGGTGCTTCTTCCCCCACCCCTCCCAGCCTTGTTCCTCTGGACAAACTTCAGCTGTGGATTCCTTTGGCTGCTGCCAGTATTTCCCACATGAGAGGGAAAACTGGCTGAACCCTAGTGAGTAGAGAGGGAAGGCACTGTGGCCATGGGCATATTTAGAGTAGAGGTCATGGAGATCATCAGCTTAGAGCCAGAAGAAGTCTTAGAAGCCATCTAGATTCATTTTACAGATGAGGAAACTGAGTCCTGGAGAAGTGAAATATATTACCTCCTGGAGGAGGCATGGTCTTGAACCTTAAAGGATGCGTAGGACTCAGTGAAAGGGATGGGGAAGGGGGGAGGATGGCAACAGCACCCCTAGAGGGCTCCCCAGAAAGGGATAAGGTTCCATTGGTAAGAGTCAACCTGGAATCCACCTGTCTATATTGTGCCAGAAAGGCTTACTGATGAGGAAGACAGGCCGCTGAGTAAATTTCTTAATGTGAACATTATATATGTGTGTGTACATCTATATGTGATGTATATTTGCACACATATATGTTACATATATAACATTTTTTTTTTAATGGAGAGGACTTGGTAGCCAGGGGGCAGTGGTGTGAAGATGGGTCAAAGACGACTCCTAAGTCAATGAACTAATATGCAATAACAGTGGAAAATGTTAGACAGGATCTTTCCCCCTGCTCATCCTGTCGTCTTAACCTGAAAGTACAGCTAGAAGCACTAGTCGGCAAGAATCATTTTTACATTGGTTGGAAATAAATGGCGGTCCCATAATTCTCTCATTCACTTTTAGTCTTTATCAGATTTTGCTTGTAACTTCCCATCTGTCTAAGTCTGAAGATAGTTCTGTCACAGGATGTTTTCCTTAATAAAACAAACACACTCATACCACCACCTATTAGATGTGATGGAGACACTTAGCCAAATTACTCATGCAACATGAAGGGTACACTTGTTCATTATTGACCGAGTATTTATCCAAGAGGAAAAGCTTTCAACCAGGTGTTTTTCTAGGAGATGGCCACGGGGATATTTACAGATATGGGACTCATGAGGGACTTATTAATCAGAGCTGCATCAGTCACATCGATCAATAACGAGGCGATTCATTTTTTTCAGCCTAAAATAGAATGGTCGATGGCATTTCAGTTCAGAGATGCGGAAATCAGATTATTTGATGCTGAAAGCAAGTTTCCTGGTGTTTCCCATTATACACTTGAAAGGATCTTGACTAGATGGGAATCTGCCATTTTGAAAAGCTAGGTGGATTGAAAAGAATTTAAAGTATTCCAGATCAGGTGTTCTGTGCTTATTAGCACACAGCCCTGGTCCATATCAAGGGTTTAATAAATGATTGCCGATTAATTGACTGGCAGATCCAGAATCCTATTAGATCATGAGCCACACTTTTGGTCTGTTATTAGTTTCATGAGATTTCCCACATCAGTAAAGGAGAGAATCCTTTTCTTTGATATCCTCCCTCTTCATTTTCTTCTCCTAAAAAGTGAAAACTCAGAGAAATTCTCTCCAAATCACAATGTGAGCTGTGCATCATAAATTTTCATTCCTGGAGGGAAGAGGACCCCACAGATGAAGTTTATCTCTACCTTGCTCTGATCAGTCTCAGCTCTGTCAGAATTCCAAACTGATTTCAGCTGGCTTTAAGGCAGTTCCCCCCCCCCCAACCTCCCCATTCCCCTTAAAGGGAGAGAACAGCTGACAGTTGTTTCCCCAGCCCTTCCCCACCCCAGACTTCATTCTCTCCCTTATCTTTTCTCGCACTGCCTCACCCCTCAAAACTCGGTTTGCAGCTCCTGTGTTTAGACTAGATTAGAAGTAAAGGAAAGGGGAGGGTTGCTGCATTTATAGCATGGGGGAACATGTAATGATCTTCTTGTGAATATTGTTGTCTCTACAATCCCTGACGGGCATCTGAGTGGCACAGTGGATAGTGTGCTGGGCCTGGAGTCAGGAAGACTTAAGTTCAAAGTTGGCCTCAGGCACTTCTAGCTGTGGGACCGTGGGCCAATCACTTAACCCTGTCTGCCTCAGTTTCCTCATCTGTCAAATGAACTGGAAAAGGAAATGGCAAACCACTCTAGTATCTTTGCCAAGAAAACCCCAAGTGGGGTCCTGAAGAATTAGGCAAGATTGGAAAATGACTGAAAACATTTGCAGACATGGCTAATGTGGGAATTTGTTTTGCTGGACCATGTAGTTATGTATTAAGGGATTTGTGAGGTTTTAAAATTTTTGCTTAATGTAATTGAAAGGACAGATTAATTTTTAAAAAATTTTTTAAAAAAATTTAAAAATATTTGAAAAAAGGATATTACTCTTTATCATCCATGACCAGTTTTTCCACATTTTCTGCAATGTTTTACATGGTTTTATGTTTAATATACTGTGCCAAACATATTCTAAATACAAATGCTCGTTTTAGACTGTCTTGTCTTTCTAGCATTCTTTTTGAAAATTGTTTCTATTATATTTGATTGTTAATCCTTTAAATCAGGAAACCGAATTGAAAGACTTTTCTGTTCATTCAAAAAAATTGTTCTACTAAGCAGCAAACAGGATAAACAATAGTGATCACTGTACCATCTTTTAATTACTTTGCACTAGTTATTGGGGGATTTCATTATTTATGTTACTGAGTTCGTTCATGTACTTCTTCCTTTCAAAAAGGAATACTCTCTCTCTCTCCCCGTCTGTCTTTGTCTCTCTGTCTCTCTCTCCCCCCCTCCCCCCACACACTGTAGAGGTGGTGGGCTATGGCTGTGGTATAGGCCATATACTGTCAGGTGTGGGTTTTCTATATTGGTTTTTTTCTCTTTTTCTTTTTTAGCCTTTATCAAAGGCTAACCAGATAAGGGGAAGGGATATCTTTAGAAAAGATTGTGATGTAAAAACAAAAGATATCAGTTTAAAAAAATTAAAATAAAAAATAAACATTTTTATTTAGAGTGCCAACTTGGGGACATTATGTAGTTGATAATATAGTTGGGGTCCCAATTAGTGTGAATAACAAATTTTCTGATGTGATATTCAAATTCACCCTATTTGAAGTTATAATTATGTAAAACATAGCAATTGGTTTCAGCCCAATGGAAATATGTCCTACAAATTAAGATAATTCGGCTACTTCTGGAATTCATTATTTACATCAAGACCTAGCTATAAGATGAACTGAAGAAATGAAGGGAGCTGGTCCGAGTACGCCTGAATTTGCCCTATTTGCCTAGCTATCAGTATCCTGCCTACTCAAAATTTAAAAGCACCTCTAATTGCTGTGTAACTACTCTAGACTTATAAGGCCTTACCCAGATTTATCTATCAGATCCAAATAGGTGTTTTCATTTTTATTTCCTCTTTCTCTCCAGACTCCAGGAACCCATGGTTTCTATGAGCATGGCTATGTATGGCTTCCTGGTGATGTCAGTTGCATGTCTCCTACAGTATGGTAGAAAATGTAGCTGAGGGGGGAAAAAATCCCATCACCTCCTTAGCCCATCCTCTGGAGATGAGACTTAACTAGATGTGGTGATGCTGGTCATTAGATCCCAGACATCTATATTGTCCCCCAGGTTCCATTGTTAAACCTCTGCACATTGATGTAGGACTTCTCTGTAGTTTACATACCCCAGCAATAGCCTTCCAAAACCAGCATTACCTCTAGACCGTGTGAAGGCATTAGAATACAAGGCCTTTACTTGCTCCTTTTTAGAGAATGGGATGAACTATCGCCTTCCAGCTAGTGGTCCAAACACCCAAACTGTTGTTGAAAAACTGTTTATTGATACTCATTTTTTCTCCTCTAACTAATCCCTGTTTGTTTCTCAATGGGTGCTCCCTTCTACCTCTCAAAGAGGCCCTCTTTGTGAAGAGGAAGCTCACTTAGGTGAAACAAATCAACATTTTTGGCCATGTGTGACAATGTGTGCCTCAGTCCGCCACCAGGAGGTGCGTTTTCAGGCCGTTTGGTCATCCTGTGGATAGAGTGCTGGACTTGGGATCAGTAAATCGTGAATTCAAATCCTGCCTCACACACTTTTTAGCTATGGGATCTCGAGCAAGGCATTTAACTGCTGTGAGTATCAGTTTCCTAATTTGTAAAATGGGGATAATAATAGCACCTACTTCACAGGGCTGCTGTAAATGAGGTAGTCTATAAAGTGTTCTGCAAACCTTAAAGTGATAAATAAAAGCCAATTATTATTATTAATATTATTATTATGATAAGAGAATAGGCCCTGGGGTCAGAGAGACCTGGGGTCAAATTCCACTTCTGACAATGACTTAGTCACTTATGATGGCCTCAGTCTCCTCATCTGTAACATGAGGGGTGGGCCTAGAGATCTCTGAGGTCTCCTCCAGCCCTGGATCTATGCTCCTACGACCTCTCTCCTGAGAGGAGGGTGGCGATCCTCTGAAGTCATCACTGATCACTACATTGATCAGAATTCTTTTGTCTTTACATGCTGTTTTCCTTTACATCATGAGAACACTCCACCTATTCTGAAGTCTCAAAATCTTCCTTTCCTCCCTCTTTTAAAAGAAAAAAAGTACTTCAAGCATACTTTTGTCATAAATATTGATGCACTGGTTAACGCAAAGGCACTAGAGGTGTGTGTTGTTAGAAGTCTGTCCTCCATAAGCGAGGCCAGTCAAATGGCTGACCTATTGTTGATGATGGCAAGGACCTATGAGACAATTTTTGTTCAAATATTTTATTTTTCTGGTTTTTTTCAAAAATTTTCTTTTTCCCAATTAGATGTAAAGACAGATTTTAGCATTCATTTTTTTAAAAAAAAATTGAGTTCCAGATTCTCTCTCTCCCTCCTTTCCACTCCCCTCCATGAGATGGTAAGCTAACAATCATGCAGAACATTTCCACATTAGTCATATTGTGAAAGAAGACAGCAATCTAAATCAATAAATGAGCAAATAAATAAAGTAAAAAATAGTATGCTTCATTCTGCATTCAGACTCCATCAGTTCTTTCTCTGGAGGCAGATAGCATTTTTCATCATGAGTCCTTTGGAGTTGTCTTGGATCACTGTATTGCTGAGAAGAGCTAAGTCATTCACAGTTGATCATTGTACTGTTTGGTTTTATTTTAAATAAAACAAGAATCAAGATGACCAAGCACCTACCTATGCCTAATTCTCTAAGTGATAGACTGGTAAACATTGCTGTCAGTTCTAATATAAAATACCATGAATCCTAACTTTTCTTAGCCCAACTTGAAAACAAAGAGCTTGGGGACTATGGCTGTTGACAGCAGGCCTCTCCCCTCCAGACAGAGAGCTATGGGGAGGACAAAAAGAGACCCCTCCTTATTTCCTACTCACTCGATGGCTTAGGCTACACAGGGAGAAAATATATGGGTAAATACAGGCATTCCACTCTTTAGTGAAGCACGTGAAAAGAATTTCTGCATCTGTTTTCTAAACATAACACTTCCTAATGTGGAATCTATTAGAGGAGGGAGGATGGTGGGAGATGAGGGTAGGAAGCCCACTGTTTTGTCTTTGAGCTCTAAGGAGAATTGTTATTCACCCTTCATTTTCTAAGGGGACCAATGACATAGGGAAAAGTACATGGAACTTTGAGACACAGGACCCAAGTTCAGATGTGAACTTTTCCACTTACTGAATATGTGACATTGGACAGCTCTGAATCTATGAGCCCATGAATTTATTTTGGTATTTCTCCTTTTTCTGTCCCTTCTCATTACCTACCCAAAAGGCAGTTACTCAGCAGTTAGACTTTCCCAACTGCAATCAACAGCACACAGCTATACAACTAAGGATGATGATGGCAGTACCTCTGACCCTTATGTGTGACCTTGGGCAGTAACAATAGCAGCTGGTATTGATACAGTGCTTTAAGGCTTGCAGAGCCCTCTGCCAATCTCATTTTATCCTCAAAGCAACCCTGAGAGGTAGGTGCTATTATTATCCCCCTTTTACAGATGTGGAAACTGAGGCAAGCAGAGGTTAAGTGACTTTCCCAAGGTCACACAGTTTGTATGTATCTAAGGCTAGATTTGAACTCAGGTCTTCCTGACTCAAGGCCACATAGCTGTCTCATCACTTAGCCTTTCTGGGACTCAGTTTCTTTATTTGTAAAATGAAGGGGTTGGACCAGATGAGGTCCTTCCAACTCCAGATATCTCAGGTATTAGTCTGCCTTCAAGGCTAAGGTTGGGCACCACTTCTTCCAATGAAGCCTCACCTAATGTCTCTCCCACTGCTCCCTCCCACCACCAGCTAAACACAATCTTTCCTCAGATTTATTGGAGCCCTTCAGATGTCTCCTTTCTCCCTCTCCCCCATCACATGCTACCTTATGCTTTTTCTATGTACCCGTTGTATCTCCTTGTAAAAAGTAAGCTCTTTGAGGACAGGGACCATTTGATTATTTTTTCCTTTATTACCTCAGATCCGTAATATTTGAAGAATGAATGCATTTTTGTCTTGGTGTTCCCATCAAGTGGCACACAGTAGGCTCTTTAGTCAATTTTTGTGGAACGTAATTGAATCACTATTTGTTTTTTTTCTTGTTCATAGAGGACCAATGCCATCTTGGGGTGATGTCTTGACTTGTGTGTGAATTAGATTTAAGTGAGGCAAAGATGCACCAAGTCATCAGCTTCTCTGGCATTAATAAAACATGCTTTGCTAGGAGCAGTCCTTGGGGAAGGAAACTTCTAGAATACATATTTATGTTGGCATTTTCGGATACAATCCATAATCTTGAGTGCTTTACAGGGCCTGAGGTAGCCCTTTTAAAACCTGCATGAAAGATTTCCCTTAGGATTTCGGATTTTATATTTAACATCAGTTCTTCAGATAAAAAACCAGACCTGGCTCTTATCGCTATCTGCTGTGGTTTTAATGACACTCGCTTGGAAGGATTTTGGAGGGGAAGCTATTGACCTGTTAGCCAGGAAGGACTAAGACCTTTACTTACCTCCAGCCCAGGCGCTGATATATTCTCCAAAACAGCGCTCCTTTAATTTTCCTAAGAGTAATTAGCAACTTTTAAAGAAACATTATTATTGCCTCTTGTTTTGATACCATGGCTATTCCCCCTTATCCTTCTCCTGCCCACTGCATCCTTCCTTGGAACAAAGGAAAACAGTCATGGAAAGTTCTTTGTGTGGACTTTGTCGGCCTCCTCCGCTTCAGCTGTCACCTTAATGCTGATATTTCCCTGATCTCTGCATCCAGCCTCAGTTTCTCTCTTGAGCTAGAGTCTCACATTTCCAACATCATGCTGGATGTTCCATGCAAATGTCCAGGCTCCAACACTTCAGCAACAGTTAAAAAACCAGATGCATTCCCTCTGTCCAAACCCAGCCTTTGCTCCCACCTTCCTTTTTCTGTTGATGGTACCACCATTGCCTCATCATCTCTGATCACCGAGGCTTAGAAACCTTGGTATCGCATTTGCTTCTTTCCTCATTCATAACCTCTCTCATCAGTTTCCTTTCCACCATCTTTTGTGTCTTCCTGCTTCTGTGGCCACCAATCCAGGTAAGGCCCTCCTCACCTCTCACCTGGATTGTTACAACCATGTCCCACTGTTCCCTTCTTTCATCTATTTGTTTGGGATCCATTCTTCACTCAGCTGTAAAAATCATCTTCCTGATACACAGATTGGACTAATCATGTAACTCCTGATCTAAAACCCTCACCCCATCTTCACACGTTCTCCTGCGCTGAGGCCAAACCAATGAACTTACAGCTGTCCTCATCCCGACAGTCTCCTATCGCCTCCCAGGACATCACCCAGACTTGGACTTTCTCAGTTAAGAGTATCAAAAGAAGTGTTAATGAGAAGGCTGAGCCTTGAAGGAAAAAGCAGATTTCAACATGCAGATGGGGACAGAGGACCAGATCTTAGGGCAAAGACAAGGAGGTGGGAAAGTAGGCAGGACTTCTGTGGTGGTTTTGAAAGTAGTTTAGTTTCTGTGCTTTCTTAAAAATGCGCATCATATTTGCTTTTAGGATATCAGCTGAGCACGGTCTTTCCTCGGATTTATTGGAGCCCTTCAGATGTCTCCTTTCTCCCTCTCCCCCATCACATGCGACCTTATGCTTTTTCTATGTACCTATTGTATCTCCTTGTAAAAAGTAAGCTCTTTGAGGACAGGGACCATTTGATTTTTTTTTCAGGTCTCTGGGCTTCATGTTCCTCATAAATAAATGGAAGGGGTTAAGATTGATGGTCTCTTAAAATCTCTTCTAACTCTATGATTCTATGAAAACTGTAAGGGGCAGCTAGGTGGTGCAGTGGCCCTGGAGTCAGGAGGACCTGAGTTCAAATCCAGCCTCAGACACATAATATTTCCTAGCTGTGTGACTTTGGGCAAGTCACTTAACCCCAATTGCCTCACTTAAAAAAAAAAAAAGAAAAAAACTATTAATTTTGATGAGAAGTATTCTCTACCAAATCAAAACTTTTTTAAAAGATAGTCTTTAGAAAAAGATCATTGGACTAACAGGTAGCTGAGTTAGGATTAAATGTAATGCTCAGTCTAGGTCTGGATACTTTGTTCTCAAAGAGGAGCAGTGACATCACAAGGGTGATACCTTGTCAACTTCTTGAGGGTGGGGGATTTGGGGGACTTTTATCTTGTCGTTCTCACTGCCTAGCACAGGGCCTGACAATTAGTAAATGCTTGTTAATTGAGGGCTTTTTTTTTTGCAAAATAAATCTATTAGTTATTTTTAACATTCTTTTAAAAAGTGTTTGCGTGTCTCATTCACGCCCTCCCTCCAGCCCCTCCCCCACCCCTTGAGAAGGGAAATGCTCGTTAGTTAATTGATGATGGAGGACAGCGTTCTCTGTAGTTCTGTGTTCCCTGGGTAATAGGTGGGGTTTCATCTTCATGCAGTGAGGATCTCATATCTGAAAAGTAATAACAGCTTGTTCTTTGGTCAGGCCGAGAAGTATCAGCGTTCAGGCTTAACTGTTTTAAGAAACGCTTCATCAACAAATCATGTTTTGCTTTCTTTTCTCTAAGATTATCAAAAAAGCCTCTGCTCTGAGTGTGTGTGTGGTGTGTGTGTGTGTGTGTGTGTGTGTGTGTGTGATAGGGATCTGTCCTTTACAAAGTGATTTTCCTCTGTTTTTGTCTTTCTGAAGCTTTTTTTTTGTCTTCACGACACAGTTCTTGTCTGACTGGCTCTACGCCCTCTCCCTCCTGACGCCAAACCTTGTCTCGTACCAAAGAAGAGCAGTGCAGCAGAACTGACTCACGGTTGAGACCGCTGCTGATTGGGCAGGCCGTGTTCTGTGTCCGCAGCCCCCCACCTGTCTGCCAAGAGGGTTTCCCATCTCCTGACTCTGAGGATTTTCATGTCTGGAGTTCTCTTCTTTTTCATCTCTGCCTCCTGACTTCCTTCCAGTCTCCGCTAAAGTCCCACTTCTACAAGTAACCTTTTCTGATCCCCCTTAATGGGAGTGCCTTCCCTCGGAGACTGCTCCTCAATTTATCCTGCCTACACTTTTTGCATGTCGTCTCTCTTATTAAACTGTAAGCTCCAGAGCGCAGGGATTGGCTTTTATCTTTCTTTGTATACTCAGTGTTTAACACAGTGCTGTGCATATAGTAGGTGCTTAATAAGTGCTTGCTGACTGATTAGTTTTCTTAACACAGTGCTTTGACATAGTAGGTGCTTAATAAGTGCTTGTTGGCTGATTAACTCAGCTCTAAGACCTAGACTGAGCATTACATTCGATCCTAATTCAGCTACCTTTTAGCTCAATGATCATTTTCTAAAGACTTTCTTTTAAAAAAGTTTTGATTTGGTAGAGAATGCTTCTAATTGAATTTAATATGGAATCATAGAGTTAGAAGAGATCTTAAGAGACCATCAGTCTTAACCCCTTCCATTTATATATGAAGAACATGAGACCCAGAGACCTGAAATGATTTGTCCAAAGTCACCCAGGTATTAAGTGGCAAGCTGGGATTTGAAACTTGGACTCCAAATCTAGTGTTCTTGGCACTGCACCATCCCCCCCGCCCCCAATTTGGTAGGGCCGGTGATGATGACCTTGAGAGCACATGAAGGGAAGATACTTCATCCTGAAGCTTGTCTTTTTCAGTAGAGCCCTGGATAGTAATTAAGTAGCTGGATCAGAAGTAGGTTGCCTTTTGAATCATGTCAAATATCTTGGGAGTTGAGCTAGTTCATTCCCGGACTTCAGCTGCATTTGCTTTGAACTGGGAACCAATCCAAATAGAATTGCCCGCTGGCCCAATGGGAGAGGGTTGAGGTAGTGAGAGACGGCTCCCATGGCCAACTGTTAGATGAGCCTGACCTCCATTTCTCTGGGGGGGGGGGCTGTCAAGTGCTAGGAATGTCATGAATTGCCTGTTTGCTGGGACCACATCAGTCTGGCTAATGAATGATATCCTCCTGGGGCAGCATAGAATCCTGAATAGAGAGCTAACCTTGTGGCTGACTGATCTGCCCAGAGTGACCCAGAAAGGTATGTCAGAGGTAGGACTTTGAACTTAGACCTTCCCAGTTTTCAGGACCAGCCCAGCCCTTTCTCCACCACGCTATACAGTGCCTCTAAAGAAATCAAATCTTTGGGGCAGCTGGGTGGTGCATTGGATGGAGCACCAGCCCTGAAGTCAGGAGGACCTGAGTTCAAATCCGGCCTCAGACCAACCGCTTAACACTTAACTAGCAGTGTGACCCTGGGCAAGTCACTTAACCCCAATTGCCTTAACCAAAAAAAAAAAAAGAAATCAAATCTTTGTTCTGTAGGATAGCCCTTCAGACACTTAAAGGCAGCTATTATTATCTGCTCAAGTTTTCTTTGCCCCTTCTTTTCCTCTCTTTTCCTTCCCTTTTTCCCCCCAAAATGAAATCAACTCAGATTTCAGTTGACTTGTTTCAGGAATTTTAGCATTCTGTATATAAAATAATACAGAACACCAAGGGCAATTAGGTGACACAGTGGATAGAGAGCCAGACCTGGAATCAGGAAAACCTGAGTTCAAATCTGGCCTCAGGCACTTACTAGCTGTATGACCCTGGGCAAGTCACTTCACCCTGTTTGCCTCAGTTTCTTCATCTGGAAAATGAGCTGGAAAAGGAAATTGCAAACCACTTTAGCATCTTTGCCAAGAAAACCTCAAAAGAGGTCACAAAAAGTCAGACATGACTGAACAATGACTAAACAGTAATACATAGGACATTACCCTTTGATCCAATAATCATAAAAACAAGACTGCCCTTTTAATTTTGTCATATTTATAGGTAAAACAAAGTAATAAGATTTTCGGTAATGTCTTTCTCCTATTTGCCAAAAATCCATAAACTAGGATGATGTTGCCTCTTATTTCAGTATTAAATTCTGAACTCCATGATAATAAGCTTATTCTAAAAATAGAAAACAAATCCTATAAAAATGAATACTTCTCTTGCTTAATACAGTGAAGCTAAGATCAGACAGTTGTTGGCAACACGATTCATTCATTTTTTAAAAATAATGATTAATATCTTTTCAGGTTTTGATTATATTATAACTATCATCTAAATTTTCTCCCAACTACCTTTCTTTGAAGTAATTTTAGGGAATGAAACTGACATTATTTCGCAAAAATAAAGCCCTCAGTTTCCCATCATATTTGGAAGAGATAGACTAACTAATTGCCTTAACACTTTAAATAGTGGAGCACTTGAAAAAAAAACCACTCCTTTTTGTGGGAATCTTTCCTGGTTATGTGTTGTGTCCTTCCCTACTTTAGTAAGCAATTATTGTTCAGTTATGTCTGAATCTTCATTAAGCTGTTGGGATTTTCTTGACAAAGATACTGGAATGGTTTGGTATTTCCTTTTCTAGCTTATTTGACAGATGAGGAAACTGAGGCAAAGAAGGTAAAGTGACTTGCCCAGGGTCACACAGCCAGGTAGTATCTGAAGCCAGATTTGAACTCAGGTCTTCCTGACTCCAGATCTGGCACTGTATCCACCTGCCACTTAGCCAACCCTTAGTAAGCAATATAAAGACCTTAAGTTTAAACTCTCTTGATGATCAAGGCCACCATTATGAGTGTGATTATATAATACTCTTCTGTTATGCCCTCAATTGCATACTACTTCTATATAGCTCTTGGCTCCTGCTCTACATGTCCCTAGAACTACAATTGTATTTTTCCCCCTCTCTTCCCTCACAGGAATCTCTGTTTTTGACTGTGGCTTCTTGACCTATCCCACTTTCCCTTCTCATGTCTTCCCGCCATCTTGGATCTTGTCCCCTTCCTCCTTTATTTGGTTCATCTGTTTCTCCCCTTCATCTAATTGTTGTTGGTTTGTTTTTTTTCCTCCACTATACATGCACAGCCTCCTGAGGGCTCTCCATTTCTCTGATCTAGTTATTGACCCGTCACATTGAGCATTCATTGGTTGGTTATTCATGATAAGCTTAGTTGCTGTCCTAGCTCATCTGCTAGGGGAAGAGGCAGCTAGGTGGTAAAGTGGTTAGAGCACTGGGCCTGGAGTCAGGAAGTCCTGACTTCAGATATTTCCTAGCTGTGTGACCCAGGGAAAAGCACTTTACCTCTATCTTCCTCAGTTTCCTTCACTGTAAAATGGGCATAAAAATAGTACTTACCTCCCAGGGTTGTTATGAGGATCAAATGAGATAATATTTGAAAAGCGTTTAGCACAGTGCCAGGCACACTGGAGGTAGTTCATAAACATTGCTTGTTCCTGTTGAGTTGTTCCTAATGGTTAGAGGTGCAGTTCATAGTCCTAGGGTTCTGATGCCTGGTTCATGTCCCTAGTCTGGGCTGTGTTGTATCCCAGAAAACAGTTTCCTCTCAAAGGTGAAGTGCTCTGTGTTGTGAATTTCAGGTCCATCTGTTGGTAGCACTGTGCATATAATCAGTGATCTTTGGATGGAATTGGAGGACTTCATTAAATAATGAATATTTTAGCGGGCACTCTAGCGTTTGGCTATTAAGTCCTCTCTCCTCCAGTGCATTCCCTCTGTACTTCCTCATATGGTGAAATTCTTGTCTGTGTATTTCCATTTATGGGAACCATCCAACATGTTGGAGGCATGTAGAAGGTAATCTCACTGAGGGCGGCAGTTATCAAACAATTAACAAGCACAGTGTGATTACAGCGGGGGTGGGAGATCTGTTTTATTTTCTCTGCTGTTCTTCTGAGCCAAGCTTGATTATTGTAATCACACTGTGTTCAGTTTGGTTTTTGTTGTTTTCTTCTCAAAAAAAAAATAATTGCTATTTCCCCTACTGTGATCATTCTGGAGAGCTAACTCTTAAAAGAAAGTAAGAAAGAAGAAAGACTTGGGTTCACAGAATCATGTTTAGAATTGGGACCAAAGAGATCATCTACTTCAACCCTCTCATTCTGCAGTGAGGAAACTGAGGCCCAGACAGGTTAAACAGCTTGCCCAAGGTCACACTGCCATTAAGTAGCAAAGGTAGTGTTTGAGCCATAGGATTTAGAGGTAGTAAGGACCTCATTGTTGTTTTCGTTATTTAGTTCTCCAAGTGGACCAATGACCTCACAAGGGTGATGTCTTCACTTGCAAGTAAGTGAGGCAGAGCTGTACAGAGTCATCAGCCTCACTCTGTCCTCCAGAATCATTGGAAATCCAGTGGCAAGACATAAGTCAAGACAGCTGGTAATAGCCCAGCAGTGAGGACTTTAGGGACAGTCCTGAAGAGGTCAAGTATTTTCCCAGGGTCACACAGTAGTAAATAGCAGATCTGGGATTCTAACCCTGGTTTCCTAACTGCATCGCCTGTTGTGTTTACACTGCACCTCGATGCCTCAAACTCTTTTAAAAAAAATATAATTAAAATAATATAATTCAATAATATTTTTAAAAATAATATAATTAAAATAATATTTTATTTTCCCCCAGTTACATGTAAAGACCCTTTTTCAGAGGATGGTAGACATTGTTGGCATCCTCCTCTGTGATACTTTGTAAATGAACTCGTGCTCTAAATCAGTGTTGCCCACTTGGCCAGGAGACCGAAGGGTTGAGGCCATTTCTAGGTTCATTTGCCCTCCCCCCCATTGACAGTTTTATTAAATTTGTCTGAGAAATCCTAATAATTAGAACGAATGTGTTTAGTTTTGCCTATTTCCCATTTTTCAAGATCAAAAGCTTTTTTGGAGGAGTCCTAATTTCAAGAAATCACGTTTAATCATTCATGTCCTTTAGGTTTTTAGTTTTACCTCGGCTCTGACCAGTTAATAGTGTAACTGAATGCAGATTGCTGATTTATAAATGATTCCCCTTATCAGGCAGCCGTTGTTGATGTTCACTTGGTCTGGGAGCCTCCACTTTCTTCATTAATAAAGTCTTTATGCTATACAGCCCTGAGGCTTTTGTGTAATGGATAGATCCCTGGTCTCTTTCATTTCTTACTCCCAAACCATATTTTCCACCATGGGATCCTAAGGTTTAAAATTGATGGAAACCCAAGAGTTCATCAGTTCAAAACCTTCCCCCCACCTCTCACCCCCATTTTACACATGGGAAAATGGTGGCCCCGAGTCCAAGTGGTAATCTTTCACCACATCTTCGCTGAATTTTTTCCATTTCTTCTTTTATAACCTAAGGTTGTACATAAGGTAATATTATCTTCATAATGGGCTGTTGGCTTATGCTTTCTGACAGCAGTGCAAGAAGTGATATATCCTGGAGGATCATTTAGAACTAGAGGGGACCTTTACAGGCAATCTGTTCCAAGCCTCTTGTTTTATAGGTGAGAAAACGGACCGGGATCATAGGATTTTAGATATACAGTTGCCAGGAACCTTAGAAGCCATTCTGTCTAACCCCCTCATTTTACAGAGAAAAATCATAAGACTTGGAAACAAATGCCTTGGCCAAAGTCATGTGGAGACCACACTAGGATGGGGACCAAGACCTTCTGAAAGCATCCTCTGACCATCAGATGCAGGACTCCCTGCACTGTGAGCCGTCCTGCCTTCCTCAAAATGGCTAAACTCTGAAACTAGCTTTGGGACCCAAGGCAAGTCACTTCACCCTGTTTGCCTCAGTTTCCTCATCTGTCAAATGAGCTGAGGAAGCAAATGGAAAACTACTCCAGTATCTCCACCAAGAAAACCCCAGATGGGGTCACAAAGAGTTGGAAAAACAACTAGACATTACCAACAACCAAAAAAACAAATAAACATGTAGATGGATAAGGAGCAGAGCTGTGATCTTATTCAATACTTTATTCACATCTATGCAAAAGACCGATGAACCATCCTTTCACTTGGCCACAGTTGCTTTCTTACTTACTTTATAACCAGAGTGTTTATGGAGGAGGCATAACTCCTCTGCGAGTGTTTCAGCTCATTCTTTGCTAGGCAAAGACCCCTCACATTTTGAACATCAACAGCTAAATTTGTTTGTAGATAGCATGAAAATGAGTCAATTTTTCATGCTCTTTGCGCCGCATCTGTCATGCGTCATGGTGCCAGAACACTGTGGAGACTCTATGGGACTGGAGGCTATTTTATGTGTCATTGTGGTTAAGAGAAGTGATCTCAGAGCCGGAAAGTCCTGCCTGGTGTTCAAATCCTGCCTCCTACACTTAGTGGATGTGTGACCCTGGGAAAATTAACCTCGCCATTCCCTAGGCAACTCTCTAAGATGACGATTAGGTGGAGGAAGAGTTGCTGATCTTTGTTAACAAAACAAATAGGCTGAGATCTTGGATGGCGAGCTGGAAGGCATTTAGAGGCCATCTAATCTAACCCCCTCATTTTACATGTGAGGAAACTGAGGCCCTGAGATGTAAGAGACTTGCCCCAAATGACCCAGTTAGCGATAAGTTCTCAGACTCCAAATCCAAGCACCATTTCTACTATACCCTTGAGTTCCCTAAGAAAGCACAGGTCCAGCTCAGAAAATCTTGTTGTGTAGGTCAGTGTGGCTAAGAAATTCATTCATTTTCTAGTCCCATTGGTAATGAGCTTCTCTGTACTTAGGTTCATAAATTT
This sequence comes from Phascolarctos cinereus, assembly GCF_003287225.1. Classification (NCBI taxonomy): domain Eukaryota; kingdom Metazoa; phylum Chordata; class Mammalia; order Diprotodontia; family Phascolarctidae; genus Phascolarctos; species Phascolarctos cinereus. The sequence goes on along the minus strand of NW_027555514.1, from coordinate 263,633,680 downwards.
AGGGCTGAAAGGAGACTTAGAGACCATCTAGTCTAATCTCTTCATTTTATTTATATTATTTTTTATTATAGATAAATTTAGATATATATATTTATATATAAATATATTATATATTATATATTTATATGACATGTTTATTTATAATATATATTTATATATTATACATAAATAAATTTTATGTTTTAGCTACATAAATATAAATATGTTATTTTCGTATTAGATATATTTATCATAGATTAAAAAACCCTGAGGCTTAGAGAGATGAAATGACTTGTGTGCAATGTTCATACAGCTAGTAAACAATCAGGGTTGGTATTTGAACCCAGGTCTCCCTGGGTTCTTGAGTCCCTCTGTAACTGTGATACCTTTCTTAGCTAGGCTGGTCTGGTCTTGGACAGCAGACACAGTCTGTTGGCAGAAGTCACAGGATTATGGGTCAAATGCACTAATGCATATAAAGTGCTTTTGCAGATTTAAGGTATTATCAGTGTGAGTTATTGTTATGACTAATCAATAGTAGGAAGAGTAGCCAAAGAACTGTGATGTTATGCAATGGATAGAATACTAGGTTTGTAGTCAGAGAACTTACACCAAGTCACAGCTCTGCTCCTTACCCATCTGTGTGTTTTTGATTGTTTAATCATTTTTTCAGTTGTGTCCAACTCTTTTGTGATTCCTTTCGGGTTTTCTTGGCAAAGACTGGAATGGTTTGTCATTTACTTCTCCAGCTTATTTGACAGATGAGGAAACTGAGGCAAGCAGCGTTAAGTGACTCACCCAGGGTCACACAGCCAGGAATTGTCTGAGGCAAGATTTAACTCAGGAATATGGGTCTTCGTGACTCCAGGCCTGGCGCTCTCTCCACTGTGCATATAGCCACCCTACCCGGCAAATCCCTCCATTTCTTAATCTATAAAAAGGGGGTTGGGCTAGCTAATTTCTAATGTTATTCCAGCTTTAAGGCTATGATTCTGGGTTTCTACTGGGATCATTTCTCGCTTGGTTGAAAATTCCTGGGCAAATCACTCTAACTCCCTGGGGCCTGAGTTTCTTCATCTGTAATGTGAGGATATTAGAGATGGTTTTTGATGTTGCTTCCAGGTCTAGACGTGTGCTTCTATGCTATCCGCTAGCATAGCTTTGGAGAATACAGGAGCGCTTCATTTTAACAAAAAATGGGAAATTTAAAGTTGCAAGGCCACTTTCTTGTGACTCCAGATATACCCTAATTACCACTCCAGTAGAATGTCTTGTTAATTAAAGTTTCCATCAGTGCTTGGGATACATTTTCTGTTTGGGTGGTGCACTTAAATTGGAAAACATCAGATTATTGGAAACCTGAGGCACAAAGTTCTATTCATTTGTCCTTACAAGGGAGCTAATAGTGATTTGATGGAAATAGTTAAAGTTGGACTGCCCTGGGGAGGATGGAATAGGATTTCCCCCCTTAAGTTGAGGCTTTTTGTTTTTTCACACCAGAGCTATCACCTACCCACTCACACACATAGAACCTTCAAGTTTCTCAGAATTCCTTTTATTTGCTTTTTCTTGTGACAGAATTAGACTCAAATCTTATACAATAATTTATTTAGCTATTCTCCAATCCTTAGGAACCCACCCTTTTCTGGGTTTTTTTTAGGGTGTTGTGTTTTTGTTTTGTTTTAGATTTGAGATGGGGTTTTTTCCTACCATAATTGCTGGTAAGGGATATTTTAGTGTTTTTTGAAACCTCCTTGCTTTATTACTTCATCTGGGAGCCTTCTTACTTTCTCCATTTATTAAGTATCCATGATATACATGCTTGAGGTTTCTGCCTCATGGACAGAGTTGGCCTTTGACATTGTGCCAGGCATTCAGCATACAAAGAGAAAAAAAAATTAAATGATCCCTGCCTTCCAGAAGCTTACATTCCTCTGGAGGAGAGGGTCCACAATATAACAAATGCACACAAGCACCATATGGCAAAAAGTTGGGAAGTGATAGGAGCCAGAGAAAAATAACTCTTTCAGCTGTGGAATAAGGGAAGATGTCATTCCGTGAGGAATGACTGAAGGAAAGATTTCAATAGGCAGAGGTCAACCTTCCAAGTAGGAAGGACACACTGAGGGAATTCAGAAAGGCGTGAGAGTGTGGGATGATGTCAGGGAAGATATAGAAGTCCAGTTTGGCTGGTGCATGAAGAGAAGTAATGTGAAATTATGCAGGAAAATTAGGAAGAATTTGGGGCAGCTGGGTGACTCAGTGGACAGAGCACTGGTCTTGGAGTCAGGAGGACCTGAGTTCAAATCCAGCCTCAGAAATGTAACACTTACTAGCTGTGTGACTCTGGGCAAGTCACTTAACCAAAAAAAAATTAGGAAGAAGGAGAAGGAAGAGGAGAAATATTTATGTAGCATTGTGAGGTTTGCAAAGCACTTTACAAATATCTCATTTGATCCTCACAACGACCCTGTGGGGTAGATGCTATTATTATCCCATTTTACAGATGTGGAAACTGAGGCTGAGCATTTGAGCAGTTTGTCCAGGATCACAGAGGTAGAAGTTGTCTGAGGCTGGATTTGAACTCAGGTCTTCCTGACTCCCAAGTCCAGTATTCTATCAACTGCGTCACCTAGGGGCTAACCTAAAGTTTGGATTTTATCCTCTACTCAGGAGCCCCTGGTGCTTTTTTAGTAGGGGAATGACATCTCCAGACATGTGCCTTCAAAAAACTATTTTTATGGAAATGATAGCGGGGCAAGACTTTTTATAGACACTGGATAGGGTTCATGCAGCAGCAGGGCATTTTGTGCCCTTTGATAGAGATCACAGAAGGGCAAGCTTTTTAAATAGAATTTGGATAGAGATGTAGAAGAGCTGGACATAGTAACCGGCGAAGAGGCCGTAACTGTGTCTGGTTGTGAAGCAGTCATGGCGTTGAATGCAAAGGAAGTGGGGGTAGATGCCTTAGAACTTGGAGGTAGAATCAGGGCTTTAAAAAGAGGTGGGAAGGCAGAGCATTGGCTAAAGAGAGCTGTACTCAGCAAGACCTAATTTCAGATTTCACCTCACTGCTAGTTGTGTGATCCTAGGCCAGTCACTTAAACTTCGTCTGCCTCAGTTTCCTCATCTGTAAAACAGGGATAGGTACACCTACCTTCCAGGATTGTTGAGGGCATAAGATGTGGTAATTTGTTAAATGCTTTGCCAATCTTAAAGCACTTTGTTGTTCAGTTGGACTCTTTGTGACCCCATTTGGGGTTTTCTTGGCAAAGATATTAGAGTAGTTTGCCATTTCCTTCTCCATAAAGCAGTATATGAACGCTATTGTTGTTGTTGTTATTGTTATTATTAGACATTTAAGGGAACATTCAACAATTCATGAAGATTGTTGCTTTCTGATACTGGAAGAGTCGGGGAGTGGTATTTGAATGACTGTCCTGCCTTTCCCCTCACAAGCTCCTTGACACTATTCATTGGGGATTTGCTTGGGGGAAAGTATTGTTCATAAAAAAGACCGACCTTATCCGAGTGACCACAGATCCACATGGCTGAGTAATTATTATGACTATTATTATGTTTGCTTCCAAGAAATGAAGCTTTTGAGCCCATCCAATTTCCTTTATCACCATTATGCACACAAGTAGGAAGAGAAAAGAAATGGCATCATTCTGGGGAAAGCAGTGACTCAATTCCTGTACTGTACAGAGTGGACTTCTTTACAGGTTCAGAGTGTACTGTAACCGTAGAGTAGGGCCCCCTTCAAGGAAATCCTCTTTGCCCAAACAAATGAGCACTCATTGTGTTGAAGTGTTGCTCAACTGATAGACGTTAAATGGAGACCCTCTGCGTGGCATGTCGTGTGCGCTCATGTTGGAGTTACTTGGACATTTGCCATGTGAGAGAACTAGATGTACGGCTCTCCCCTCTTGCATAACGTCGAAAATGGAATTACAGCCTATCAGAAGCGCTTGATCTTATTAAGCCATCCCTACCTTCTCAGCCTGTTCAGTTCTCTGTTCCTTCCATTGGCCCTTCTCAGGAGCTCCACTCGATGTCTAGAAAGTGGAAAAGGCAGTCCATTGGCCCGTGGATCTGAGAGCTAGAAGGGACCTGAGAGGCCATTTCTTCCAACCCATTCTACAGATGAGAAAAGAAGAAAACAAACATTTATTAATTGCCTACTGTGTGCCAGGCACTTGCTAAGCGCTTGATAAATTTTCCCACATTTAATCCTCACAACAGCCCTGGGAGGTAGATGGTATTATCATCATCCCCAGTTTACAGTTGAGGAACCTGAGGTAGACAGAGGGCAAGTAACTTGCCCAGGGTCTTACTGCTAGTAAGCATCTTTGAACTCGGGTCTTCCTGACTCCAGGCTTAGTGCTCTATGCTTGGCACAGCCTGGCTCAGACCTAGGTCTACTAACTACAAAGCCATTATACCAAGCTGCCTTTCATATCTCCCAAGTCATCTTTGCGTCAAGCACCAAGAAATGCCATTTAAAAACCATTTTTGGTATAACTAGGCAGGATGCTGAGCTTTTTATAAATGAGAGAAGAATCCCAAGCATTCTTTCCCAGTGACCCAAGGTTTGTTTTAAGTTGCCATCATATTAAGGGTATATGCGCATGCGAGGTTGGGGGTGGGGGCAGGCATATTTTCAGGATATCTTTGTAAAGCCGTTTTCCATGGTTTCCTTGGAGCTATTTGGTATTCTTGGGCACCAAAATGTCTGTAGAGGGGTCACTTCTCAACTATTAAACAGTTTGTGCTTACCTGTTTGTGAAGGGTATGCCTAAGGGGACCTTTTACCTGGCATCTTCCCAAGAAAATGTGTTTTTTTTTTTTTTTTTTTGTTAGACCACCTAGGAGCTCTTCACACACCTTCACACACGGTACCCAGACCTTTTTTCCCTCCTTGGTCCCTCACTATAAATGTACTTTCAGACCTCTGCAAGGCTCCTTTCCCTGTTTCTCCGTCTAAGTCCTGCCCAGGTCCAGTCCTCCATCCTTCCTCCTCACATTTCCCTCCCTTCTCTGCCCATTGAGGCAGCACCATATGCCGGGAGGGGAAAGGGAACGAGCATCTATTAAACACCATGCTAAGCAATATATAAATATTATCTCATTTGATGTGGTTGAAATCAGTGATCTCATTCAGACACTTAAAGCAAAAACAAAAACAAAATTAAAACAAAACAAAAACACTTAAAGCTTCCCTGCTAGGTCAATAGTGCCACAGGTAGCATCATGCCCATTTTATAGATGAAGAAATTGAGGATCAGCAAGGTGCCTGTGGTCACAAAACTAGTAAGAGACCTGGATTTGGAGCTGGGGGATCTGAATTCGAATGCAGACACTGCCACTCAATTACTTTGTCAATTACTTGCCTTACCTCTCTAGGCACCCTAAAATGAGGTGCTCTGACTAAATGGTTTCTCACGTCCTGTCCAACTGTGAGTCTTCTAATTATGCATTCATACAAACCGCTAATCCTCCTGGATAGTGCTTCATTAGTCTCTAACATTGGCACCCCAGTGGGGGCTTTTGATAAGGTTTGAAACTATGAGAGTAAGGGAGCACTTCAGTAGCCCACGAATGAGAGCTCATTAGTTAAAAAATAAAAGCAGGGACAGAGACTAGACCCTAGATTTCATTGGTATAGGGAACTCCCAGGTGGGGAAGAGCCCACTGCCATTAGCAGAATAGCATTTGGTGCCGCAATTTATACTTTTAGAGAGTTGTTAGGGAGCGCTGAGCAAGGCTAATGACTTGCCTGAGGTTACACAGCCAACCTATTGCAGTGGCTGGACTGGAACTCAGGGCTTCCTCCCTTCTGGGCTAGCTCTCTATTATTGTTGCTAGTTGCTCAAGGTACTTTCCCAGGGTACAGAAGTTTCTAGTTGTTAATTCCTTCCTCTTTTTCTTCTCCTGTTTATCATTTCTGTTCCTTGTACTTCCAGTGCTGAGCAAACCCAGGGCAGGTCATTAATATTTGTTGGTTGGTTGATTGAATGAGGCCTTGTGATGGAAACGTTTTTCCAGGCTTTTCTTTCCTTATTTAAAAACCCATTTTGTATTTTAATAGGGTTTTGAAAATTAGATTTTTATTGATGTCTTTTGTTTTTACATTGCTTAAGTTTCTTGTTACATCCTTTTCCCTACCTGTTCCCAGAGAGCCAGCCCATTTTCTAACAAAGAACCTTGGAAATATAGAAGAGGGAAAAAAATCAGCAAAACTGATCAATATAGTAAGAGCATCTGACATGATATGAAATGTTCCACCCTCATGGACCTTCTATCTCTGCAAAGAAGTAGGGAAGGTATCTTCCTGTCGTATCTTTTCTTTGGGGCCAAACATCTTTTTTTTTTTAAAGACATTTTTGTCAACATTTTATTTTAACATTGCCTAAACCAGGGATGGGGAGCCTGCGGCCTTGAGGCCACATGTGACCCTCTAGGTCCTCGGGTGCAGGCCTTTTGACTGAGTCTAAGTTTTACAGAACAAATCCTTGTATTAAGGGCATTTGTTCTGTGAAGTTTGGATTTAGTCAAAGGGCTGTACCCCAGGACTTAGAGGGTCACATGTGGCCTCAAGGCTGCAGGTTTCCCATCCCTGCTCTAAACTATACCCCGTATCCCTCCTCACTCCCAAATTGCCATCTCTTGTAACAAAGAATTTTTAAAAGAAAACATAAAAAAGAGGAGAAAAAATTTCAGTAAAATCAATCAGTACGTTAAGCAGAATCAGCACTCTGCAATGTTCCACATCTGGGGATCTTACCCCTTTGCACAGAATTGAGGGGAAAGAAAAACCTGGAAAAAACATTTCCATCACAAGGCCTCATTCAATCAACCAGCCAACAAATATTAATGACCCGCCCTGGATTTGCTCAGCACTGGAAGTATAAGGAATAGCTTTTCTTTGTGGCCACACATGTTCTTTGTGGTTTGGCAGTGTTTATTTTAGGTCATTTTGTTGTGGTGAGTCTTTTATTTATGCTGTCGTAGTCATTGTATATATTACGGTTTTTTAAAATTTTTATTATGTATTTTTAATTTTCAACACTCACTTCCATAAGCTTTTGAGTTTTAAATTTTCTCCCCTTCCCTTCTCACCTCCCTCCCCAAGATGGCGCACAATATGATATAGGCTCTACATATACATTCCTCTTAAACATATTTTCACATCAGTCACGTTGTAAAGGAGAATTAGAACCAATAGGAGGAACCACTGTGTATATTGTTTAGTCATTCTTCAGCTGGTGGACAGCTACTTTGTTTCCAGATCTTTGATGCTACAAAAAATACTGCTAAGTAAATAGTTTGTTATGACCAAATTGGATTTATAACAGGGTTTCAAGGATGGTTCATCAGAACATAAATTCATCATTTTAAAAATAACAGCATCCAAATTCACATGATTATCTTGACAAATATAGAAAAATCCTTTAACAAAGTACAACACTTATTATTACTGATTCTAAAAAATACAGGTGAAGGGAGATTTAAAAAAACAATGACCCCGAAAGTACCTGTTTAAAAGCAAGCATCATATTACAGTGAATTTACATTAGAAGCTTGATCAGTACATACAAAGGTAAAGCAAGAGTGCTCCCTCTTCCTGGTATTATTTTATATATAATTCTAGAAATGCTGGCAGTAGCAATAAGGCAAGAGAATAAACTGCAAGGCATAAAGATAAGCAAAGGGGAGACCTCAACCACCCCTATTTGCTAATGATAGTAAGGGTTTACTTAGTAAGGAAATCATCAAAGAATCGAATTCAATGAATGGCTTCAGCAGTTGCAGGTTATAAAATAAAGTTGCAGAAATCAACAGCATTTCTACATAATAAGAAGAAAATAATAGAAAGGGAAATGCCATTCAGAATAATCCTCTGTAATATTTGGGAGTCAGTCTACCAAAATATACTTGATACTTAAATAGATTCAATTGCAGAATGTTACTTAAAGAAATTAAAAATTACATAAATAGCAGAAAGACTACTCAGTGTTGATGACTGGGCTGTGCTAATATAACAAAAATGACAATATTATATTTTTAACGATACAATATTATGTTTTAGTGATATATTTTAAATAATATTTAATTTTAATGTTTTTAAATATGCTTGATATTTTTAATAATATTCATGATTTTTAAATGGAAAACAACTCCTCACTAAAACTTTTTTTGACAAAGAGAAATAATTCCTTCTGAATTTTAAGGAATATGGTTCATGAGAAGGGGAACCTTAAGTACTTTAAAAGACTGATAACGTGCCACTCATTGGGGTTGTATTAACTTCATTTGTTTTCTTTTTGAGTTGCATGTTTGCTTAGCTCTTTCTCGATCAGTGGGCACCTACTATGAACACACAAACCCAGAGAATCTGAGTTCAGACACTACATATGCAACCTTGGGTGAATCTCTTCAATACCTCAGTTTCCTCATCTGTAAAATGTAGACGGTTGGAGTAGTTGGTATCTGAGGGTTCTGTGTGACCTTAATACTATCCATCCAAAGTGTTCTTTCAGCCTCAGTTTCTTTATTTGTAAAATGGGTATGATAATAGCGTCTACCTCTAGGGTTTTTTTTTTTGAGAATCAAATGAGATAATACAGACAAGGCACTTTGCAAACTTTGCAGCTCTATATAAATGTTAGCTATTATCTTATTTGAACCTTATGAAAAGTGCTGTGCTTTGTATTATACCTATTTTACGGATGAGAAAACCAAGAAATTAAATTATTTGCCCATGGTTACAGAGCAGTTGTGGGTCATAAGAGGGATTTGTTTTCTGGTTTTTCTGACTCCAAATCCGCCCAAGTATCCATCCCACCGTCATGCTATCTTTCTAGTGAGAATAAAGGGCCAAGAACATTGACTTTAGAAGTAGGCCTAGGGTTCAAATTCTGCTTTTTGTCCCTCATTATCTTTGTCGCGTTGGGGGATACCATTCATCTCTGAGCCTGTTTCCACATCTGTTAAATGAGCATATTGGACTCAGTGACCTGTAAAGTCCGCTCCTGATTTTAAATCAATGACCCAATGAATGGAAGTTTTATTGATCTGACTGCCTCTGCCCTCAGAGCAAAGCCAGCCAGTGCAGGGTTTGGGTCCTCTGTTCTGCCTGAGGGTAGACGTTAGAAATGGCCACAGTGTTAGAACGCTTTACCCTCCCCATCATTTTAGATCAAATGGTTTGTTTCTATTTAAGTAAAGCTTCCCCCAAAGGGGGACTTTCAAGAGAATTCATACATTGCCTCCATGACCCCCCCTCCCATTTTCATGGAGGAGGAAATTGGAGCTTAGCCAAGGGAAGCGACTTTACCCCAGAGTCACGTTGGGAGTGGCAGGATTGGGAGTGGGCCCCCAGGACTCCTGACCCCTAGTCCAGGTATCAGGCTCCTCCTTAGATCCCACGATAGAAGAGCCTGGAAAAGGAGCACTTCTCTATCTGTGATTGGTTTAGGTCAGGCGATCTCCACACAGTTATGACACACCTACTATGTATCTTTCTGCCCTGGTTCTCAACCTTTGTTTTTTTGTCATGTATCCCCTTCAGCCATCTGGTAAAGCCTCTGAGCCCCCTCTCCAAATCATGTTTTATAAATTCATGAAATAAAATATATAGGATTACAAAGAGAACTAATTGTACTGAAATAAAGATGTGTTTTTTCTCTGTCCAAGGTCACAGATTCCTGTCTCCTACCTCCCAAATCTATCCATGGATCCCGGGTTAAGGACCCCTGGGCCAGCCCTAAGGATGCAAATTCAAAAGGGAGACAGGTCCTTCCCTCAAGGAGCTTTGCTGTGGGGAGGCAGGGAGAGTCCATATATGCACAAATAAGTAAAGTATCTCTTTTATTTACATACACACATATGAGAACGTATATATATATATACACACACACACACACATATATGTGTATACACATGTGTATATGCATGCACATGTATGTATACATACATAACTACTATATTCTGATGTTATTATATTATATAAGTATGTATACATACCATACATACATATATGCACATGCACATACATATATACTCACATACCTATATCTGTATCACACACACACACACACACACACAAACCTGTGTACTGTATGTATTGCATTTAATTATAGGGGTGTTAACAGCTTGGGAGAACTAGAGTGTGTGGGGGGGTGGCCCTTGAGGTAGCCAAGGCTTTAGGAGTTGGCGGTGAGGAGGGGAAGGACATCCCAGCCATGGAATGCCCTCCAGCCTATGCCAAGGCAGGGAGGCAGATGATAAGGAGGGAAGGAAGGGGTCAGTGTCACTGGAAGACAGATAGGTGGCTGAGGGCAGAGAAAAGGGAAAGACAGGTAAGGTAGGCTGGAGCCCCATGGTGAAGGGCTTTGAAGAGGAGTCTGCCTGTGTTTTGTTCTGGAGGCCCGATAGAGCCCCTGACAGTATTTAATTGATCCAAGGCGAGATTGCTTTAGGAATAAGAATCAGGCAGCTCTCTGTAGGATAGAGTGTAGAGGGGAGAGATAGGATTCAGGGGACGAGCTAGGAAGCCTGCAGTCAACCCAGAGTGATAATGAGGGTATGAGCTAGGGGGGTCGGTGGAGTGAGTCCAGAGAGAAGGCTGGAGGGGGAGGAGAGGGGGACTAAATCCAGAGATTCTGGAGAAGTGAAATTGAGAGTGCTGGTGCCCTTGAGAGCGAGGGGTGGGCCGTGAGATCTGGCCCCTTGAAGATGCTGGCACCTTCCTCCCTCTCCTGAGCCTTGTACAAGTTCTATCTTGGAGCTAAAATGAATAACATCATTCTGATTCCCTTCTGGCCTGAAGCTCTGCAGTTTTGGGAGGGAGAACCAGGCTCCCTTCCAACAGGAGTGTTGTGTTAGGTGGGGTTCATTGTAATGGGGGGTGAGGGAAGGATGTCTATAAGATAGCCGTCTTCTGTTTGTTTGCATTTTAGTCTTTGGTGAGTAAATGCATTGGGTCCTCTGAAATGCCTGTCCCATTCTGGGCAGGAGCCAGGCGGAGGAAACAGTCCCAGAATGAGCTGTGGCTGGCGTCTGAGCGAGGTGTCCCAGGCCTCCTGCTGGGGTGACTAAGCCGTGTCTAAGGAAGTGTGTGTGTGTGTGTGTGTGTGTGTGTGTGTGTGTGTGTGTGTGTGTGTGTGTAGACTTGGGTTCTTTACAGAGTGAATGCAGGGCTAGTGGGAGGGAGAGATGACGAGGAATGGGCTGTTTCTTCAGGCATTTGCCTTCTTGGATGGAAGAGTGAGACGGTATTGGCAGAACATTTTGCATCTGCTGTGTACAGAGCAGAGAGGCAGAATAATGGAGAGGTTAGAGTGTTGGGCTTGAAATCTGGAAGGTCTGGGTTCAAATCTTAAGAGCTTCGTGACTCCTCAAATGAATGAATGAATGAGTGAATGAATGAATGATGCCAAATTCTGTACCCTGAAGGCATTTGCTTTCAAATAGGGGGAGATGAAGGAGTGGTCTGCTACAGCTGGGTTTAGGAAGTCGCAGGGATGGTGAGGGGAGTGTGGATAAGGTTGCTTAACTTTTCTTGTGTCTAGTGTCTTCATCTGTAAAATGGGTACTATAATAGCAATTTAGGTAAAGGTGGGTGCTAACAACTGGCCTGATTAGGACGGGCCTCATGTCGGAGGTGGCCTCTCCACTCCTGGGATTTCCAATATCTTAGAGGCCATAGGGAGCCCTATGTGTTTTTGTTGTTTCTGTTGTTATGTCTGATTCTCCATGACCCTCTTTGGGGTTTTCTTGGCAAAGATACTGGGGTGGTTTTCCATTTCCTTCTCCAGCTCATTTTACAGATGAGGAAACTGAGGCAGACCGGGTGAAGTGACTTGCCCAGGGCCACACAACTAGGACTTGTCTGAGACCAGTTTTGAACTCAGAAGATGTGCTTTAGGAATATCAATTTGGCAGGTGTGTGGAGGATGGATTGGAGGCAAGGAGATCAATTATGCTATTGAATAGTCCAGGAATAGAACTTGGGTGATGGCTGTGCCAAGGGGAGAAGGGAACAAGAGAGGCAGGGGAGGAAGAATTGACAGTGCTTGGCTAATGGGGCAGGGAAGTTTGAGTTTAAGTCTGTGATTGTGAACCTTCTCTGCCTTCACAGAGCTTCCAGTCAATTGTAAAGGTCATAAGTCTATATTATGGAAATGTTTTACATGGCTACAGTGCATAACCTGTATCGAATTGCTTGCCTTCTCAATGGGGGAGTGGGGATGGAGCGGGAGGAAGGGAGAGAAATTTGGAACGCAAAGTTTTGAAAATGAATGTTAAAAATCATTTTTACATATAACTGAGTAAAAGGAAATACTAAATAAAAATTTAAAAGGTCATAAATCTAAAACTTTTATAGATAAGGAAACTGGGACCCATAGAGGGCCCTGGGTTATACAGTTTATATCAGACAGCCTAGATTTGAACACAATTTATTTATTATATTTTAAACATTACTATGCACCTGCTTTATGCCAGCCACTGTGCTAAGTGCTCAGGATATAAATAAAAGCAAAGATAGGCCCTGCCCTCAAGAAGCTTGTAATCTAACAGAAGACAATGCAGAAAAGGGAGTGGGGCAGAGGAGAGGAGAAGGTACCCAAAAGGCAAGGCCTCCTGATTCCAGGACCATGCTCTTGCTATATCTTACTGCCTCCCCCCATCCATCTTCACTCCATCTCCATTTTCCACATGATGGAAGCACCAAGTTTTTGCTTCTTTCCTCTATTACTTACTGACTAAGTGACCTTGACCTGAACCTCCATGGGTCCTCATTCCTTGTCTGTAAAGAGAGAGAGAGAGAGAGAGAGAGAGAGAGAGTGTGTGAGAGAGAGAGAGTGTGTGTGTGTGTGTATGTAAGTGTGTAAGTTGAGGGAGAAGAAGGTAGTTGTAGGAGAAGACCTCAGCTCTAAATCCATGATCCTTTGAGCCAAGGGCTGAATCTGGATTTCATAATGGATATAAATGTGATACCTTCATGGCTTATCTTCTTATCACTGGCCACCTGTCTGTAATTCCAGTTTATATTAAAGGCAGTTGTGAGTATATAATGATAGGGAAGACCATGCTCTAGAGTTGGCCAGTTAACTCTTGATTTCTTGTGTAGACAAATTGCATGTCAACAATAGTTTAGCCTTTCCCAAGCCAAATTTTTTTTTGGGGGTGTGGACAGAGGAGAAGGACATGGCTGCTAATAAGGAACAAAATGAACCCATGTTGAAAAGTACCTCTTTGGTAGAAATCCAGGGCTTTGAAAAGTTTACGATGAATTTGGAACAGAGATTCTTAATCTGAGATCAGTTTTATTTATTTGAATTTGATTTAAATGTGATTTATTTTGAGAATTCCATTAAAAAAACCATGTTAAGTGAATATCAGTATAATTGTTTTGCTTTGTAATCCTGTGTGTTTTATATTATGTATTAAAAAACATGATTCTGAAAAGGGGATCGTAGGCATCTCCATATTGTCAAAGGGGGTCCATCATATAAAAGGCTAAGAATCTCAGATTTAGAATGTAAGCTCTTGGTGGGCAGAGACTTTTGTATTTGTATCCACAGCCCTGAGTACAGTGTCTGATGCCTAAGAGGAGCTTACTAAATGCTCATTTAGTAACTGAGGTCATTAAGTCCAATGCCCAGTGGGAGCCCTGTTGTCTCAACAGTGGATCTAGAGTTAGGGACTTCAAAGGTCATGTAGTTCAACCCATTCCTTTTACAGATGAGGAAACTGAGGCTCAGGTAGCTGAACTGACTCTAGGTCACATACATCATCGAAGTCAGGATTTGAACTGAGGTCCTCTGATTGCAAAGAGTTTTTGACTATATTGTGTTAGTATCCAGATAAGAATCCCAAGGCTCCTGAATCCAAGAGTTCAATGAGTTTTTTTTTCCATCCCACTATCTCATGACATTATCTTGGGTCAATATAATGCAAAAAAAAGGAAACGTCTTTATTAAGCATCAGCCAGGCACTGTTTGGTGATAAAAATGGAAGTCCATGCAATCCAGGAATTCTCATTCTACTGGGGGAGGGAGATAAGCTTATCCTTGAAGAGGGAGAGTGGTCTCACTATGAGGGAAGATGAGTAAGACTTCTGTAGGAAGCCTCATATAAGCTGAGCCATGGCAGATACTGGGTGGCCCAAACCACTATTGGTGTAACTGATAAAAAATGGGGCCATACATGACTCTTGGAATTCTGGGATTCTTCAATGATGCATTCAGTTTCCTGATTATTTGGGGGTTGGGGAAAAACCCATCTTCCTAGATTTATGGAGCTCCTAAGAAATTATCTGGGCCAATTCTCCAGTCTAGGCAAATCTACACCTAGCTGCTCAAAAATGGTCACTCTTGATAATGGGCTTCCCCAATTTCACTGTGATATCAATGGAGGATAAATTCACTTGCTCATTGAGAGGGCTCATCAACAGATTTCAACTTAATTCTTCCTGATTCCATGCCCATCCCAGACTCTATCCACCGTACCACCAGCTGCCTCTGGTGGCAATCATAAATCACATTTATGTAGTGCTTCTGGCCTCAGACACTTACTGTGTAATCCTGCACCAGTCACTTAACCTCTGTTTGCCTTGTTTCCTCCACTGTAAAATGATAACAGCTTCTACATTGTGGCAAAGATGAAATGAGATAATATTTGGAAAAAATGCCTAGCACACAGTAGGTGCTATATAAATGCTTCTTCCCACCCCCTACTTATTAAATGCCATGCTGGGTGCTATATAAAGCCTTATTTTATTCCCTTTCGTTTTCTATTATTCATTTTACATTATATTATATTTTATTTCCCTATTTTTAATAATAAGATCATTATTATCTTGTTGGGTTAGATCTGTCTTCTTACGCCTCCCCCACCCCCTGAGTGCTTCAGCATTCCCATGTGAGTTCCATTTTCCATTCTGGTCATCACTTGTCTTGTCTTTGCCAGCAGAACTATGCTTCATATTCGTGGAAAAATCCATGGTATGTGGGAAGAGAGATTGTTATTAAATTTATCTTTCTAAGTCATCTGAGCCACCAGTGACCCAGTGTGTGACCTGGTACTCTTCAGTATAAAACACAATATTTTTATGGTGTTTTAAAATATTTTTAAGAACTGAATATTAAGCGTGAATATTAAAGGCTGGTGAGCCCTGAAACATGGAAGGCTGATGATAACATTATTTTTCTTGCTTTTTCCTTTACTTATTTTTAACAATTTTTTTTTAAATTTGGAGTTCCAGATTCTTTCCCTTCCTCCCACCCATTGAGAAGGCAAGGAATATGATATCAACTGTACATGTGAAGTCATGCAAAAATGCATTGCCATGGTAGTTATGTTAATGTCACATTTCAATGCTAGGTTCATTCATCGACCAGCCCCTTGGCAAAAGGTAATCTATGGCATTTAAATGTATTAGCTCTTCTTAGATTCTTTTTGAAGCTGTGTCTGAGGGCAGTTCTTAATTTGATTTAAGGGATTACTATTTCCAGATAAGATCTGGCTTATATTTTGTTGTCTTTTTTCTTTGGAGACTTTTGCTGAAATTCATTGGAACTATGACTGAGGAATTCTGGTATGCAGGACAAATTCAGGAATAATTATGCAAGTTGGGGAGAGCATGTGCCCTCCAGAGAGGGTAGCCTATACCCTGCTATATAACTGGCAGCAGGACCACCCTCACCTCTCCAGCTACCCAAACCACTGAAATAGTTTGGGAGGCAGCAGGTGGAGGAAGATTAACTCAGGAGGAGACATGCATCCCCATCCCAGAGCCAGAAGATGGAATCAGAGTGACTGAGAAGTCATGGCATAGGGCCAGTGGAGAAATGTGAGGTGCAAGAATGGTTGGTGGAGAACCATGGTCAGAAGAGGAACCTTGTACCCCACCCCCATGTTGACACCTAGTAGCATAGACCTAATTGCCCCATCATAGTTAAAGATTTACAGTTCAATAAAATGTGGTTCAGGAACAGGTATTTAGTAGTGGAAAGGTGACCTCAAAAATCACATAATCCAGTGTCCTCATTTGTAGGCAAGGGAACAGAGGTTCAGAAAAGTTGTGTGTCTTTGGGCAATTCCAGCACTTCTGTCCATTGTAATATGCTTCTTCTGTGGGACTGATCATCACCTTTTTGGGATGCTCAATCATTCCCTTAAGACTAACTTTTTCAGCAGTCAGGGAGAGAAGCAGCCCATTTCAGTTCTAGAGCTCAGACTCACCTCTGACACCTGATACCTGTGTGACCTGGGGCAATTCATTTCACATCTCTCAGCCTCAATTTCCTCATCTGTAAAGTAAGGAAGTGGACCTAGATGACCTTGGAGGTCCTGTCAGCTACCTGAGACCCTAAGATCCATTCTTTGTCTGAAATAAATGACCTGCTACAGAAATAGTGTTGTCACTCTGGTTGACTTGGATAAGAAATACCCATTGAGTTTTCTCTTATTTTCACTTTCTAAAGAGTGTATTTGTATTACTCAGTTATCCTAATTAACCTAACTTTATCACATTACTTCACCACTCTGTTTACAGAGTCCATTATGGAAAACAAACTTCCTGGCACTGATAGCCCTGGGAACTTGAATCTACATGGCTTTTTTTTTCTTTCTTTCTTCTCTCCACCCTTCTCTGTAGTTTGACTCATATCAGTGGGTGTCAAAGTTCTCCATCAGTGGGAAGGGCAAAGATCCAAGTTACCTGGGCACCTTGAAAAGCCCCACACTGGATGGTGACCTCATTCTCATTCATGGCTTTCTTCTGTTGAGACCAGTAGCTGTAGCCTGATTAGACACTGAGACAGTGAATCATTCGGTGAACACACCTTGATGAAGGCAGGACACAGGCTGTCCTGAAGTGAGCTCTGATGGTAGCTAGCAGCTCATACTCTTTTTATTATTGACTATTTGGAACCCCCTGACTTTGATTTCGTTAGATTATGTACATTTTAATGTGATTTTGTAACTTTAAAGTGTGGGGGGAGGAAGGAAACAAAAAAAGCAATTTTATTTTTAAAAATATTTTTATTTCATATTTATTATCAATTGTTATTTTTTAAAGTATCTTATTTGTTTTATAGGATAAAATAAACATTTTTTTTTATTGGCAGTCATCTTATTTTTTATTCTTTCAGGTGGAAAGGCATGACATGAACACCTTGAGCCTTCCCCTTAACATCCGGCGTGGGGGATCCGACACCAACCTCAACTTTGATGTCCCTGATGGCATCCTGGACTTTCACAAGGTCAAGCTCACGGCTGACAGCTTGAGACAGAAGATTCTCAAGGTCACTGAACAGATCAGGATCGAGCAGACATCCCGCGATGGGAACGTGGCGGAATACCTCAAGCTCGTGAACAGCGCGGACAAGCAGCAGGCCGGACGCATCAAGCAGGTATTTGAGAAGAAGAATCAGAAGTCCGCCCATTCCATCGCCCAACTCCAGAAGAAATTGGAGCAGTACCATCGGAAGCTCAGGGAGATTGAACAGAACGGCACCTCACGCGCCTCCAAGGATAGCGCCAAGGACAGCCTGAAAGATGGCCTGGTAAATCTCGGCCAGCAGGCCAAGGGACGGACGGTGGGAAGTCGGGCGTGCCCGGGGTCTCCCTGACGCCGCCCGTCTTTGTTTTCAACAAGTCCAGGGAGTTTGCCAATCTGATTCGAAACAAATTTGGCAGTGCAGACAACATTGCCCACCTGAAGAGCTCCTTGGAAGAGTTCAGGCCAGAGGCCAGCTCTAGAGCCTACGGGGGCAGCGCCACCATCGTGACCAAGCCAAAATACGGTAGTGACGACGAGTGCTCCAGCGGCACATCGGGCTCTGCGGATAGTAATGGCAACCAGTCCTTTGGGACCGGTGGTACAAACGCGCTGAGCAGCCAGGGGAAGCTGGCCATGATCTTGGAGGAGCTGCAGGAGATTAAGGAAACCCAGACTCAATTGGCAGAGGACATCGAATCTCTAAAGGGGCAGTTCAAAAGAGAGTACAGCTTCATTTCTCAGACCTTGCAAGAGGAACGGTACAGGTATTGTCTGCCACTCTCTGTTGTGCGCAGAAGTAGACGAATAGATTCACAGGGCGAGTGTGCGTGATCGCAGAGGGCCTGTCCTTGTTAAAGGATGTTCTGATGGGGATGGTTTCCATGGATATGTGGGGATAGTCCTTTTCTAGATGGCATGCTTCTGAGAGTGTCCCTCGTTTGTGACAGAAACAATACAGAGGGAGGGGTGTGTGTGTGTGTGTGTGTGTGTGTGTGTGTGTGTGTGTGTGTGTGTCTGTCTACCTCTGTACAAACATAATGCTATGTGTTCCTAAAATCTTCAAGGCATATGCATTCATTTTAAGTTCCTAGCCCAGTGTTTTCAATATGCTTAAAATATTTTAAATTTCACTTTTAAAAATACATTTAAAATACTTTTAAATTTTAATTTTTATACCTAAAATTCATTAAATTTTAATTTAATAAATTAATTGAAGTTTAAAATAGGTTTTAAAAATGTCAAAAATCTTACATTAATGTATGCATACATGTTATTTCAGGGAAGGGAGAGCATGAGATCATGTGTCTCCAGTGGTACCACAGTGGAAAGAGCACTGACTTTGGATTTGGATGACATGGGTTCGAATTCACCTTCTGATACTGACTCCCTGTCTTACTCTGGGCAAGTTGTATTTGACTTGGTGCCTTCTGGGATCATGACAAATCATCAGACCTTTTAAGACACTCTGCTTCTCTCAGGCTCAGGTTCTTCCTCTGTTAAAATGAGGGGACTGGATCAGATGGCTTCTGAGGTCTCTTCTAACTCTTTTAGATCTGTGGTCCTATCGCCTTCCATCTCTTCCCCAAAGTCACCTCCAAATTTTTCATAATATTTCCTCATTGATAAAACAGGGGCAGTAATGGTATCTACCTGGCCAGGTAGGTTGTGAGGATCAAATGAGGTAACATATAACTTTGCAAACTTTAAAGCTCTCTATATAAATGCTAGCAAAATGTTTTTAAAATTAAATAATGTAAAAAAATTAAATTAAAAAAGTAATTCAGGTTACCAGTTATTTAGTAGATTCTTATTGTGTGCCAGGCACTGAGATGGCCCTGAGGATTTTCCCTGTCTTTCCCCCACCAAAAGAAACCCCTAACAACCAAACAAACAAAAATTTACATCCTGATGGGGAATAACAGTAAAAGTCTTGAGGGGATGGGGAAATGATTCCTTCAGAATGAGGAAACTTCCCCCCTTTAGTTCCCACTGGCAGATATTCTCCAACAAAGTCTTTAAGAATTACCTAGGGACACTGAAGAGCAAATGATTTATTCAGAGTCACCCGGCATGTATCAAATGGGACTTGAACCCAGGTCTTCATGACTCCATGGCTAGCTTTTTATCCATTCGTTGAGCTACCTCAATTCTCATGAATCTGACATGGGATCAGTAGTTAACAGTTTTGAGAGGCAGGTTGAACTCTGACTCTGACCCCTACTGGCCAAATGGTCACTTAACCTCTCATTGTCCCAGGCAGCTCTCTAAGAGACCATAAAGTATTGATCAGCTACTAGTCAGAATTGGTAGAGGGAATTTTCACACTGGGAGTTCCCTGCACTGGTTACAACATAAGATTCAGACAAAAATCAAAACTAACTACAATATGAGTAGATGACTTTATGTAGTATCTTAGAATTTACAAAGCACTTTCCATATATTATAGAATATCTCATCTGTAATATATTATCTATAATTATTTCCATAGAGTACCTCATTTGAGCCTCACTTCTACCTATAAATTAAATGCTATGAGTATTATTCATATTTTATGAATGAACTTTATGAGTAAACTCAGTTTATGAGTAAACTGAGGCTTAGTTTAAAGTAATAGCCATGGTCATGAAAGTGACCTGAGTGTCTGAGGAGATGTTCAAACCCAGATTTGTCCCAACTCCCACACAGAATGCTTTCCACCGTACTCACTGTGATTAGCCTACGAGGTGAATCTTCTAACCCCCAAGAGTGGGGTTTAATTTTAGTTTTAAGAGCTATTTTTTTAAAAAAAAATCCTGATATAAACAAACTGCTCATCACATATGTCTTTGTACACTTGAGCGTGTGTATACACACACACACACACACACACACACAACCAGTAGGTTTGATTTGATTTTCCAGAGCGTCAGTCAATATATCAATAATCATTACACATTTATTAAGCCCCTACTATATACCAGGTACTCTATTAGGCACTAGAGATACAAAAAAGAGGCAAAAGACAGTCCCTGCCCTCAAGGAGCTTACAATCTAAACATGAAAAAATATGATCTAAAGTATGAAAAATATAATTGATATTATGGGCATCACGGCATCATGGATGCCAGTCTGGCTTTGGAATCAGGAAGACCTAGGTTCGAATTCTGCCTTCTGACATCTATTTACTGTATGATACCAGGCAAGTCACTTAACTCCTCATGCTCCCAGGCTACTCTCTTAAAACACAGATGAATAGATGTACAGAATTTAGTATTCTGAAGAGAATACAGTATGCTCTTAGAATACTGATCTGTGGTGAAAAGAGTTAGCACACTGGGAATTCTTTGAACCAAGGAAGTCACAGATATTATCCCTCCTCCCCTACCAAAAAAAAAAAATTTGCACCAGTATTTGTGAGACCTTGAAATGTTTTCCATATATTGAGATGAGCAGTCTGTCTTTTATAACAAGCTGGATTTCTCCTTGGCCCAATTTCCAAATAGTTTATTTCAGATTGGGTAGAGATACTATAAAATCTTGAAATGAGCTCCATCATCTTTGAGGCCAAAGCTCAGGTTAAACTCAGCAGTAATGATAGTACTAGCTAATATCTACTCAGATTGTAAAATTGTTTTATATCCTTTATCTTTTGTAAGGTTCTTAGTAATCCTTGTGAAGGTTTATGGTGTGCATTTTGCAAGACAGCAGACCGAGTTTCAGAGTAGTTAGGACTAGACTGAGGTGATTACACTCGGGAATTAAACCCAAGTTGGCTTTATGATATGTGAGATCCATGACAGTGAAACTCCTTTTAGCAAATGGCAAAGAAAGGGGCAGACATCAAACCAAGATGGGTGCCAGCAGGATGTGGCCTTTTTATTATCCTGAAACACATCCTCAGGTATTCTTCTATTCACACCAACCTTGGCAACATGCATTAGTTGATGAAATCTGCTCCTTCCTTCATTATGGCCGCTTGGCATTTGAGCAGAAAGAGCCCCTCCAGATAAGATTTCTAGTGGAGTGAGAGGAGTCTGGCAGAGACTGGAAATAAGGAGAAAGAAAAAGTAAGATCTGGTGTAAATTAAAATCTCTGGAGGCAGGACAAAGAGACATCAGAACAGTCATCTCCTTACACCCTGCAGAGTCTGGTTTCTGTGTAATCCAGCGTGGTTCTCCCATCCAAGGAGAACAAGTCTTAACTAGCAACATGGTCCGGTGGTCAAGCAGACCTCTTTTTTGTAGCTGGATCTCCATCCCTCCCTCCTTTCCATTTCATCTTTCCATTTGTTAAAGGAAAAGGCTGTCTCTAATCAGGAGAGAGTAAGCTTAGCATCTCTTTAGGTTACTGGAGCGATTTCAGGTGGAATTTTTGTTTGGTTTGTGAGGCAAGTGGGGTTAAGTGACTAATTTTTGTTTTGTTTGTTCTTTGTTTTGTCAGGTGGAATTTTTCAAAGGCCTGCATTGGCTTCGTAATTGTACTACGTGAAGACATTTCCAAAAAAAGATATATTCACACTTGATTTCACTTTTTTGAAAAGGTATGAGAGGCTAGAAGATCAGCTGCATGACCTGACGATCTTCACCAGCATGAGACCACCAATCTGAAGCAAGAACTCGCCAGCATAGAAGAGAAGGTGGCCTACCAGGCCTGCGAAAGGTCTCGAGATGTTCAGGTACAACCCTTAATGATCTATTTTTTTTTTAATTAGTTTCATTGATGCCTTTGTTTTATCAGCATGGTTGATTCTGGATATTTCATCTTCCTCTCCTTACGTTGGAACCCTCTCTAGATAATAAAGAGACTGTATACATGTCAGGGTATGCAACATTCTGTGTCTGCAGCCCCCTACTTCTCTACTAAGAGATGTTTCACTCCAACCTTTTCTCCATTGACTAGACACTTAGAAATTCTTCCTTGACTCAGATATAGGCACAAGCTTTAACTTCCCTAAAGAAAGTGAAATATTTTCCTTTATAACCCTAAGGGGCATGATTATGGGAGCGTAATTTCAAAACCCCTACCTTCATTCAATACATACTTCCTCCCCCCCTTGTCAGACAGGAAGTAGAAATTCATTCTTTCTAGAGAGACAACCACTGCACCCATCTGTTTTGATCAGGTAAACAAATGTCTATTGAATATCCACCATGTGTACAGGGCTCTGTTAGTGTAGCTGCAAATAGAAGGATCAATGACCTAGGAAGCATTTATTATGCACCTACTATATGCTAGTTCCTTTTCTAGGCATTTAAGATACCTTCAAAGGGTTTTCATTCATTCAGGGAAGACAAAATATACACACAAAAAAATTGGGGGAAGGAGTGATCTAATCCCTTCCCTGAAGGACCCTATTCTCTAGTTGGAGAGAAGAGCCTGGCACACATTTAAAATCCTTATCAAACCATGCCAGACCTAATATCTCCCTGAGAGCAAAGATTATTTTATTTTAGGATTTTTTTTCCTCTTTGTATCTCCAGTGCCAAATATAGCCTGGCATATAGTAGGCAATTAATAAATGCTTGGCCTTGTGTTTATTTGTCAGATGGTGGTATAGAGCCAGAAGTGCAGTTTGGAAGACAGTATTTCCTCATAGTTCTTGAGAGTTCAGAGAAAGTAACAGGAGCGAGGGATGGAGAAAGTTTCATGGAGAAGGCAGGACATGAGCTGGGCCTTACAGAATGAATAAGATTTAGATTGGTAGAAGATACTGCAAGTCTTGTTATAGATTGTCACCCTCTTTAGGCAAAAGACAGTGTCCTTTCTGTCTTTGTAACCCTAGTGCCTAGCACATAGTAGGAAGTTAATAAATATTGAACTTGCTGGATTGGACTGAGGTAGATTAATCGACATAGTTAGAATAATCCTTCCATCAGAATATAAGCTTTCTGAGGGCAGGTACTGTTTTGTGTGTTTTTTTAAATATGTTTATATCCACAGTATCTGGCACACAGTAGACAATTAATAAATACTTGCTGGATTGGACTGAGTTAGATTAATTGCCATATTTAGACTGATCCTTCCATCAGAATGTAAGTTCTCTTAGGACAGGTACTGGTTTTTGTTTTTACATTTGTATCCCTGGTGCCTGGCATATAGTAGATAATTAATAAACGTTTGCCGACTAATGGATAATGTTTCCTAATAGAGGACAAGTCTGAATGCAGAGCTATGAGGTCTTTTCAAAGAGGAAGCTTACTTTTTAGGACATTTTAGCTTTTACAGTATTTGTATCTGGTGGTTCCATGAAAAATGTTATCTCCATTTTATAGATGGTAAGAGTCCCCAAAGGTGTGCCCTTGACCCTCTTTTCTCTCTACTCTTAATCCCCTGGAAATCTCACCTACACCCACAGATTCTTCAAGCACTTCTGTGTCTATGACTGGCAAATCTATCTATCTTGTCCCAGCCTCTTTCCTAAGTTCTAGAAACACATCAGAACTGCCTCCTGGACCTCTCCATTGAATGACACAATGTCTGTTCCCTCTCATGTAGAATAGCAGGATAGGACACTAGGCCTGAAGGCAAGGAGGGGTGGGGTTCAAATCTTACCTCTGACACATTAGCTGTGTGACCCTAGGCAAATCTATACCTCAGTTTCCTTATCTCTTAATGAAGATTTCTTCCAACTCTAGCTCTGTGATTCTGTGACCTAACATCTGTCCCTTCCTTCATATTCTCATTTCCCCTTCTCTTCATGCAGGCTCCCTGTTGACCTTACCTAGGAAAATGTCACTGTCTCCTAACTGGTCCCTTTGTCTCAAGCCACCCTTGGACCACATGCCTTCCATCCCCCACCCCCTTTCACAAACTTTCAATGCTTTCCTACTATTACTGACAGAATAAAGCCCAAACTTCTTAGATTAACATCCAAGGTCCCCCATGCTCACAGTGGATATTTCACTCTTCCTCTCTCTGCCCTATCCATCTTTGTTCCCATATGTATATATGTGTGTGTGTGTGTGTATTTTTTATGTGTGTATACACACACACACACACACACACACACATATATATATATATATACATGTGTATGTGTGTGTATATATATGTGTATACACACACACACACACATCATAGACTATTAGGTCCAGATGAAACCCTAGAGCTTATCTGGGCCAAATCAAACCAAATGCTTCCAGTTCCAAGGAGAACCTTCCCTCATCTGATAGAATCCAAATTTCCTGAGAGCCCAAACTATTTGATTTTGGTGTTTATACTTCTAGCACAGTACCTAGTATATAGTAGGGGCTTAATAAATGCTTGTTAACAATTGATTGTTTCCCCTACCTTTGCAATTGGCATTTAAGATTGTTTTCAAGAGTCAGACTGGCCTGGAAATGCTGAGAGCTGTATGGTTTTTATTATGGGTGTTTTAGCTTTCACAAGTTAAGGCTTAAACCTTAAGACACATAGGGGTGGGGGTTGGGGCGAGGGTGGAGTTGGGACAGGAGAAATAAGAGAAGCATATAATAACTAGGGCAGCAGCTGACATCACCACACCAAGGTAGGGTAGGGAAAGATATACTTTGGGCGTGCCAGCTGGGCAACGAGGGGTCTGTGCCACACGTAGCTGTCTCAGCATACTAGGGAAGCCCACACAAGTGGGCATGCCCCACACTGGGGCTAATGCTAGGCAAGTGAGAGCCATAGATTTTCCAGAAGGGTAGGGTCTTGCTCAACCATGAGGCACCAGGGATTGGCCTCACATTAAAATCACAGGATAGGAAAGTTTCCAGCGTGGACGTTTGGAACCATGGAGGGTTCTCCCAAAGGGCCAAGGTTCAGGCAGCCTGCAGCAAGAAAGAAGAGGCCCCCAAAACTAGAGAGGGTTTTGTTTTGTACTGCTTTAGCTTTATATTGGTCTAAAAAAAACCACAACCCCAAAATAAAGGAAAAAAATACAGAGATGGGTATTCACTGAAAAATAATTACACAAATTTATGAACCTAAAAATTCTGGCTTTTAGGGAAGAGATGTTTTTTCCTTCTCTGAAAAGCAATATTTCATGAAAGAACAGTGTCTTTTGAGTGAGAGATCTTGGGTTCCAATCCCAAGTTCTGTTTATTACATGTGTGACCCAGTCCCTTAACTTCTCTGGACCTCAGTTTCCTCATCTGTAAAATGAAAGGGTTGAATTAGATGGGCTCTGAGGGCTCTTCCAACTCTGGTTCTGTGGTTCTGTGATAATATGATAGAAATTCTCTCTTCTTGCTGATGCTTCCACCCAGGGGTATGCTGGAGCAAACTCGCACCAATCAAGTGTTAAATTTTCACTGTGAGCAGCAGCTTGGGAACCCACAAAAGGGGGATATTTCTTGGGGCAGTGGCCTGAAGGGTGAATCTTTTGCCAGATTTTGCTTAAGTGTTTCAGAATTTAACTTTGAGCTGTTGAATATGAGTTTAATTTTCTTTAAAAAAAATGATTACAAAGCAATTCTGAAGGACTTAGGGTATAAAATGCTGTCCATCTCAAGAGAAAGAACTAATGGTGTCTGAATACAGATTGAAGCATACTTTTTTTTTACTTTATTTTCTTGAGGGGTTTTTTTGTCTGTTTTCTTTTACAACATGACTGTTATGGAAGTGTTTTGCATGACTACATGTGTATGACCTATATTGAATTGCTTGCCTTCTCAATGAGGGAGGGTAGAGAGGGAGGAAGGGAAAGACTTTAGAACTCAAAGTTTTAAAAATGAATGTTAAAAATTGTTTTTACATGCACCTAGGGGAAAATAAAATACTAAATATATTTTTAAAAAGGATTGATTTAAAATAAAAAAAAACACCTTGGGAATCAGCAAATACTGTAAATTGGAGTTTCTTGTTTTAGTAATTGTCTAGACTTGAGAAAATGTTAATAATACAGATTAAACTAATAAAGCAGATTCAAATTATGCACTCTGTTTTCAGAAAGCGAGTCATTAAACATTTACCAGCATTCCTCTACTTCCACCCTGGGCACAGCTCATCTGGATTAAGTATTATAAAACTGTGTTGTATCAGTTACATGTAGGCAGCTAGGTGTGATAGCAGGTAGAGTGCTGGACCTGGAGACAGGAAGACCTGAGTTCAAATCCCACCTCAGACATTTATTAGCTGTGTGACCCTGGGCAAGTCACTTAAAATCTGTTTGCCTCAGTTTCCTCATCTGTGAAATGGGGATAATTGGCTACTTCCTAGGGTGGTTGTAAGGATAAAATGAGATAATATTTGTAAAGCACTTTGCAAACTTTAAAGCTCTACACAAGTGCTAGCTATTATGACTCTTGCTACTATTGCTGCTACTACTACTACTACTACTATTCCTGCTGCTATTATTACTGCTACTACCCCTACTACTATTACTACTATTCTTACCACTCCTGTTACTCCTACTCATGCTGTTAACTGCCACTACTCTTGCTACTGTTACAATTCCTGCTACTATTACTCCTACTATTCCTGCTATTACTGCCACTACTCCTGCTACTGTTACTACTAGTCCTCCTACTACTCCTGCCACTGTTACTACTACTGCTATTCCTGCTACTATTACTAATATTCTTACCACTCCTGTTGTTACTACCACTACTCTTGCTACTGTTACAGCAATTCCTGCTACTATTACTCCTACTGCTCTTCCTGCTACTGTTACTGCTGCTGCTACTAGTGCTACAACTACCTCATCGGGGGCTGGGCACAGAGAATGTCAAGGAGATGCTCTTTGGGAAGGGAATTTTGCCAGCCTCGCCCTTCCCTCTGGTGACCACCGTGGGTGACCGTGCCATCGTAGGTCACATTTTCTAGGTCTCATTTGTACTGCACGGGAAGGGCATCCTTCCCACTCCCTTCTTCCGGCTTCATGCTGTCCTCTCCATCGCAGGCTTGACTGAGGTCATCCAGTTTGTGGGAATAATGACAACCTTCTCTCTTTGGGTTGGTTTTATGGATTTAGGACTGCAGGGGACTTCGGGGCTCATGTAGCCCACCCCCCCCCTTCATTTTACAGAGCACAGAATCCTCGATCTAGAGCCAGATCTCAGAAAACTGAGGCCAGAGGAGGTTCAGACTTGCCCTAGATCAGAAGAATGTTTAGTCCCAAAGCCAAGACTGTGTCCGACTCTTCTCCTTCTCAGCCCTGTATTCTTTCCGCCATGCTTTTTCATTCACCTGCCTGCCCCCCCCCCTTCCCCCAGTTTACTTTCATACTTAGAAGCTAAGGTTGCCCCCTTCTGGAGATTTCAGGGAAGGGTTCACATGCCTGAGTTCATAATTGAACAGAGTTGGGCTAGATTATAGCATCATAGACCCAGCCCTGAAAGGGCCCCAGAAGTCATCTAGTCCAACCCCTCTTTTTACAAATAAGCAAACTGAGGCCTGGGGAGATGAAGTATCAAATCATGAAAATAATGAAGTGGCTGAGGTCAGATTTGAACCAAGATTGTGGCATCCTAGCTATAGAACTTGAAAGGAACTCAGAAGTCATCTAGTCTAGCCCCACCCACCTTGCTTTGCAAATGAGGAAACTGAGGCCTAGAGGTAAAAATGTCTTGGTAAAAGTTACACAAGTAGTAAGTGTCTGGGGTAAGATTTGAACCCAGGTCTTCCTAACTCTAAGTTTAACTCCATTCAGTATGCCATGCTGTCTGGGCATTCTCTAGGGTTTGTTTTTTGTTGCATAATTCTAATCCTAGAAATCCCTCTTTGCTGAGTTAAAATGAGAAATTTCCACTGTTTTGTGATGTCTGTTTGTTTTCTTTTTGTTTTATTTTATTCTTCAACAACCTGTGATTTCACTGGTGTAAGGAAATCCCAGGTGATAGAATTCCATCTACTAATGCAGGTTTGCACCCTCTCTGCTATTTAGAATTTAAAGAATTGTCTAGAGCCCCAATGTCCATGAAAACAGAAATGGAAGCTGCTAAAGAATGTATATGTACAATACATCCCTTTGGGTGCATATTGACTTAGAAAAACACATATTAACATCTGTGTTTTGTTGTGTTTTTATTTATTTTGTTAAAAATTTCCCAATTCCATTTTAATCTGATTCCAGGGGACACTAAAAGGTTAGGTGACATGCCTAGGGTCACACACAGCCAACATGGATCAGGGGCAGGATTTGAACCTATGTCTTCCTGGCTTCAAGGCTGTCTCTCTAACCACTGTACCACACTCTTCTTCCCTCACCTCTTTTCCACTTGAGTATTAGCTCTAAGGCCTCTAAGCCCTGATTTTAGGCAGTAAGCCAGATTGGGGGGAGGCAGGAGAGTCACCACCTTCCTCTGAGGCCTGCCAGGATTTACTTTGTAAACATACCATTTATAAATATGTAATATTTGTAAAGTATATAAATATTTGTAAAAATGTTATTTGAAAATACTCTTTACCTATACCATTCCAATCTCTCTTGTAGCCCCTATTTCTCTATATGTCTTAAGCATTTTGAGTGCAAGGCCTTCTCTAGGCTGGGACTCTCTTACACCACAGGGCCTTATTTTAAGTAATAGTTCATTCATTGTTTGGGGACTGGACATCTTAGTTAATGAGCATTGACTAGGCATTTACTGTGCAGCTAGGTGGCACAGTGACTAAAGTGATGGGCCTGGAGTCAGGAGGACCTGAGTTCAAATCCAACTTCAGATATTTACTAGCTATGTGACCCTAGGTAAATCATTTAACCTCTGCCTCAGTTTTCTCATCTATAGAATAGGGATAGTCGGCCAGATAGCGCCATGGATAGAGTGCTGGGCTGGAGTCAAGGAGACTTATTTTCCAGAGTTCAAATCAGGCCTCAGATATTAGCTAATGTGACCCTGGGCAAGTCACTTAACCCTACCCTATTTGCCTCGGTTTCCTCATCTGTAAAATGACCTGGAGAAGGAAATGGCAAACCATTCCAGTATCTTTGCCAAGAAAATCCCAAATGGGGTCACGGAGAGAGCTGAAAACTACTAAATGACAATAACAACAAAACATTTACTATGCATTAATGTGTGGGGGTTACAAAGAAAAAAATTAAAAATAGTCCTTGCCCTCAGAGGGCTTACAGTCTAGCCAAGAGAAACAATATGTGGAAATAGAGATAGATAGAAAATGATTGGGGGGTAGTGTGCACATTCTCTTCTCGGGCTCTTCACACTTTTAGTTATGACCCCTCTTGGCAGTCTGATGAAGCCTATGGACCTTTCTCAGAATCATGTTAAATGCATAAAATTAAATACAAAAGACTACCAAGGAGATGGCTTATATTGAAACATAGTCATCAGAATGTATGTTTTTAAGTTCCCAGAGCCCGGGATAAGAGCCTTCACACTAGTGTATGGGGGAAATGGGGAATGAATTCATGTAGGATGAAGATGAAGCTCGAAGCAAGCCAAAGATTCTGTGATGTGAAAGGGGAGAGAGAAAAAAAATAAAAAATAAATAAATAAAATAAAAAAGAAAGAAAGAAAGGGGAGGCAGGAAATGCATTCCAGGCACTGGGACACAATGGAAAGGCATGAAGGCTAGGATGGATTAGGGGCAGCTAGGTGGTGCAGTGGAAAGAGCACCAGCCCTGGAGTCAGGGGGACCTGAGTTCAAATCCAGCCTCAGACACATAACACACACTAGCTGTGTTACCCTGGGCAAGTCACTTAACCCCATTGCCTAGCCCCCCCCCAAAGAAAAAGGTTAGGGTGGATTGGAAAAGGGCACAAACTTTTGAAGTGGGGAGACCCAATTCAGAGACCATTGCTGTGAGAGTCCAGAGAACAAGAAACATCAGCCAGAGTGGTGGCTTTCCACAAAGTGAAACCAGGGGTCAGTTATTTCACTAGCTGGTGTTCTAGCTGCCTGGCTGATAATCCCAGAACCCCCGAACTTTGGGCAATCCCAGGCAAAGTGGAAAGCGCTGACCTCCCAAGCCAGGGAGACCAGCTTAGGTTGGCAGACAAATCATGGGGTATTTCTGGCCCTGCTCTTAGCTAGGAATGCTGTCGCCATCACCCTAGGCAATTTAATCATTTATATTTTAGCAGGTAAATTATAAGGGTCCAGGATGATGTCATTTAGCTTCAAAACGTGGCGGTCATCTGGGTTGTCTGTGTCTGGCTTCTTTTGGTACTTGGATTACTTCCTCCTTCCCTTTTTTTTTTTTTTGGTCACCTAGAAATTATTGGGGAGGAAGGCGAAAAGCAGAGAAGGAGCGGGAGAAAAGTCACTAGGGGATTCAGAAAATTTAATTTAAGCTTTCATCCCTGATTCCCTTTTGAACTACAGAAGGGGAGAAACCTTGCCAAGGAAATGACTAAGCATGTGGTTTTGTTACGCTGCTGGGTAGTGAAGCTGTCAGGGGTCTTACTCAGCACAGTCTTAGTCATGGTGTGGCTTCTGAGCCTAAGCCCATCTTCACTCCTTAGTCTCTGGTCTGTGCCAAGGGCATACATACCCTGCACTGGCCATGGCCACGGGCTGAGGGTACAGGTTAACCTCCAGGCAGGGAATATGGAGATTTATTCTGAACCCTCAATGAAAGCATCGTGGTGACACAGTGGATAGATACAGCACGTCAGGAGCATCTGAGTTAAATCTGGCCTCAGACACTTGACATTACTAGCTGTGTGACCCTGGGCAAGTCACTTAACCCTGACTGCCTCTCACCCCACCCCCCAAAAAAGAAAGAAAAGCATCTAAAAGTACTGTGAAGGAATAATACTGATTCACAGATCCATAACCCTATAAGATTTACAGAGAGATAGATGGGCATATATTGTTGTCCCCATTTAACAGATGAGAAAACTGAGCTTCTGAAATTCATAGGATCACAGATTTGACTGCTGGAAAGGATCTTAGGGGTCATCTACTCCCACTCCCTTATTTTACAAGTGGAGAAACTGAGACCTAGAGGGACTATGCTTGGAGGTAGCTAGATGTCACAATGGGCCTGGAGTCAGGAAGACCTGAGTTCAAATCTAGCATAAGATGCTTACTAGTTGTGTGACTCTGACCCAGTTATTTAACCTCTGTCTGCCTCAGTTTCCCTCAAAACTGTAAGTGATGGTAATAACAGTGCCTACTCTCCAGGACTTTTGTAAGGATCAAATGAGACCTGTAAAGTACTTGGTACAGTGTGAGGCACATAGTAGGTGCTTAATAAATGCTTCTTCCCTTTCCCGTGATTATAGAGTTACTGTCTGTGGTAGAATTTGAACCCAGATCTCCTGATTCCAAATGCATAAGATCACAAATCTAGAGAGGGAAGAGTCCGTAAAGGCTAGTTTGGTTCTCCCATTTTACAGATAAAGAAACTAGGGCCCAGAGAGAGTAAGTGAATTGGATGTAGTCACACAGGGCAGCAAGTGTCAGAGGTAGGATTTGAACTCAGGCCCTTTGAGTCCAGAGTCAGTATTCTTTCCCCTGCTATGCCATGTTGAAATGATTTGGCCTCTAACACTGAGATGGTTGTGGCCTGGCAGACAGCCTGGATCTGGATTGGAACCCTTGTGCCACTGCTTACGTCTGTGTGACCTTATCCAAGTCACCTGCAGTGTCTGAGAATGTCATGATGAATGGCTGGCTGTTAGCAGTCATAAATATTATCATTATTACATCTGAATTTGAGCTGGATCTCGGAAGCTGATCAAGCTCTGGTAAGCAAGAGAAGGCGAATAAACTTTAGTGAAGTGATGATGATGTGAATAATAATAACAATAGCACTTTAAGGTTTGCAAAGCACTTAACAAATATTATCTTATTTGCTCCTCACAACCAATCCTGTGAGGTAGGGGCTATTATTTTCCCCATTTCACAGATGAAGAAACTGAGGCCAAGAGAAAAGTTACTTACCCTGGGTCTCCCAGCTAGTTAAGTTCCTAAGGCAGGATTTGAACGCAGGTCTTTCCTGATGCCAGGTTCAGTGCTCTTATCTTCCCCCTCCTCCCGCTCCCAGCTGCCTCTAGGGACAAAGCTCTTCTGTTCTTCCTGGGTTCGGTAGCCTGGTTAGAATCGAGGCCAGCCCAGGTCCAAAGTTGGGGAATCTTAATAGGGACTCTTAATTTCTATCGCAATAATTTTATTCCGTACTAAGAGAAAACCCTTGTACTCTTTGTATGAGAAGAAATGAAGATGCTTTAACTTTGATCATCTGGTGTGATGAGAGTTGCCATGGCAACACATTAACTCCGTTCCTTGGTCTCCAATGTACGTACTGAATGGAAAATTATAATGAATGTTGGAGCTGTTAGCTGTCTTTTTTTTTTCTGACTTGAGCAAATGCATTTCAGTAACAAGGTTAGGCAAGATCAGAAGGCATTGAACATCACAGCAGGTTTATCAATCAACCAGCATTTATAGAGTGCTTGCTGTATGCCCAGCACTGGAGATATAGGGGCAAAAAAATGGTCCCTACCCTCAAGGGATACCGGGTTAATAAATAGGGAAGTAGACGTTTGTGGAATGAATGCTAGGTCAGGGGCCTTCCTCAGCCACCTGAGTTTTTGTTTGTTTTTTTACCTCCACTCGTCTTCTCTGTTAAGGGGAGGGCAAAGGGCTGTACAGTTTTAAGTTTAACATCACCCCATTCCTCTGTAATATCTGGATGTGCAACACACTCCATGAACTTAGTTGTTCTTGTTGCTGTGTGGTTTTCAGTTGTGTTTGACTCTCCTTGACCCCATTTGGGGTTTTCTTGGCAAAGATGCTGGAGTGATTTGCCATGAGGCAAACAGAGTTAAGTGACTTGCCCAGGGTCACAAGGCTAATAAGTGTCTGAGGTTGGGTTTGAACTCAGGTCTTCCTGACCCCAGGCTCAGCGCTCGATCCACTTCGACACCTAGCTGCCCATGAGCTTTATTTGCATGCTTAAAGGTACATTGGGAAGACCTTGGAATTATTCTGTCGTTTTCAGTATCATCCTCTCTGGGCTTCAGTTTCCTCATGTGTAAAATAAGGGAAAACTAAAAATGTGTCTCCTTCCTTTCCGTGGAGAGGTAGAGATGGGGAAGCGTCATAGTTGCAAAATGTTATATTTGGAACGTGGTTGTGTGGGTTGGCTTAACTGTGTTTGTGTGCGTATGGGAGAACGCTGCCTCAGTTTCCCCACCTGTAAAATGGATAAAATAATAGCCCAAGGTTGTTGTGAGGTTAAAGTGAGAATATTTGTAAAGCATTTTTCGAACTTTAAAGCTCTGTGTGTGTGTGTGTGTGTGTGTGTGTGTGTGTTTTGGCAGAGGGGCAGGTATAAAGAAATGACTGTTGTGGAAAACAAATGTCATCAATAACGCTTTGATTTTTTTTAAGGTAGAGGACTGGATGAAATCTAAATTCCTTGTCCATGATCCCATTTTGAAGACACAGGGCAATGTAGTCCTCAGTGGACTAATTCCAGAAATCTGTTATTGTCACTGGTAATATTCCATTACAAGGAAAGATTTTTGTCAAATAATACAGATCCACAGAGCAAGAGTGGAAAAGAACCTTACAGGTCATGAAATCTAGCCCCCTGATTTTACAGTTGAAGAAACTGAGGCCCAGAAATGTTAAGTTACTTGCCCAAGGTCACTTAGCTTGTAAGCATCTGAGATAGAATTTGAACCCTCTAGCACTATCCACTATACCATGCTTCCTCAAATGATCCCCAAATCCTAGCTAGATCCTCCTAGTCCAAGCTAGGTGACCAGGAGTAGAACACTAGAACTGGAGCCCGGAAGATCTGAGTTCAAATCCCTCCTCTGACACTTCCTGGCTGTGTGACCCTGGGGAAGGCACGTCTCCATCTGCCTCAGTTTCCTCTTCTGTAAAATGGGTGGAATGATAGCACCTACGTCCCAGGGTTGTGAGGTTACAATGAGAATGTTTGTAAAGTGCTTTTCTAACTCAAAAGCTCTCTATAAACACTAACTATTATTGTGACTACTCTTTTCAAACAGTCAAAATAACTGCTCTTCATGTTTATGGTTTCATGGTTTCATAAAGTGCTCTTTCAAACATGGTATTGCCATCCAGACCCACTACATTTGTAGAGCATTAAAAAAAAATTTGCCAAGTCCTTTCACATGTGTTCCTCATTTGATCTTATTGGACAAAATGAGTTAAAATCTTGGAGTATTTTTTTTCATTTTCCTTCTGTCTCCTTTGTTAGAGTAACATCATTAAAATGTGTGAATTACTTTCTTCTCAAATGATAGAGGCATACAACTGAAGCTTTAAATTTTTTCTTTCCATTGAGAAACTCATAGGGTAGATGCCCTGGAACCTTAATAGCAGATTAAAAAAAAAACCACACATTTTAAAAAGAATTCTGTTCTTCACAAGCAACAGATATTCAATAAGTGCTTATTGTTACAGACTTATTATGTGCCAGGCACTGTATTAAGCATTGGGGATACAAAGAAAGGCAAAAGACATTTCTTGCCCTCAAGAAGCTTATAATGTAATGGAAGAGACAGTATACAAATAACTATATAAAAAAAAAGATTGTACTTGAAACTGAATCTTTTTTAATAGTAGAATTTTTAAAAAAGTTTTATTAATGATTTTTTTATGCTACAGTTACTTTTCTAGAACAACTACCTCTATCACCATGCCAAGACTGGCAAGTATAGGGGTGTTGTAACATTCATCACTCTTGGGGTGCCACTCTTCTACATAGAAGAAAGAAGTGTCTTTTGTCATCTGGCTTCTGGAACCAAGATTGGTTAAAGGCTTGTAAAATGTAGGGTTGCAGATTTAGAGATAGGAAAGACCATAGAGGTCATTAGGTCCAACACTCTGAT
This sequence comes from Phascolarctos cinereus, assembly GCF_003287225.1. Lineage (NCBI taxonomy): Eukaryota > Metazoa > Chordata > Mammalia > Diprotodontia > Phascolarctidae > Phascolarctos > Phascolarctos cinereus. Next base: position 263,598,687 of record NW_027555514.1, on the reverse strand, counting down.
TTTATGGATTGAGACTAAGTGAATGTGCCAGAGGAAGCCCACGCTTAGAACTGAGCTTTGAAATGGTCACGCCAACACTCATTTTATAACTCATAGGTGGTTGTTCAGTCGTTTTCAGTTGTGTCCGATTCTCTGTGACCTCATTTGGGGATTTCTTAGCAAAGATGCTAGAGTTTGCCATTTCCTTCTCCAGCTCATTTTACAGATGAGGAAACTGAGGCAAACCAAGTTAAATGACTTGCCCAGGGTCACACAGCTAGTAGATGACTAAGGGGGGATTTGAACTCAGGAAGATGTCTTCCTAAGTCTTAATCACCCAGTTTAACCCATCCTGAAGCTTATGTGTCTCCCTTCTTCCCCCCATCCCCATAGGAAGCCTTGGAGTCCTGCCAGACCCGCATCTCCAAGCTTGAGCTTCATCAGCAGGAGCAGCAAGCCCTCCAGTCCGACACTGTGAACGCCAAAGTCCTCCTGGGCAAGTGCATCAATGTGATCCTGGCCTTCATGACAGTCATCCTCGTGTGCGTCTCCACCATCGCCAAGTTTGTCGCCCCCATGATGAAGAGCCGCTTCCACATCATCGGCACCTTCTTTGCGGTCACGCTTCTTGCTATATTTTGTAAAAACTGGGATCATATTCTGTGTGCGATCGAGAGGATAGTGATACCAAGATGAATCTCTTCGCTCTAGCTTCACCTTCTTTCCAGAGAGTAAACCTTTTCCATGTATTCAAACTACCAGATTTTTCAAAGGAGCTGTCGTACCCACTGGATGGTAGCTTTGAGACGACTCAAACTGTAACCTGTAAATAATTGCAATTCTCTAACCTGATAGCAGTTGTCTACTTAATCACTGTCTGTGGTTAGCCTGTCTCTTGTCAGATTCTCCCCTCACTACTTGCTGCCTTAATTGGAACAGATTTCTACTCTGCAGAACCAGCACAGCATAAGAAGGGAGTGTCGGGTTGTTTTAGTTGATGTTTTTAATTTAACTTTTTTGTTTTTATTTAAGTTTTTGGGGGCTGGGTCGGGAACACTTTTGTGCGTGGGAAATGTCAGGAGGGTCAAAGTGGATTTCAAAATCTACCTTTTGAAATTGGGTGTCTCAGCAAACCCTTTTCTCCAATGATCTGCCTCCCAGAGAAATAGGAGAATTTGACTTCGTAAAAGAGATGTGCACAAGCGCTAGAAACATCAAAAGATTCTTTTCTACAGAGGTACCCAATCTATTTAGCTAGTCCACAGTGAGGGTTCCCGTGTCCATAGCGATTCACTAGAATTGTCATGGGGACAATGAAAAGGCTTCTAACATACTAGTAGCCCAACATCAGGGTTTTCAATGGGGGATCTACTGTCCTTGAAATTGCAGAATGGTAGGATTTATGAGTAGGATTTAATCATTCCACTTGATTTTATCTTAACTGATTAGTGACTTATTTTTGCTCTAGAATGTGCCAAATAATTCCATATGGCTCATATGATTATCAGTCGGTCTGGAAGTCATTTGTATTTTGCATTGGGTCCTTTGAGGACTACCCTGGCCTGTTACTATGTGACATTCAGCCTTTCAGAAGATGTGGTCCCCTTTCTGTTTTTCTCTGTGGGAAATCTCCAAGCATATGCAAACACAGGAACGACGTTATGTTGCTATAGGAAACAAAGGAAACGCCCTTGATTCACCATGACTTCTTGGTTACCTATAAAGAGAGCATGATGTCATGTCTGGCTTTAGAGCAGATAGTTGAGTGAATGGTGATTGAAGCGGATAATGAAATCACCCACTGCACAGATCAGGTCCTCCCAGGAAGGTGGGAGATTAGAGAAAGAATAACTTATGAGAACATTAGAGGTAGAGAGGCCACCTGTCTCTTGCGGTCTTATGGAAAATGGCACTGAAGTTAAAGCATTCTAAAAAGTTCCAACTTGTGTGAAATTTTTTAGCCTCTGAGTAAGGAGGAAAAAATGCTTTCTTTGACATAGAGGTTTTCTTTATGTTTAAAAAGCAAAAGGAAGAAAATGGAAAGACTCTGTAAGTAGAAATTTTCTACTTGGCTCTGTGTTATTCAAAACATACCTTCCTTCAGGTGTGTAGGAATGTGTGTATGTGTGTTAATTTTTAATATGAAGAACTGTTAAAACATCAGTGCATTTTTTTTTGTCTTCAGGAAGCATTGTTTTTAATGACCTGGATTCTTCAAACAAAGTGCAATATTTTTCAAACAGCTGCTCTTAGGGAAATCTCTTGTTTAATGTGATTGTGTGAACTGTGGTTTCAGGGAATGGGTGGGGCAAGCCTTTGGGGGGAAAAATAGGTGTGACTACTTTCCTGTCATGCTAGCTTAAAGAAGAATATTCAGTCTCTTGTTTGTTGGATTTCTTTGAACCAAGCTCTAGGCAAGAGCTGGGATCCTTTCCTGCTGTTTGTTAGGACTTCTGTCTTGTCCTGAGGTATCTGTCCACAAGTTAATCGAATGACTCACCAAGCCAGGGTTAAGTGGAGGGGTCTTGGGTTCTTGGGGAGGAGAACATAGGTGAGTTTCAGTTTCCTTTCCATGTCTGTGTTTAATGATCAGTATTCACCTGCACCCATGAACAGGGATAAATAAATTAGAGTATTTATCGTTCATTGATATTACAAGCAGGATCCTGAGTCTACTCTCAGAGGAAGGCTCTAAAATACTCATGGGTAGGGGGTGGGGGTGTCTTTGTTCAGTAATGGTTAGTGTTGCTATTTCTTTTCGTTTGGAAAGAATGAGTAAAAACCTGTTTATGTCCCATGGGGAATTAATGTTTGGCCCCCTATTTATTGCTTATTCATGTAATCAAGCTGCTTGGTTCTCTTTTCACTGCTAAGATCTTCTGATGAGTGAATCTTCTCACTCTAGTATGAATCAGTAAACATTTGGAATGGAATAAATGAGGCTTCATTGGGATGCTGTTTGGTCATATTCTAATTTCTGGGACTAGGGAGTGAAAACAGCTCAAGAGGGGTGACACCCTGAATGTCTGTGATTGATAAAATCCTGAAACTCATGTAATAGGTGATATCCTAAAACTATTCTTTAGTGGTGAATGCTGATTTAAATTTATATGACCAGGTCCCGGATAACTGGAACACTTTGTTTTAATGAATCCACCAGTAGAGCAGAGTTTGTTCTAAAGCCTAATTGAAAGTTTATGAACCAGTAACCGATGGTATACTTTGCAGGGCCAAAGTATACTTTTCATCTGCTACCTATGATTTGTTCTGTTAAAAAAATAATAACTGAATAAGACTTTTCTCTTGGCACCCTATTATGTCCCCATTAAATGGGAAGAATGATGGTATGCTGTAGATTGAAAACATTAGTGATGATAGATGAACGCTTCTTATTTAATATCTAATTTTTTCTTAGTAGAAACATAGGATGCAATCCTATCAGGAAAATATATGCATTTGAAGTGACTATACATTTTAAACACTGTGGAATTTAAACATTAAGGAATTTTCTCAAATTTACATGTAGGCCAACTAACCTTTTATCCTCCATTGTCTCTTGTCGTCCCCATGGATAAGAAGACAGGATTTTTTAAAATCTTAAGCATAGGAAAGCCAATTTTTTGTGTTGCCTAACACAGTGACCACTGAGCTCTCGTGAGATGTTGAGCCCTGGACGTCCTTGGGGATCGAGGAACCCTTTTTGTATTTGGTGGGCTTCCCCCGATTTTCTTGATCATTGAATATGCTTCCCCACAGGTTGCCTTTAAAAGAGTCCTTAGTTCAAGTTGGAGCCACTAACAAAAGCACTACGTTGCCCACTTGGAGGGGGTGACTTGCCCGCCATCTTTAAGCTCTGTTATTTTTGAGAATCTGTCTCATGTTGTGTATTGTCACCCTAATGAAATGTTAGATTGAGCTTCCCCAAGGCTGGTTATAGCCCCACCTACACTGCCCCTCTCCACATGTGTGACATTTTCACCCAACTGCTTTTACAGCTCATTCCTCCAGTACCCAGGCTTCTGTTGATTGTCTCTATGATTTCAATAGTATTGACTAGGACCAACTTCCCTCTGGCCATCAATTACCTCTGTGTCCTTTGGATTTGTTTCTGAAATACTCAATTCCTAGCATGGGATGGAAACATTTTTATAGTGTGTCCAAAAAAATCCAACAACATTGTTCTCTTACTTTGGAGATTTTTAAGAAACACACAATTGTGCATACATGTATAATGAATAGGTGGTCACTGAATTGAAATGAATGATTTAAGTGAAATGGTCTTCCTGGGACCTGCCTGGAAGGGGGCTATAGGGAACCATGTTGCTACACCTTAGAATTTTCTTCCCCATCCTTCTTGGTTCTAACCCCAAGCTCCCAGGACCAGCTTTACCTCTCCAACTACCAGCTCTAGTCCCATTATCCTCCCTTTTCACCTCCGGCCAGGGGAGGGTTGGAGGTGAGAGTTACTGTTAGGGGTAAAGGGCAGCATCCTGAAACCACCGAGTCCCCAGTAAAGTGACCCTTTGGCCCTTTTCCCTACTCCAAATCCTCTTTTCATACCCAGTGCTGCCAAGACTGTCTGAATCTGATTTTCTCAGATCTGGGTTTCCAGAGGCTCTAATTGCACCAACTTCTGATTTTTCTTTAGAATCCAAGTGGGAAAAATGAGAAGGTGGGAAGGGGTAAGGGTAGGGTGGATGTATTTATGAGTGTGTTATAAAAGTAACCCTTCAATCCCTGACAGAGAAGGGGAAGCAGGCTACCCTAATAAATTGTAGATCGATGCTTAAAAGGAAAATAAAAAAAGTCAATTGGCAATCAGCCAAAGACAAAGATGTATTTATTCTCCTTGCCTTTGCCCCGACAGGCACCCTCTGACCCCATTCCCCACCACACCCCTTGGGCTTAAGCCATAGAGCCACCAACAGTGGCTTGAAAAGGGGTCTCACAGCCCTCACTGTAGATTTGTTGGGGGAAAGTATGTGCCTGGCATCCTGGAGACTCTGAATGCATTTTCCCAGAGAAACTTAACGGTTATGTGAGATTGTTAGGTTCTAGTCTACAGTGCTAGACTTGAGAATTTAATAGGCTAGCCTCGGAGCCCAGCCACCCTGGATAACTTTGTGTAGGGTTCTTCCAATAAGTTGGAGACTGTATCATGTGTGTTTCCTTAGCTAATGTTAAAGCCCAAACATGATGAATTAAAAATGCAGTGTTTTCACTGGAGAGATGGCTTCACATGGTGGCTTGGTTCCCACTCTGAGGGATTAACAGCCTGCAGACTTAAATTAGGAAGGGAAGGGATCTGGGCTGCCTACATCCTAAAACACTTAGAAACCTAAAGAAACAAACATTGCAATTAACAAAGAGACTGACTGGCAACCCCCATTAAGACAAAAACAGCCAATTTCCTCAAATCAACCAAATGCTCTCTTTTCTAAGATGTTGGGAAATAATGCATGTACATAGATTGTTTCAGACCTGACTTATTTGTTGCAAATTTTATTTATTTAAAGCATGTGCAGTGTGGTTTTCTTTTGTGTGTGTTTGAGAGAAATGTTTCAACAAAAAAGCACTGCTTGTGTCTAAGAGAATGCTCGCCTAGGTTGTAGTCATCGATGGTAAAGGTAGCTCTTATCTGGCTGTCAAGTCTGATGTGTCCACCTCCAAGTCGCCATTTTATGTAGCATACTATAAAGTTTTATGTCAACCAATGTGAAAAAGAAAATGTAAAGTCTTAGTATGTACTATTTTCACCCTGCGGTATGTGGTCATAACTGAACTCAAAACAGGTGCCATTATTTTTTTAAATAAATGTAGTTGATGTTAGTTTGGCTGTTTAATAAAGAGTTCAATTTCCTTTTTTTTTAAAAAAAAAGTAAAAGCTTCATTGATGCCTTTTTTTTACACCAGTCATCACTAACTATTCACCCACTTCTACCTTTCCCTTATCCTTCCCTTGTAAGAGAAAAAAAAATTACTCAGATTACTCAAGACTAATTGATGTGACTGTTGGAGAGGAGGATTATGAGTGTAGAATATTGCGTACTCTCTCAGCAATCTAACAGGCTGTGCAGTGCTAAACCCTTATAGTCCCTTCCATCTCAGATAGTTAATGAATATTTATTAAGCACCTGTTATGTGACAGACACTGAGATAAGCACTAAGGATACAAAGAAAGGCATAAAAAAAAATTACCTGCCCTCCAGAAGTTTATACCATAATGAGGGAGACAAAGTGTAAGTAACTAGGTACGTAGGGGATACATACAGATTATTTTTCTCCAAATTCCAATATCATAGGATCATACATTCTGAGCTGCAAGGGAAAGCACTGTAATTAAGAGGAGTTAGGAAAGGCTGTAGAAGGTGGGGTTTTAGTTGGGACTAACTTTTCGTCAGCCCCACTTTTTTTTAATCCAATCCCATCAGTCTTCCCAAGGTACCAGATAGATTATTGATATCTCCGTCTGGAAGGGAGGATGATAATGTCTTATAGAGGCAACATGATACAAGGGAAAGATCACTGGGTTTGGCAGTCAGAGGATCTTGGTTCAAATCCTGCCACTGTCACTTTGGTAGGTCACTTAATCTGAGTCACTCTTGGTTTCCCTATCTGTAAAATGTGGGTGAGTCATGTAACATCAGTCTGCCTTAGTTTCCTCAACAGTAAAAAAAAAAAAAGATAATAATAGCACCTACCTCCCAAGGTGGTTGTGAAGATCAAATGAAATATTTGTAAATCTTTTAGTACAGTGACTGGCACATAGTAGGTGCTATTATTATCTGTTGTTGTTATCATCATCACCAACATAACAAAGCTATTTCAGGGGTTGTATCATAAATGGAATAGCTTTAGACGATCAATTGCTACTAATCATTAACAGTATATATGGTACCATGAGAAGTACATATAGCACCATGAGAAGAGTCTTGATTTAATATCTGTGACTTAATAATATATAAACAACATTATGAGATTAAAATGAATGGACATTCGATCCCAGGAGCACTTTTTGTCTTGCATTGTCTAGTTTTGCAAGCAATCCAGTATTAAAAGAAAAAGAATTAAGTTCATTTCCAAGAAAACGATTTTCAGATTTGAACATCTACCAGTTGTTCTGCTGTCCAGGCAGGGGTGAGGACAAAAGGCCATACTGAATCAGGAAGGATGGACCTCTTCAAGCAGTCCTGAGCCTACTGGATTTATGGTCTTAAAGGAAGAAGAAGCCAGTAGAGAGAATCTTCCATCCCTGATTTATGAGATTGGCACAGCATGTAATGGTTACTGTCTTTAGGCGGTTGGCTTGGTTGAAGATGGCTCAGCTTTTTACCTTGGCAACCGTTGGGTCCCTGGTGATTAGCCATCTGTCCTGCGTGGCACCTGCTACCAATCTGCCTCCACAGCCTGGGAAAGGAATTTAGCCTCCTAGTCTAATTGGTAGAAAGCTTGCTCACTCACCTGACTTTCAACTTGATGAAAGCCTGGCTGACAAGAGAAAACTCATTGGGCATGGGTATTTATAAAACGCCGCTCTCTCTGTCACAAATCACTGATTGCTTAAAAATTGATTGTTCTGGATGGAGGAAAGAAACCAAAATTCTACAGAGGTTTCTGCAAGCAAGTACTAAGCCTGTTTGGTGGTGCTATGAAGTCCACAAGGTCTTTTGTGGTCATCATCTGAACTAATATCTGAGTTTGGGGGGATAGGTCTGACCTTCAGGTACCAGCCAGCCTGATCCAAATGCGAGCATCCCCCCATATTGTTTCAAGCATTAACATGCTCTATCATGTGCAGTTGAAGGGGAGAGTTGCCCCAGGCCCTGGAGCTAGCGGGATAGACACGAAAATCTGTAGATGAGGTCAGGAAAAGGATTACCACTCACTGCGTGACCACAGGCAAGTCATCTTACACCTCTTTATCTCTACTCCCTCATCTATAAAATGAGAGATAATGTGGTTCCTGGGAAACATGGGAGGATTTGGAGTCAGAAGACCAGAGTTCAGATCCCACCTCTGACATTTACCATCTGTGTGACTTTGAGTACATCAATTGACCTCCTTGACCTCAGGTTTCTCATCTGTCAGATGAAAGGGCTGGCCTAGATCAGAGGTGTCAAACACGGGACTCAGGCAACAATCCAAGTGCGGCCTGAACAGGATTAAAATGGAATTAGGGAACATTTAACAAAAAGTTTCTAAATAGAAGATAGAGCACAGAAAATGTTAACACGCGGTTTTCCAATTCAGTATTCAGCAGGCAAGGATGATTCGTATGTTTTGGCAGCTTCTGTCTCTATTTGAGTTCGACACTATGTCTTGGATGACTTACGGGATTCCTTTCTGCTCTGAATCTATGATCCTAAGTCCCCCCTACAATGCAGATACCTTCCCCAGACCTCAGTTTCCTCCTCTGTAAAATGGGAGGGTTGGACTTGGTGTTCCTGGAGGTCCTTTCCAGCTCTGCACCTAAGATCTTACAATGCCATGCCCATGGCTTACCCTGTTTAACTCCTGGGGTTATTACAGTGAAAGAACTGTGTAGACCTTACAACCTTACATAGAAATGTGAGATGCTATTAGAAGCAAGTTATTATTTTAAGCCGCTGGTGTTGTTATAAGCAAATATAACATGTGGCTGTTATTATATACGTGTGCTATGGTGGATAGAGAGATCTGGCTCAGGAGTCAGAAAGACCTGGGTTCAAATCCTGTCTCTTACACCTGGGTCTGTGACTCTAGGCTCTCAGTTCCCCCAGGCACCTCTCTAAGAGTATAAATTGCAAAGACTGTGCTAATCTGTGTGGATAGAGGGATTTCCTTTCCAGGAGCACTTGACAATGATGAAATCCCAAGAATGCTAGTTGCGGTTATGTTTGGTCCTTCCTATAAGTCATAGGGCCAGCAACTTGAGGATACTTTACTGGCAAAATGGGGGCCCATCCACATAGAATCGTAGCATGAAGTGGAAGCTTGTTCAGATGAAGAGGGATAATGATGATGATGTGATTAATGACAAATGTAAACAGAAGCAGGGTAGCCCTGGAGAACTACTACAGCAAAAGGCAAATTGGAAAAGAATCAGTAGGTGCCTGAGGAGCTGTCCAGCAAAGGAGTTGTCTGACTGACCAAGGAGAAGGTGCTGGCTCAGAGAAGACTCATTCCATGCCACCATTTGTTGATGGTGGTATCAGTAAGACCATTTATCTCTTCTTGTTCTCAGTAAGATCACAGGTTAATAGACTCAAAGCTGAAAGGGATTTCCAAAACCATCTAGCTTAACCCCCTCATTTTACAGATGGGAAACTGAGTCCCAGAGGCTGAAATGTCTTGACCAAGGTCCCACATAGGATCATAGATCTACAACTGGAAGGAACCTCAGAAAGCCATCTATCTAATCCAACTAGTATGTCTCAGAGGCAGGATTCTAATTCATTTCCGAAGACTTCCAGGTTCAATGTTGTTTCCCCTGTAGGCACACAGCCCGTATGTGTCAGAAACAGGACTCAAACCTAGGTCTCCCTTGCTCTGAGGATGGCACTTTGTTCTTTGCATCATGCTGTCTCCCTCAAGTGGTTTTCCAAATAGGCTCCCCTGTTGGGAAGAGAGTGGTATGAATGATTGGCATGACCATTACAGTCCACTCGAAAGTTAGCCTTTCCCAGTAGGAGCTCCAGAATGCTAAATTTCATTCATCAGGTCTCTCAGAGTTGGGTCAGAGGGAATCAATTTTTCAGGAGCTGATCTCCCCTAGGCAAACTAATAAAGGAGCTCTTGATTTGGCAAATCTGAGAATTAGAGCACAGTGACCTTGGTGATCTCATTAAAAACAAATCAGCAGACTCTTTGGAGGTCTGGCTTGAAGGCAGTCAACTGGTCTTACCCATGGTTTTACTCTGCCTTTTTTTTTTGTCAGTTTGTTAATTAGTAATTCAGTTATTCATTCAGAAAGCATTTATTAATCGCTTAGTATGTATCAGGCACTGTGCTAAACACTGAAGATACAAAAAAGGGGGGACAAAAACAAGCTCTGATCTCAAGAAACTTAAAATCAAATACAATCTAATCCAATGCAATAAAATACAATCTCATACAATCTAATCTAATACTACAATATGCAGATAACTATGTTTATTCAAGATATATTCACTGAAAATAGAGAAATCTCAGTAGAAAAGCAGTTAGCAGTGGGAGATATTGAGAAGTGATGCCTGTAGAAGGTGACTTTATCTGGAACTTGAAGAAAGCCAGGGAAGCCAGGAAGCAGAGATGAGGAGGGACAGCCCGTGAAGAGGAACCAGTGGAACACCTTGTATAACACACAGCAAGGAGGAGGGTGTAAATGGATAGTAGAGTGCACGGAGGGGTGTAGGGTGTAAGAATACTGGAAAGGTATGAAGGACCAAGTGGTGAAGCCAAACATAGCCATGAAGTCAGTCAGTGAATTAAGAAGCAGGATTTTATATTTGATCTTGGATGGAACAAGGAGCCCCTGGAGAATACTGAGTAGGAAGGATGATATGGTCAGACTTGGGCTTTAGAAAAATCACTTTGGGGGAGGCAGAGGCAAGATGGAAGAGTGAAAGCAGTGACTTGCTTGAGCTCTCCCCCAAACCCCTCCAAATACTCATAAAAAATGGCTCTAAACAAATTCTAAAGCAGCAGAACCCAGAAAAAGACAGAGTGAAAAAAATTTCCAGCCCAAGACAACCTGGATGGTTGATCGGAAAGGCATATTGTGCCGGGCTGGGAGCTCAGTGCAGCACGGCATGGGCATGCTGGCCGCAGCGAACCTGAAGCAGGCCTCAGAGGACTGAATCTTGGGCAGCTGTGGACTCCTCAATCCACCAATGCCAAAGACCACTTAGAAGGTCAGTGGGAAAAGTCTGTTTCTGTGGTGCTGAGACAGGAAGGCGGGGTCTCAGATCCATTCCCCAAGAGCATGGCCCTGGGAGGGGGGTGCAGCTGCTTCCCAAGCTTCTGACCCATAGACTGAGGGGCAATCCAGTGGCTGATCAGAGAGGGATCACAGGGGTCTCTTGCTTTGCCTGTGTTTAGATTTGGGTCACAGTTCTGGATGGCAGTGCTGGGGTGAGGAGGAGCACTGGCGTGGTGGAGCTTGTGGTGGCTGTAGAGAGAAACCCCTCCTCATACTTACAGGACAGAAAGGAGTACTTGTGGTCACAGGCCAGGAAAGGAGTAAACACCTCGCCCCTTATCATACCACCTTGGAAGAACTGAAAATTTACAGGTCCCTACAAGTATCTCTGAAGACAGCTGTACAAATCCCCGGAGCATGGGACAGTACATTCTCCACATTGGAAGCAGATTCGTACCTTGACAAAGAGTTTAAAACTCAAGTAATTGGCCGGGATCATCAGCAAGCAGCGCAAAAAGAGTCAAACTATATTATCTTACTTTGGTGACAAAGAATATCAAAATATACAACTAGAAGAAGACCACAAAGTCAAAGCTCCTACATCCAAAGCCTCCAAGAAAAATATGAATCAGTCCCAGGCCTTGGAAGAGCTCAGAAGGGATTTTGAGAAGCAAGTAAGGCAAGTAGAGGAAAAACTGGGAGGAGAAATGAGAGTGATGCAAGAAAATCACGAAAAACAAGTCAACAGCTTGCTAAAGGAGACCCAAAAAAATACTGAAGAAAATAACACCTTAAAAAATAGCCTAACCCAAATGGCAAAAGAGGTCCAAAAAGCCAATGAGGAGAAAAATGCCCTAAAAAGCAAAAGTGGCCAAATGGAAAAGGAAGTCCAAAAGCTTACTGAAGAAAATACTTCCTTAAAAATTAGAATAGAGCAATTGGAAGCTAGTGACTTTATGAGAAATCAAGACACTGTAAAACAAATCAAAAAGAATGAAAAATTAGAAAACAATGTGAAATATCTCATTGGAAAAACAACTGACCTGGAAAACAGATCCAGGACAGAGAATTTAAAAATTATTGGACTATCTGAAAGCCATGATCAAAAAAGAGCCTAGACATCATCTTTCAAGAAATTATCAAGGAAAACTGCCCTGATATATTAGAACCAGAGGGCAAAATAGAAATTGAAAGAATCCACAGATCTCCTCCTGAAAGAGATCCCCAAAGGAAAACTCCTAGGAATGTTGTAGCCAAATTCCAGAGTTCCCAGGTGAAGGAGAAAATATTACAAGCAGCCAAAGAAACAATTAAAGTACTGTGGAAACACAATCAGGATAACACAAGATTTAGCAGCTTCTACATTAAAGGACCGCAGGGCATGGAATATAATATTCTGGAGGGCAAAGGAGATAGGATTACAACCAAGAATCACCTACCCAGCAAAACTGAGCATAATCCTTCAGGCGAAAAAATGGTCATTCAGTGAAATAGAGGACTTTCAAGCATTCTTGATGAAAAGACCAGAGCTGAATAGAAAATTTGACTTTCAAATACGGGACTCAAGTGCAACATGAAGAGGTAAACAGGATAGAGAAATCATAAGAGACTTATTAAGATTGAACTGTTTACATTCCTGCATGGAAAGATGATATTTATAACTCATGAGACCTTTGTCAGTATTAGGGTAGTTGGAGGAAAAAAATATATGTATAGATAGATAGATAGATAGATAGATAGATAGATAGATAGATAGATAGAGGGCACAGGGTGAATTGAAGATTAAGGGGTCATATGTGGAGAATAAAATTAAGGGATGAGAGAGGATTATACTCAGAGAAGAAAAGGGAGAGGTAGAATGGGGTAAATTATTTCACAAAAAAAAAACCCACCAGAAAAGTCTCTTAAAGTGGAGGGGAAACGGGGAAAGGTGAGAGGGAATGAATGAATCTTATTCTCATAGGATTTGGCTTAATGAGGGAATAACATACACATTCAATTGGGTATGGAAATCTGTCTTACCCTACAGGAAAATAGGGGGAGAAGGGGACAAGAGAGCAGGGGGATGATAGAGAGGAGGGCAGATTGGGAAAGGGGGTAATCAGAAGTAAATACTTCTGAGGAGGGACAGGGTTCAAAAGAAAGAATAGAATAAATGGGAGGGCAGGATAGGCTTAAGGGAAATAGAGTTAGTTTTTCACAACATGTCTACTATGGACGTGTTTTGCATAACTGCACATGTACAACCTATATTGGTTTGCTTGCCTTTTCAATGAGGGTGGGTGGGAGGGAGGAGAGAAGAAAATTTGAAACCTAAAGTTTTAAAAACATATGTTTAAAAAAATGTTTTCACATGCTACTAGGAAATAAGAAATACAGGAAATGGGGTACAGATGTCTATCCTGCCCTACAGGAAAATAGAAGGGGAAGGGGATAAGAGAAAGGGTAGAAGAGAGGACAGACTAGGGGAAGGGATATTCAGAATGCATGCCATCTTGGGGTGGGGAGAGGGATGAGATGGGGTGAAAATTTGGAACTCAAAAACTTGTGGAAGTAAATGTTGAAAACTAAAAATAAATAAATCTATATAAAAAAAGAAAAAGAAAAATCACTTTGGAAATTAAGGAGAGGATAGATTTGAGTGGGGAGAGACTTGTGGCAGGGAGATTAATTAGAAGGCTATTGCAATAATCCAAAAGAGAGGTTGTAGTCACAGTATTTAACATATCTTTGAGAGTCCCTCAAAGAGATTCTCATCCAGTGGAGGGGCATGGGAAATAGATCTGAGGGCAGACAAGCACCCTTTTTTCTGCTCCCTTTCATGCTCTGGGGGCAGCTGCCAACTCCTGCATAAAGTATGATAGCATGATAAAGGGTACAGAATGTCAGAGCCACAAGGGACCTAAGAGGTAGTGAGCTCATAGAGTCTGCCTCAAACATTTTGGGCTTCACTGATATGCACTGGCAGCAACTTAATTGAATCTTATTAGCAGAGAAACTATCTGAACATACTTTCATTTCAACTTCATGAAACAATACATGGAACTCTACAACAGTAGAGGTGAAACTGAGTACTCAGAGAGAGAAGGTGTACAAGGTCAGGTCAACACATCCTGGATGAAGTAAACAGCAAAAAAAAATCCTTAGAGAAGCCTTCGGAGGAAGAAGATGGCTGTCTTCAAGTATTTGGGAAAAGGTCCATCATATGGGAGGGGATCATAGATTTGTTTTTTATGTAAATAGTATTTTTTTTTCCATTTACATGTAAAGATAGTTTTCAACATTCATATGAAGAACATAGCTTTAGAACTGGGACACTGGGTATTAATACTTAATCCAACCCCTTCATTTTACAGATGGGGAGACTGAGGATAGATAGGTTAACTGACTCTCCTGAGGTTACACAAGTAGTATTAGAAATGGGATTTGAGGGGGCAGCTAGGTGGCGCAGTGGATAGAGTATCAGCCCTGAAGTCAGGAGGACCTGAGTTCAAATCTGCCCTCAGACCAAACATTTGATACTTACTAGCTGTGTGACCCTGGGCAAGTCACTTAACCCCAACTGCCTTACAAAGAAAAGAAAAGTAAATGTTTATTGATATCTCGTTTTTACAGCTCCAACATTTCTCAGAGTATCCATCTCTTCACTTCTCCTGCTAGGGTTCTGCTCCAGACCATGAATGCTTCCTGGGCTGTGCTCTGGCTGAAGCAGCAAGGTACCCTGAGAGCCAGTCCATCAAACAACATTTATTAAGCATCTACTGTGTTCCAGGTGCCAAGTAAGATACAAAGAAAGGCAAAAGACAGTGCCTGCCTTCAAGGGGCTCACAGACTAATAGGGAAGACAACATGAAAAACAACTACGTATGAACAAAATGTAAACAGGATGAATTGGAGATAATCAGGAGAGGGTGGGCACCAGCATTAAGTGGGATCAGGAATGGCTTCTAATGGAAGGTGGGAAGGGGCAACAAGGTGGAGCAGTGGATAGAGCACTGGCCCTGAAGGCAGGAGGACCCGAGTTCAAATCCAGCCTCAGACCAAACACTTGACACTTACTAGCTGTGTGACCCTGGGGCAAATCACTCAAACCCAATTGCCAAAAAAAAAGGTGGGATTTTAAAGTCGGGGTGCATTCCAGGTGTGTTTTCTCACCCTACAGAATACAAGCTTCAGAGACAGTCTCAGTTTTATCATTGCATCCTCGAAGTCTACCACAGAACACTGTTACAACACATGCTTAAATGCTTAAACCACATGTTGGTGGTTTGATTTCCACTATGTACTAGTTGCCATCTCCATCACTGTGTATTTATTTTTGTAGAGCCTATATTTGTCTGTGACTATGTTGTGTCCCCCTAGTAAAATATAAGCTTCTTGAGGACAGGGACTCACTTTTATATCTGCCTCCATATACACACACACACACACACACACACACATACATATATACACACATATACACACACACACACATACATATATACACACATATATACACATACACACACATACACACATATACAAATACACATATATATATATAGACACACACATATTTACATATATACACATACACATACATACACACATATACACATACACACATATACAAATACACACATATATATAGACGCACACATATATACACATACACACACATACACACATATACACATACACACATATACACACACACACACACACACACACACACACACACACACACGGTAGGCACTTGGTAAATGCATGTTGACGGGTTCCTTAGTAACTTGCCTGCTAGAATCCAAAGGCTAGTAACCAGTCCTTTCTTCCAAAGCTGACCATAATTTGCTGGGGCGGGGGGGAGGTGTTCCTGGTCTTCGAGGGAGACATCACTCCTCTTTGCCTTAAATATAATTGGCTATTTCTGAAGAAACAGTTTCCAGCGTGATTGTAAGATGTGAGAGCTCATCGCTGGCTGAATGCTCACAAAAGAGATTTAATCTCCGTTGGCCTCTGGAGAAATCTCACCGTTTGTTCATGTCTTTTCTTTTTTCAATGTGCCACTTCTGCTGAGGTTCTCTGCAATCTGCAGAGTTCAAGGTCAAGTGTCTCTCACTGGCAGCAGTGAGACCCTCCCACGGGCAGATTTGTGAACTGGTTATGACTCCTCTGCGGTCAGCCCACGCGGTAAAGTAAAACAGCCAGGTGACCATTGGCACCGGGTTGTCGTTCTTGGTGGCTATAAGGCTCACCCACAACCCCCTCTCCCATTGCTGAGATCACAGCAGCCTCTAGGGGTTGCCATGTGCTATGTCCTGTCTTATTGGGAATCTGCAATTGCCATGGAGCTGTGATCTCCACTCCAAGCTCTCTTTTATGTGTAATCTCCCCCCATTAGAATATAAGCATCCTGAGGGTAGGGACTGTCCTGCTTGCTTCCATTTGTATCCCCAGCACTTTGCATAGTCTCTGGCATAGACTAAGCATTTAATAAATGCTTGACCTTTTCTGTTTCTTTGTTAAGTCAATAAGCATATATTAAGCACCTTCTCTCTCTGTCTCTCTCTCTATATATATGTATATATGTATGTAGATATACATATATAACATATATACATATATACACATATACACATGTGTGTTGTCTACCTAGTTATCCCTCTATCTATTCCTCCATCTCCTATCTACCCATCCATCCATCTCCCTGTCTCTATCCCTCTATCTACCCATCCACCCATCTCTCTATCTATCCATCCATCCGTCTTCCTATCCATCTCTCTATCCTATCATCATCATCATCATCATCATCATCTTCTTCTTCTTCTTCTTCTTCTTCTTCTTCTTCTTCTTCTTCTCTCTCTCTCCCTCCCTCTCTCCTCTCTGTCTCTATTTCTCCCTCTCTCTTTTGCTCTTTTTCTCTCTGTTTATCTCTTCTCTCTCTCTCTCTCTCTCTCTCTCTCTCTCTCTCTCTCTCTCTCTCTCTCTCTCTCTCTCCTCTCTCTTGTTCTCTCTATCTCTGCCTCTGTTGTTTCTATGTCTCTGTCTCTTTTCTCTCTGTGTCTGTTTCTTTCCTCTCTCTCTCTCTCTCTCTCTCTCTCTCTCTCTCTCTCTCTCTCTCTCTCTCTCTTAGATCTAGGGTGGGAAGCCAACCCTCTCATTTTACAGATGAGAACACCAAGCCCCAGGGAGGTAACATCATCTGGCCAATATCAAACAGTTAGTAAGCATAAGAACTGGTATTTGAACCCTGGTTTGCTATCTCTTTCTGTCTTACTCTTATGCACAAATCACCCATCCCTTTCTGGGACTCCCCCTTATTCGTTTTTACTTCAGGAGGCTCCATTGGATGTTTCTGCATTTTTTAGCTGAGCTCCAAAGCTGGAAGCCACCGTACTGCAGGTTTGAAGTTTTCTGAGCTTCCTTCCCCAGCTCCTCCTTGAACCCTTTGCACATACCCACCCGCCCACAAAGCCCCCAGAAAACACTTCTATGTATTACACCAGCAGTTTCTATTGGGAAAGGCAACACTGAGGGGTGTAAATCATCAGCCTCTGTACCAGATTGAGTCCTGTGGAACACTTAAGTAGTTACTTTGAAGGGAAGTTAATGGGTCTTCAGTTAATCAGCAAATGTTTATGGAATGCCTATTCTATTCCCAAAGCGCAGGGTCAGGCTGGGATTGGGGAAGATACAGGAAAAATGAAAAGCAGTCTGTGCCATGTTTCCCTTGCTGAACTAAAATACCCTGACTAGGAGGAACCACATCGTCAGGCACTGAAAGAACAGATAGACTATTGTCAGTGTTATTTGTAAGATTATGGGGAATTTGGAGTCAGAGGACCTGAGTTCAAATCCCATCTCTGCTTTTGTGGTTGTTCAGTCATTTTTGGTCACATCTGACTCTTCGTGACACCATTGGGAGTTTTCTTGGTGAAGATGCTGGAGTGGTTTGTCATTTCCTTCTCCAGCTCATTTTACAGATGAGAAAACTTAGGTAAACAGGGCTAAGTGACTCACCCAGGGCCACACAGTATTGTGTCTGAGGCTATATTTTTAACTCAGGAAAATGAGTCTTTCTACTCCAGGCCTGGCATCCTGTCCACTGAGCCACCGAGCTGCCCCTAGCAACTTATTACCTAGGACTTTGGACAAGTATTATCCTGTCTCTGAGCTTCAGTTCCTCATCTAAACAGTGATGGGGTTGGACTCTGAGGTCTCTTCTATCTCTAAATCTATGATCTCATGATCCTTCAGGTGATCTATTATCTAGCACAAAAACTAAGATGTATATAAGGAAACTTATTTGAAAAAATTATATGCTAAAAATGGTGTGGTGCTGAAGAGGTAAGTGTTGTTTGTAGAATTTGGAAGAAGGCTTCATGGAGGTGGTGGGACTTGAGCTGGGCCCCGGAGGAAGGCCAGAGCTTCAAAAGGTAGAAGGAAGAAGGAGGGAGTTCCAAGAAGGGGAAACAATGGGTTCAGGAAAACCAATTTCAGCTAAACATATAGAACAATTTCCTAATTATTGTGGTTAATTAAAAGTGGAATGGCCTCAGTTGACAAGTGAGCCCCATCACGAAAAGTCTTCAAGTGAAGACAGAATGACCACTTGTCAGGGTTATGGTAGGGAGATCATGATGGAGTAAGGTCCTCTGTCTGGGAGTCGGAGAACCTGGGTTTGAATCTTCCCTCGGTCATTTCTTTCCTGACTGTGCTTGAGCAAATCACAAGGAATAAAACCTCCCTGGGTCTCAGTCTCTTTGTGTGTATAGTGAAAGGGTCAGTCTAGATGATGTGTAATGTCCTTTCCAGCTCAAAATTGTGTTCAGGTCCCCAGCTTCTGGGATAAGAACCCACTCTTTGAAAAAAAACTGCTGGGAAAACTGGAAAAGAGTATGGCAAAAAATAGGCATAGACCAAAATCTCACACCATATACCAAAATAAAGTCAAAATGGGTTCATGATTCAGATATAAAGGCTGATACTATAAGCAAACTGGGAGAACAAGGAATAGTTTACATCAGATCTATGGAGAACAGAAGAATTCATGACCAAACAGGAGAGAGAGAACATTACGAAAGCAAAATGGATTATTTTGATTACATTAAATTGAAAAGTTTTTGCACAAACAAAGCCAATGCAACTAAGATTAGAAGGAAGGTAGAAAATTGGGAAAGAATTTTTACAACCAGTCTCTCTGATAAGGCCTCATTTCTAAAATATATAGAGAATTAAGACAAATTTATAAGAATACAAGCCATTCCCCAATTGATAAATGGTCAAAGGATATGAACAGACAGTTCTCAGATGAAGAAATTAAAGCCATCTATAGTCATATGAAAAAATGCTCTAAATCATTATTGATTAGAGAAATGCAAATCAAAACAACTCTGAGGTACCACATCACACCTATCAGATTGGCCAACATGACAAAACAGGAAAATGATAAATGTTGGAGAAGATGTGGGAAAATTGGAACACTAATGCATTGTTGGTGGAGTTGTGAAATGATCCAACCATTTTGGAGAACAATTTGGAACTATGCCCAAAGGGCTATAAAAATGTGCATACCCTTTGACTCAGCAATAGCACTTCTAGGGCTATATCCCAAAGAGATCATACAAATGGGAAAAGGACCCACATGTACAAAAATATTCATAGCAGCTCTTTTTGTGGTGGCAAAGAATTGGAAATTGAGAGGATGCCCATCAATTGGGGAATGGCTGAGCAAGTTGTGGTATATGAATGTAATGGAATACTATTGTGCTATAAGAAATGATGAACAGGCTGACTTCAGAAAAACCTGGAAAGACTTGTATGGTCTGATGCTGAGTGAAGTGAGCAGAACCAAGAGAATGTTGTACACAATAACAGCCACGTTGTATGATGACTAATATTGATAAATTTAACCCTTCTCAGCAATACAAGGATCTAAGACATCTCCAGAGGCCTGGTGATGGAAAATGCTGTCCACATCCAAAGAAAGAACTATGGAAGTTGAATTGCTATTTTTTTTTCTCCTCTGTTGAGTTATGTTTCCTCTTTCTGATGGTTCCTCCTATTGCTTTTAATTTTTACTAACAACACCACTAATGTGAAAATATGTTTAATAGGAATGTAAATGTATAGCCTATATCAGATTGTATGCTATCTCGGGGAGGGTGGGGGGAGGAAGGGGGAGAAAAATTTTAAACTCAAAAGCATATGGAAGTGATTATTGATAAATCAAAATAAATTAATAAAATTTAAAAAATAATGTTATCTTTAAGTTGTATAGTAAAACCTTACAGTTTACAAAATTTAAAAAAAAATTGTGTTCAGGTCCCTGATTCCTTCCATGCCTGAAATTTTGTAATTTGATAAACAGCAGGATCAAAGACAGAAGTATGGGAATGCAGGCTTCTTGAATAACCATGAGAAGAGCTTGAGGAGGATTATCTATGTTGGAAGCAGTGGCAAACAGGCTAGGGAGGTTGAATGAAGCCACATTATGGAAAGTTTTGTCACATCGTAAAGCTAAAGAGGACTTTATAGGTCATTTAAACCAACCCTCTCATTTTACAAGTGAGGTAACTGAGATCCAGAGAGGTTGTGGCTTGCCTGAGGTCATATAGCTAGTAAGTTTCAGGACCGGCAAGTATCCAAACCCAGGTCTTCTGACTATAAATTCAGTGCCTCCCAGGAGTTTAGAATCACTGTGTACAGAGAATAAGACTAGGATAATCCTAACCTAACTCAGGATGTTGGAGGGTAGAAAGGCATGGTATGGGAAAGATTTAAAAAGACAATTGAGCATCTAGAGATAAATCATAGGCATTAGTGTCTTCTTGGAGAGAGCTGAGGCAGGCCTTTAGGGAAGGAAGCAGCTTTCTGTACTTCCAGGAATGGATAGCTATCAGCAAGAGAAACTTCATCAAGGACTCATCAGAGAAGGTAGAGACAAGTAGGAGCGTTTGATGACTCCTTTCTGGGGAGAGCCAATGAAGCTTCATGTCAATCTGATGTGAATTATAGATAAGATCTGCTGTTTTCTTGGGAAATGGATGTAGGGTGACATGAAGAGCATTCTGATACCTGTCAAACCTGACAACCACTACTACTTACCTGTGGAAAAATCACAACAGGACAAATGGTAGAGTCAACAGAAACCCAGAAGCTTTGCTAAGGATTAGTAAAATCCTGGGCAAGAAGCTAAAATGCTTAGGGGCACAGGTGGTGTATCATCATTGTTGCCGATTGAAGGTAGGAGCTTCAGAAGAGATGCATATTTGGGAAATGAATAATTGGTTTAAAAAATGGTGCCCTAATACAGGCTGTATATTTCTGGACCTTAGCTTAAGATATAGGTGTAAGGAGGGAGATGGAATCCCCACCCCCAATTAATATAAACACTAAAAGGCCCTGACATCAGTGAAAGGTATATACATGGTATGGATGAGTTCTTAATCAATTGAAGAAGAGTGAAGTACTCTCTGATCATTGGATGGAATTCAATGATGCCACACAATAAACATATGGGAATTGGACAATAGAATCAAACACACCTCTGGGCCTATGTATATTAGAGTAAGCCACCTATATGCCAATGTTAGATATCACAGAGAGTAGCAGGTGCAATGTTGAAAGAAATACATCAGTGCAAAAGACCAATAATTCACAGGAGACAATATCTAATATATAAGAAAAGAGCCTGGAATAGAACCTATGATCTTAGAGATCTACATCCACATCTACAAATGCATAAACCATGGAGAAAAATAAAACATAAGATAGAGGTCTTAATACAACGAGGTCAATTTAGCTTCATAAGTATCACTGAAACATAATAAGACATAACTAGACTATAGCTATGGAAAGATGGATTTTGGAGTTTACTCAAGGGACAGACAAGAAGGGGTAGAAACATGGGATTAAAAAGAGAATTTACTTGTGTGATGAAATACACCAACTTGGGGAAGAGATGGAGATTAGTGGAGAGCTTTTGGTGAGAAGCCAAGTAGGGAGAAACAGAAGCAGTATTATGATGAGAGCATAGTGTAAAACCCTTAGTCTAAAGGAGAAAATAATGAGGCCTTTGGAAAACCTCACAAATCTGGCATGGAAGTGTAATGTCCATAGTAATAAGGCTGAAAGGCTTTACCTCAAACATCAGCTGGAATTCTCAATCTGCCCAAAGGAAAGCAGCTGATAAATTTCTAAAAATAAAATTCAATTGATATTTTAGGGCCTGAATTTTCCTCTGTATCCCTTTACCCTGTCCCACAGAACCATCTCATATAACAGAGATTTAAAAACAAACAGAAAAACTCATCTACACTCATTAGAAAAAAAAAACCCTGACAATATATCCACTATTCCACACCTGTGGACCCCCTCCTTCTGCGAAAGAGTAGGGGAAGGTGCCTTCTTATATCTCTTCTTTGGAACCATCGTGTTCTTCTGCAAATTCACTCTCAGTTGTTAAGTGCTGGTTGGCTCTTTCCATTTCCACTGTCGTAGTCAGTATGCATATTGCTCATTTCACTTTGCACCACTTCACATAAATCTTTCCAGCCTTCTTTGTATTTATCATATTTGTCTTAACGCACAGTCATGTTGGTACATTGGTACACTGTCCCATGTACACATGTACGTGTGGCAAATTCGCGTACCACAATTTGTTTAGCTGTTTCCCAATCAATGGGTGTCTATTTTGTTTCCAGTTTTTTGCTATCACAAATAGTGCAGCTGATAAGATTTTTTTTCCCTTGCCTTAATGATAACGTCATCCTTCCATAGTTGGAGGAGGTGGCAAGGAAAATTGCTTTGAACCTATTCTGACCAAATTAAAAAAAGAACCATCAACAATTGGTTGCTGAAGAGAAAATACTGGAGCTGTGGGAGGACAGGACCACTTCATCACCAAGTTTGTGATGGAGAAGCAGATGAAAGCCAGGAATAGTACACCCTAAGTTTTGGGAGAGAAGATTTCAAAACAGAGAAGGATATGATCTCATGGACTAAAATTCTATAAGGGAAGTTAGTTCAAGAGGAATAGAAAGTTCTCAAGAGCAAAATGACACAAAAATGACAGGAATAGTGCTGCCAAAAACGCAAAAGCAAATTATTCTAATGAGGAAGAAAATGGAAGCTATTTAAGGAGACCCACGTGGATCCATAGGAAGCCGATTGACCAACTTAAATTTAGAAAAATGGAATCAAGAGCAGTTAACAATGAATAAAGGAACAGAATCAAGAAGTATGAGTGTGGATTGTTGCATAGAATACCAGACATTTTTTGACATGCTGGTTAATTTTGTGGAACGTTTTCTTTCCCCTCTATTTTATTTGTTATGAGACATTGCTTTATGGGAAGGAAGATGAAGGAGGCAGGCACATTAGGAAATTCAGGGGATATAAAAATAAAAGACTTTCAAAGAAATTTATTGAAAAAAATAAAGTAAGGAATCTGAGCTCAGGTTCAGAGCTAATGAATTTTAAGGTCAGCAGAAAGGGATTTAAAAGTATATTAGTGGGGTAAGAGGAAAGAAAGGCTAAGGCTGTGGTTTAGTGTGAAAAATAATTGATGGAAAGAATGCATAATAAATGATGGTTGAGTTGAACTGAAAGATCCCATGGAAGTTCTCCACTTGGGCTCAAGTACAAGATGGGGAAGTTATGGCTTGACAAGAGTTTGGGTGAAAAAGATCAGGGGCTATTAATGGAATATAAGCTCAATATGAGGCAACAGTTGTGTGATATAATAGGCAAAAAAAAAAGCTAATGGAATGTTAAGCTGCATTAAAAAGAGGCATGGCTGTCTGAACAATGGACAATCAGTCTGCATCTGGAGTACAATGGGATTTTTTAAAATCTTTTTTATTTGGAACTTAACCAACACCAAACAAAACAAGCATTTACATATATGTATCAAGGAGATAGATCCTCTTATTGGCTAGATGGAATAAAAATGGCGAACAGAGCTAAAGGTAAGAGAGCAGCAGGCTGCCCTCAATGAGTTGAAAGTATCAAGGCCAGATGAATTACATCCCATGGTGCCAAAAGAATTACCACATGTAATAGGCGGTAATCTTTGAAAATTCATGGAAAATAGGAATCATACTGAGAATCTGGAGGCAAATGAATAAATGGGAAAAAGAGTGGCACCTTCAAACTCTAGGCCAGTGAATTTGTCTTTGATTCATAACTAAAATTCTGGATTGTAGATATTTTTAAAGTTTTATTTATTTATTTTTTAGTTTTCAACATTCACTTTTATAAGATTTTGAGTTCTAAATCCCCCCCACAAGACGGCATGCAATCTGATATAGGCTCTACATGTGTAGAGATTGCATATTTTAAAAGATTGTGGGTATTTATAAAGTGATCACAATGTAGCTTTATCAAAACAGATCATGTCAGAGTAACATTTTTTTGACAGGGCTATTAAACTAGTAGAGGAGTAGAATGATAATAGCTAGTATTCATATGGTGCCTGACAGATACTATCTCATTTTATCCTCACAGCAACCCTGGGAGGTAAGTGCCAAATAATAATAATAGTAATTATCCCCATTTTACTGATGAGGAAACTGAGTCAAACAGAGGTTAAATAATTTACCCCCAGGGTCACAAGCTAATGTCTGAGGCTGAATTTGAACTCAGGCTTTCCCGATTCCAGGTCCATTGTCATTTAGCCATGCAACTGGATTTAACAGAGCATCTCCAGTGCTATCTTTGTGACTGAGAGGATGAGGGGTAGGGTAGATTATAGTAAAATAAGGTGGCTTTGGAACTGGTTGAATGACTGAATTCAAAGTGTAGTTATTAATGGATTAATGTCAACTTGGAAAGGAGTCTCCTGTGAATTGCCCCAAAAGATGTGCCTTTAGTACTGCTGTTTAACATTTTTGAAATCACCTAAATGGTAAACAGATAGGAGTTAAAGATAACTCCAAGCTGGGAGGGATGGCTAGCATGATGATGGAGGCAGGATCTCAATAGGCTAGAACAATGAGTTTGATCTAATAAGATGAAATGTAATAGAGATCAACACAAAGGTGTGGTATAGTGGAAAGAGTACCTGCTCTAGGGGCAGCTAGGTGGTGCAGTGGATAGAGCACTGGCTCTGGATTCAGGAGGACTTGAGCTCAAATCCAGCCTCAGACACATAACACTTACTAGCTGTGTGACCATGGACAAGTCACAACCACATTGTCTAGCCAAAAAGAAAAAGAAAAAAAAAAGAGCACCTGCTCTAAAGTCAGAGGATCTGGGTTCAAAATCTAGCCTTTGGTAATTACCCGAAGTGATCTTGGATCAGTCACTTCACCTTGCTGGACCTCAGTTTCCTCATCTGTAAGATGAAGGAGCTGGCCCAGATGACTTCTGAGGTCCCTTCCCACTCTGATCCCATGGAAGTTCTCCACTTGGGCTCAAGTACAAGATGGGGAAGTTATGGCTTGACAAGAGTTTGGGTGAAAAAGATCAGGGGCTATTAATGGAATATAAGCTCAATATGAGGCAACAGTTGTGTGATATAATAGGCAAAAAAAAAAGCTAATGGAATGTTAAGCTACATTAAAAAGAGGCATGGCTGTCTGAACAATGGACAATCAGTCTGTATCTGGAGTACAATGGAATTTTTAAAAATCTTTTTTATTTGGAACTTAACCAACACCAAACAAAACAAGCATTTACATATACAGAGTACAACAGATAATGCAGATTTGAATATAGCCGAGAAAACTATATATACAATGACTGAAACAATGTAAATGGAAAGAACCACCACAAAACAACACAAAGAAGCACAGCCCCAAAGAAGTGCTATGAGAAGGCACCTCCCTCCACTCCTTTGCAGATGATGGTGGTCCAAGGGCATGGAACATTGTGTATATTTTAAGATGTTTTTTGTTGCATTGATTGGCTTTGCTTGTTTTTTTTTTCTCATCCTCTTTTAACGTCTTTAAAAATACTCTTTGTTACATATGGATTGCTCTCAGGGGACAGGGAGGGATACTGGAAGAAATTTAGATGATGTAATGACAAAAGACATCAATAAAAAATTATTTTTAAAAATGAGGATTGCACATGAAACTGTGAATGTCTATTATGCACAGCTTGCTTTTCTTTTTTAAGTATATAATACACTCAGTATGTTTCTTTCACAGCTGCCCTGCTCATCTGAACTGTTTCCTTCTGAAGTTACTTTTGCTCACTTCTGTGCATTTAGAAAGAAAAACATCTCTTCCTCCTCCTCCTTCTCCTTTTCCTTCTCTTCCTCTTCCTTCTCCTCCTCCTTTCCACCCCCCCCCACTCCTCCACCGTACTCCTGCTAGCCCTGCTATATTCTCCAATTCTTCCTTACATCAAGTCTGAATTTGCCTCTTTGCTACTTATCATTACTAGGTCTGCATAGGACTATTCTTGGCCAGGCCTGTCTTATACTAGTCTTGTGGTCCAGGCTCAGGATTGGAATTAAATAAGAATTCATAGTCCATCTGATTAATAATGGCATGGGAAGCATATTCAGTAGGTATTGGTTCAGGATTCAGGGGTGGGAAACCTTCGGCCTCAAGGCCACATGTGACCCTCTAGGTCCTCAAGTGTGGCCCTTTGACTGAGTCCAAACTTTATAGAACAGATTCCCTTAATAAAAGGATTTGTTCTATAAAACTTGGACTTAGAAGGCCACACCCAAGAACCTAGAATACCACACGTGGCCTCAAGGCTGCAAGTTCCCCACCTCTGGTTCAGGTAGATGCATCTCCCTTCATCTCTGTACAGAGACATATCTAGTCAGGAGAATGTGTTGATTCATATGACAGCAGAGAATTTAAATCTAAGGAGACCCAGCTACTTATGAGTTGGGTTTTTTATGCCTTTGACAACTAGAAAATTATGTCAGTGGATTGAGTTTTAGTCTCCTGGACCAATAAGGTCTCATTTTCTTTTTAGTGAAAAAACCAACCTCTGAGTAGATGTAGGGACCAGGAGGACAAGTCTAATGTCTCTTTGATGTAACAGCCCCTCAAATATTTAAATACAGTATCATTTGTCCCTGTATATTTTTCTTCCCCTCCAGGCTAAGCTTTCCTATGCTCATACGCCTTGAACTCAAGGCTCTTCAACATCCTGGCTGTCCTCTTCTGGACTTTTCAGATGATTCCTTTTCTTCCTCAAATGTAGCACCCATAACTGAATACAATATTCCAAGTGTACTCTGACCACACTAGATCCTATGACTCTTTTAATGTAGTCCAAAAATGCGTGAGCTTTCCCGGTCATCATATCACACTGTTAGCCCACACTGGGTGTTAAGTGTTTCTATGGAATGAATAATTACCACCACATTGCGTAAAATTCCAGCACATTGCCTAAAAGTAGACTCAGAAAGCTTACTTTGGGTCCAATCTGATCGACAAGAAATCAGACGTAATAAGTTGAACAAGTGCTCAATTAGATTCCTAAGGCTGACTTTGTGCTGGGATTTATCACGGCTAGTCTCCTCAAGGTTGTATTCCTAACCATTGTGCAGAGGATGAGAGGAAAAACTGGATCTATCCCAGGGCCCTCTTAGAGTGTAATCTATATTTTACAAGAAGGGAAATAGTTGTGTTTCTGTTCCTTCTGACTGCCTTTCATATTCAATATAATGAGATTTTATCTACTATATATTTCATCTATAAACATATTTGGAGGGGGGTGGGAAGGAATGTGTGTATAATTGTGTGTGTGTGTGCACATTCCTGTGCATGCATCTCTATGGCAGGTGTGAGGGAAGATTCAGCACAATTTGTCCAACTCTCTATACCATCCCTTCTCCTAAGGGATGACTTTGTATATTGATGACAAAAGATCAAACCTATTTATTGATAAGGATGATATATATATATTATATATATTTATATATATATATACACACATACATATATACATATATATATACACACATATATATTTTACATACATATAGGTATATGTGTGTGTGTGTGTGTGTGTGTGTGTGTGTGTGTATTCATAGATTCTCTTATCTCTAAGGCAGAAGATTTCTAAACCTTTGCCCTAATGACTTCTCTCTGCAGCAATCTTCCGGGGTTTGAGGTCACTGTTCAAAACTTTCTTGCCATGTACCAAACATGTACTTCTTCCTGCGATATAAAAATAGAACTCCATTCTACTATAAGGCCTATTGATAATGCCTTGGAATGAAACAGGTGCAGACACTTAGTCTAATAATGATTTTAATTGAGGATGTGCAAACTGAATTCACAAACACAGATCTGCTGAAATAGAAGAAGCACACCCGTGTGCTCTTTTTTCCTCTGAGGGATGAGTAAACCTCGAACAGGACACTCGAGTCTTGTGCTGAGGATACTTTCTCTCTATTAAATCTATTCTGTAAACTCTTCTGATGACATTGGGTGTTTGCCCTTGGAAGCTAACAAGCCCCCATGGGAAAAAAGGGTTCTGTTCCTAACATAGTTCTTCCCTGTGGTTTTTGGCGGTTTCTCTGTAAAAATGTTTAACGTGTGCAGAGAGGGAGAGAGAGAGAGAGAGAGAGAGAGAGAGAGAGAGAGAGAGAGAGAGAGAGAGAGAGAGAGAGAGAGAGAGAGAGAGAGAGAGAGAGAGGCCCAAGGACTCAAATGTTTGGTCAGGATCCACACAGCAAATAGCAAGATCTTTCTTTGGATAGAGGGTCAGATTTTGTTTTTTTTTTTTTCCTTCACAAACAAGCATGTGGTTTGATGGTTCATTTTTGTGGAGGGAGGAAGAGGAGCTCTAGGAAAAACTAGAGATGGTTTAAGTTAGTTTAGATAAAACATTTATTAAGTACTTATGTACTACAAGGCACTGGGGACATAAATATAAGCAAGGCGGTCCCTGGCCCCAAGGAGTTTACATTCTAATGAAAGAAAACAACACATACAGGGAAGCTAGAAAAGGGCAGGGGGGTGTCTGGGAGGTGGAATGGCTTGGCAACGGTGGCTCCTTGGATAACTGGTTGTGATCAAAATAAGGTGAAAACTCACCTTTCAGAGCCCAGGGTGGTTCTAGGAGCAGAGTAGAAGTTTCCAGTGGGAGGAAAATGAGTAGGATGGACAAAAACAGCCTTCTCTCTCTTTTTTCTTTATAATAGCAGTACTTTTTCATAGCAGGACAGATCCAGGCCACTGCCCTAATGGGGAGGGGGTGATATTCTGTGCAAGGACTAGACAAAGTGTATTTATGTGTGAGGTGACAAGAGAGGTGTGTGTGTGTTCAGGGACAGATGGTGAGAATCTAGCAATTAAGTTCCCTTGCCACCTTCTACCCCTCCCTAGACTTGCATGTTGAAATTTTATGGTATCTCTTTTCCTTTACAAGTCTGCTCCTTGTGTTTACTCTAACTGGGCCTGTATACACGTTTATGGGGTCTGGTGGGACATTGCAACATCATCTGTCCAGCCCTGCATGCTCCTGTATTTTAGGAACCATCTTCTTCACTGGGAGGAGAACTCGAGGCATGCAGCAAGCAGCCTTATCTGTGCAACTGAAGTTTTGTAATCACTATCCTTCTTGTTGACTTATTGATTTATTAAGTGCTGAATTTCCCATTTGGGCTAGGTGCTCTATCAAGAAAATCGTGTAGATTTGTCCGGTGCCTTCCAGAAGAATGCAATCTAAGAAAAAAGATATCTGCTTGGACCCGAACGGCCTTGGAATCCCACAGCATCCCAGGCATAGTTGACCCTGGGGGCGAGGGGAATATGACACAGATAGCATTTATCTCTTGGCCTTCTTGCTCCCCATTTGCCATTTTGTGCTCTTCTCACAGGTGTGCAGAGTTCTCATCAGCTCCTTATAAAAAAAGAAAAGTGATCTGCTAAGTCAGAAAAAACCTAGCATGAGTTAGTGATGCTGTGGGACAGGCCTGGGCCTCTGACCTCAGACAAGTACTAGCTCTGTGACCTCAAGCAAATCACTTCACCTGTGTTGACTTCAGTTTCGCCATCTGTAAAACGGGGATAGCAATAGTACTGACCTCTCAAGGTTGGTGTGAGGATAAAATGACATAAGGTATGTAAAGGGCCTTGAAAACCTTAAAGTGCTGTATAAATGCTAGCCACTATTTTATTTTATTTTATTTTTTTTGTTGGCTTCAACCATTTTATTGGAGAATTTGGATTTTAAAAGCACGTTCAAAAGAAGGAGCACAGAGAAAGGGGTCTCTATTAGTGAGATTTTCCTGATCCTGTGGTCTCTGGCTAGGTGAGAGATTTTTCAGTCAGTGGCCTCTTTCTCACATTTCTCAAATCATGCCGTAGGTCATAAACAGCATTGGAATCAGGAAGACCTGAGTTCAAGTTCTGCTGTTGACACATACTGTCTGTCCAACAATAGGAAAGTTATTTACCTTACTGGTGCTTCCAGGTAACTATCTAAGACTCACAGGTGACACAGTTACTCTAAGTTACAGGTGGTGCTGATCAACATTGGTGCAGAGTTTCCACACTGGAAGTTCCCCTACAAAGATAGAATCGTAGATTGGACCAAAAAAGAGCTACAAGATACCATGGATGTCAGCCAGTAGGTCAATAAACATTTATTAAGCACTTACCAGGTTGTAAGGAAGGTGAATTTCAGTGTGTGTAAAGTGGATTTTTTGTTTTTCTTTCTTAGAGTTTTCTTCCCAGGGTCCATAGCCATAATAATCTCTACTTCCCAGGGGTTAGATATGAGTCCTCACGATCATGGTTCAAAACAGTTTCTACTGTGCAGTCGTGGCAAATATAGGGGTGAAGCAATGGAAAATTATGAGGCCATTGCTGGCGATGTGCCTTCTTTGTCTGTTATCTGATAAAGCAAGCGGGCGCTGGTCAGTGACCAGGGACCCCCCTTAGGAGTGAACGCCCAAGCCGGATTGCTGTGCGTGCCTTGATCAGCCCCCATTGAGACGCGCGGGGATTTAGGGGAGTCCACCGGTTGTGCTGGTCTTGATTGATCCCAGCAAGACGAGGGGTGGTTGCCCCCCCTTCACACTGGCCCCTTCGAGAAGGGTTGTTAGGGAACGCTGTAGGAGCTGGTGCTCCCATTATCTGCAGACTCCCTTTGAGAGGACTAGACCAGAATGAAGCTAGCTTATTTAACCCCTTATTATGACTCCATTCCTGTCTTTCTGTCTGACAGGATCAAAAGCGAACCTGCTAGTGAGAGAGGTGCTAGAAGCCCTCCTCTGTCTCTTTCCTAAGAAATGGTGTAGTGGGTGTGTTTACTTGTCCAACACACGTGCCAGGCACTGTGCTAAGTGCTAAGAAAGTTCAACTCTCTCATTTTACCAACGAGGAGACTGAGGCACAGAGAGGTACTGAGTGACCCACGCAAGGTCATACAGGTAATGAGTAGAGGAGGAGGGTTTGAGCCCAGGTCTTCCTGGATCCACGTCCAGCACTTTTACCCACTATCTCCCACTGCTGTTTTTGGATCAAATAGAATTGAAATTCAGTCTCACCGTAATTTAAACATTTGCTCTTACCTTTGTCCAAGGGCACAGCAATGAACTGTTTGCTTGGGCATTTTTTCCTATATTCTGAGTCAGAACCTTAAAGTCAGAAGGATTCTCAGAGGTCATGTAGTCCACAAACAGGAATCCCCAATAAAATGTCAGCCAGTGAGGACAAACCCACCACCTCTTTTAGGCGGCCTTTTGGATAGGTCTAATGACTATGAGATTTTTCTGCACATTGAGCCTAGATCTGACTCTCTGCTACTTCTGTGCATTTCTTCTAGGTCTAATTTCTGTGGCCAAGCAGCCTCCTCCTCTTCATCATTATCACTGTTGTTGCTAGCATTTATACGGCATTTTAAAGTTCACAAAGTGCTTTATATATGCAATCTCGTTGGATTAGCAGAACAAAGCTAAACCCTCTCCCTTTAGATGGCTCTTAAAACACTAGAAGACAACAAATGTCCTGCCTGGCTTCTCTTCTCTAGGTTAAACTCCTCTAGTTCTTCAACAGACCTTTAAATAGGACAAAGTCTCAAGGTCTTTCACTATCCTGTTCACCTTTCTTGGAATGTTATGTTTTGTTTTATTTTTTTAATGAAGTGCCCCAGTACATAACTCAGTGCTCTTGATGCTGTCCAGACAATATAGAAAAACCCCCAGTTCGGGTTGTTTTGGGTACTACTGAGCCCAAGATGGCATTAGCTACTTTGGCTATCATCATAGAATCATAGATTTAGATTTGGGGCAGCTAGGTGGCGTGGAGTCAAGAAGATCTGAGTTCAAATCTGGCCTTAGACACTAGCTATATGACCCTGGGCAAGTCCTTATTTGCCTCAGTTTCCTCATCTGTAAAATGAGATGGAGAAGGAAATGGCAAACCACTCTAGTATCTTTGCCAAGAAAATCCCAAATAGGAGCAGACAGAACTGAAACAACTAAACTACAGCAGCAACAAATTAGAGATCATCTAGTCCTTTATTTTTCAGATTAGGAAAACGGAGGCCCAGGTGAATGAGTGTGTGTGGCACAAGTGAAAGTTTCTCATATAAAATGGAAGCTATGCTCCAAAAATGTAGTAAGGATTTAGCATGAGCTGGCCTAAGTTTCACTTTTCTGTAAATCTTATGTTTTGGGGGAAATAAAGTCCTACACCAGCTGCCTACCCCCTCCCTTGTTTTGTAACCACTACCCCAGCCTTATCTTTGCCAAATAAGGCAATCTGCTAGCTTCCAAGCTTGTTTTGGGTAAAATGTGTCTGGGTAAAGTTGTTTGTCTCTTACCTCAGCCAATGGGGATAAAGAGATTCAGTTAAACAAGTGTGTGTGTGTGGGTTCTCAGAGTTGTTTGTCTAGGGGTATATAACTGCTTGCTCGCTGCTTGTACCCTGCCTCCCTACTCCAGTATGCCCTGGGTAGGTGACGCCCAATTCTCGTGTGAGACTTGCTAAATAAAACTTCTGTTCCTACCTAGAGAAGCCTCTGAATTTTATTTTGGGTAAGTGGTCTCAATCCCACTCATGAGTGACTTGCCATGGTTATGGAGGTAGTAATTGACAGAGCTGGGACCTGAATCCAAGTCCTAGATTCAAATCAATTACTCTGTTTGCTAAACTCTTTCATGTCACACATTTGACTCACATTAAGCTTGATGTCCACCTAAACTTCTAGATGTTTTTCATATAAACTGCTGTCTTATTGACACCTCCCCATCTTTGTAGCTGCAAAACTAATTTCCCCCTAAGTTTAGGATTCTACATTTATCTCTAGAAAAGTCAATCTTATTTGATGTAACCTGATGTTCTAGTTTATCAAAATCTTTCTGGATGCCGACTGTCAACCAATGTGTTAGTAATCCTGCCTAATGTTATACCATTTATAGATCTGATCAGGCTGCCATCTATGCCTCCATCAAAGTCATTGATTAAAAATATAAATGGGGCAAGTCCAATGACAGATCCCCGAGGCATTCTACCAGAAAACTTCCTTCAAGATGACACGGAACCATGAATGATGGTTCTCTTTGGGTGATTACACTCTTTGGGTCTGATCATTCATCAAATAACTGCCCTCTAATCAATTAGTAAGCACATATTAAAGACTTATTGTGAGCCACATATGCCATCCTTGCTCATCACAATTTTGCAGACTTCAGTGTGAGTTACTTCTTTCCGTTAACATTGTTATAGTTATTATGCACAGTTTTCTTATTTTTGCTTACTTCAATTTGTATCAGTTTATATACGTCTTTCCATGCTTCTCTCTCTAGTCACCATGTTCATCACTCTTCATAGTACCTTCCATTAAATTCATGAACCACAACTTATGCAGTCATGGACCAATTAGTGGGCATCTACTTTGTTTCCAATTCTTGGTTCCACAAAAAGTGCTGCTATAATTATTTTGGTGTACATATCGCCTTTCTTTTTATTATTGATTGCCTGGAGGCATGGATCTAACCATAAAACTTCTGGATCAAAGGACATTTTAGTCACTCCCTTTGCCTAATTCCAAATTGCTTTACAGAATGGTGGGATCAATTCATAGCTCTACCAATTGTGAATTACCATGATTGTCTTTCACAATCCCGCCAACATTTGACTTTTCCCATGTGTGGGTCTTCTTTGCCAGCTTTCTGAATGTGAGGCAAAACCTCAGTTGATTTGATATGCCTTTTTTTGTTGTTTTAAGTGATTTTCTCAATGGTCTTTCAAGGATCACTGATGATGCCTCAGTAATCATATCTGCCAGTTCTTTCAGTACCCAAGGATGGGGACCATCTGGGCCTTTCATTATCTGCCTCCCTCCCCTGTTCCACCCCCTATCTCCCAATCTGAAAGGTATTCATTTGTATTAATGATAGTGATTTATAAATGAAAGGATATGATTTTCCTCCATTTACTACCCTGATTTTTATCCATTATACATTTTATTCCTTAGATTTGTTAACCCATTGATGGTCCTTTTTTTTTTACCACATACTTAGACAACATGTGAGTTTTTAAAGAAAATCAAACAAGAGGGATACTCTCCCACTTTACATTCATGACTTAGCTAGTCATAGCCAAAGTAATCATTTCATTAATTTCTGTTTGAAAGTATTTAATTTTCTGCTGTTTGGTTAGTTTGTGGTTGGATACCATCTTCATCTCTGGGTTCTATTAATGGAATGTCTTATTTTCTTCCAATTTATAGAATTTCTAGTTACTTTATTTGATGTTTATGTGTAGGTTTACAGGCTATGTTATTTTTTTTTCTTTTTTCTTTTTGCTAGGCAATGGGGTTAAATGACTTGCCCAGGGTCACACAGCTAGTAAGTGTCAAGTGTCTGAGCCTACATTTGAACTCAGCTCCTCCACTGAGCCACCTAGCTGCCCCCCAGGCTATGTTATTTTAGGATAGGATGTCAGATGAGATTTCTTTGCTTTGGAATATCATAATTGTTTTTCTTTAATTTCTTCTAACAAATTTTTTTTCCATATGATTTATTAGAATTTTCAGCTTTTCTTTTTCATGATTTTTTTTTCCTGGAAAACCTAAAATCCTCTCATTACATCCTGTCTTCCATTTCAGTATGCTTTTTTTGTTGTTGAGCTCTCCCTCAATCTCATCTTTAAAAAATTATTTCATTATTTTTCCTTCTGTCTCTATCTTTTAGCATTCCAATTCTGTTAATAAGATCATAGATTTACAGCTAGAAGGCACTTCAAAGGCCCATTGGTCCAAAGTCATCATTTTACACATGAGACAACAGAGGCTGATTTGGGTTAAGTGACTTGCCCAAGGTCATACAGATAGTGAGTGTTGGAGGTGACATTTGAACACAGGGTACTCCGGCTCCAGAACATTTTTTTTTTTGAGAATCCAATGTTTTAAAGTGTGTCTTTGTCTTTGGATCTAAATTCCTTAGTTTCTGGTTTCTTCCTCAAGAGCTCCCATTTCTATCCTTATTTCTTAGAGATCATCATTTAATTCTTTGATTGCTCTTCCATAACACTCTACCCTGGAGTCTCTTGGAATGATTCCATTGCCATTTCAGGGGCTTTCCAGAATTTGTTGTGCTGTTTCCAACCTTCCCCAGGAGATTCTGACTCAAGTTCTTTTGCTGTAAAGTACTTGTCTCACTTAGATGAATCTTTCCTTTGAAAGCTTGTTTGTTTCTCCTCCTCAGCTTTTGTCTGCTTTAATTAATCAGTCTCTGATTTTTCTATGGTGTCCTTGCTGAAAATGTGCTCACTGCCAGTGGTTTTGCTTCAGAGAACCCAGGGCTATTCTTCCCTATCTCCCAGACTTTGCTATCTGTCCTCTTTTTTTTTTTCCCTCCACTCCCTAAGGTTGGACCAGGTCTGTTTCCTTCAGAATTGTGTCATTGCTACAGAGGCTGCAAATGGCTATTATAATCGGGCCTGTTGCCCACCTTTACTTGTGTCTAGGCTGGCCTCAGGTTAAGGGGGTGTGATCCTAAAAGGATCATTGCTGAAAGGGGTTCTTCTGGAAGCTGTTTCTCTTGGGGGTCTTCTCCACTCTTGTCTCTCTTCTTCCGCTGACTGCCCGTTTTCTCTTGTGCTATATCAATTACTTTCACTCAGATCCTTTTTTTTCTGGTCCATACTATTCTATTGCCCCTACCTTTCCTTCCTCTTGGGCCTCTCTGGACTGGTCTCACTCACAGGCCTCTACTGTCCCTGCCCGGTATTGTGGATCCCCAGAACACTCTCAAGGGGTGAACTCTAAAATCTGGGTGAGTAAAATTGTAGCAGCTATGAGGTTTACAGGACTGAGGCTAGGAAGTGCATAGGCTGTGGGAGATAGGAAAGAAGGCACCAAAACTTAGGTTCAAATTGCAGCAACCTTGAGAAGCTCAGCCTGAACAGCGGTTATGGGAGAAAACGGGTTTAGGGGGGAGAAGGAATATGCCAGGCACTACAGGCAGGTGAATTCATCTGCAATTTTTTTTTCTGTAAGAATTACCTTAAGGTCCCTTCTTTCATTTCCCTGCATTTTCTGAATCTGGGGGATTTTTCTTGTACTATTTGGGATTTTACAGGGAGAGCTGCCATTAGCAAATCCCCTGCTACCATCTATGGATTTCAGGTTTCCCTATTGTAGTTGGGCTCTTGACCAGGCTGGCCTGCTTTCTGTCTGAGCTCATAGTTCTGAAGCCTTCCCTTACAAGTCAAACCTTGGAAGGAAGCAAACCCCTTCACAGTCACCAGAGTTTGACCTCAAATGAGACGACTGTGAGCCTTGATTTTATGGCAGCATCTCAAAAGGAGGAGTTGACAGGGCAATGGCTCAATTCCCTCATTATAACCTCAATCAATGTGTGTCTAATTGGGCCATTTATCAGCACACATATACAATAAGAAACTCCGGGGATGGGATAAAGGCAAATGCAACATGAGTGATGATCAACTTTCCCAATGATTTTTTATAAAGAGTCAATTGCATTATAATAGTGTGTCCTGTTTTCGTGTAAATTGGTTGTGCACTACCTCATTCATCAATTTGTCATAAAGCAATGGATTTCAAATACAACTAAAAAAATCAAGGAACTTCTCTAATGTTACCAAGTAAACAGTATCTGCCGTTAGAAATGTGAGACAATAAATGATTTTATAAATGAATACCACAGGATGTACACCGTGTTCCTTTTCGTCCTATCCTCCATGTATTCCCACTTCCTCAACGAAAATATTCATAGCAATAGTGAGAACAAAGCATGGATTTAGTTTGCTTTCATATTAGTAGTATCTGTAGCCTCCTTAGATTTTGGGGGGGGTTGTTTTTACTCAAAAGTTTTTAAGTGTATAGCTGGTATAGTAGAAAAAACTCTGCCATTATATTTGGGGTCCAAAGTTCTGAGTTTCATTACTGGTTACTATATTTGTTATTTGTATGAGGTGCGTTTTCCCATCTGTGAAATGTGGAAAATAAAACATGCACTGTCTACCTCTCGGAGCTGTGGTAGAGTCCCCTGCTTCCTGGAATGATAGAGCAAGTAATTAAGGGTAATTAACAGGGCCTGAAGGAAGAACCTTCCTGGATAAATGAGGTCATCAGTGAAAATCACAACCCAAGATAACAATGCTTCATGTTGGGGTGAGTTGAAGTTCACAGGTGGAACAGAGAGGCTAGAGACAGAAAATGGACTTCGTAGCAAAGTAGGAGAAGTCAACACAGAGCATGTCAGGTTGAAAGCACTGTGAATGAACGAATAAATGAAAAGCATTTATTAAGTGTTACTGTTAGCCAGGCACTGCGCTAAACTAGTGAGACCCATGTGGAAAAAGCAAGACAGTTTCTGATCCCTAGAAGCTCTTATCATAACTGGGGGCAACAACACATATTAAGAGAGGTCAGCTGCAGGAAAGATGGAAAGGCCTGGAAGAACCCAGGATTTGGTGGCAGGGATGATGACGAGGACCAGATAGTTCAGATGACAGTGCCTGGGTGGGGGGGTCTGAAGGATGTCGAAGCAAGGCAAATGGTAAGGCCTGGTGGTCCTCCATCTCACTGTAAGGAGGAAAATTGGTAACTCATATCTCATCAAAAGAGTTTGAGCGGTCAAGCAGCCCCAGTAAGGTTTGGGTAACCCAGAGCCTGGGATGGGGTAAAAGGAAAGAAGGGGGGAGGGTACCCCTAGTGGTGAGGGGTGGGTCTTTCTATCTCCCACCCACCCCTGATGGGGTCTGGCCGTATTGGTGCTGGGGGAAGGGGTGAAGTAAGCACAGGGGTAGTATCATCAAGATGTTAGTTTTCCTATGTGGCTTTCCATCTATTTCTTTTATGGGAAGAGGAAGGAGTAAGGGAATAAGCATTTATTAAGCACCTACCATATGCCAGAGCAGGTAGGTGGCAAAGAGGATACAGCACTGGGCCTGGAGTCAAGAAGACCTGAATTCAAATCTAACCTCAGATACTTACTAGCTGTATGACCCTGGGCAAGTCACTTAACCCTGTTGCCTCAGTTTCCTCATCTGTAAAACGAGCTGGAGAAGGAAATGGCCAACCACTCTAGGATCTTCGCCAAGAAAACCCCAAATGGAGTCACCAAGAGTTGGACATGACAGAAAAATGACTGAACAACGACAACAAAAATGTGCCAGGCACTGGGCTAAGTGCTTTACAAATAATGTGTCATTTGATTCTCACGGCAACCCTTGGAGGTAAGTGCTAATGTCACCTCATTTTACAATTCAGGAGAGTGAGGCAGAAAAAGGTGAAGAGACTTGCCCAGGGCCACACAATTGTTAATTGTCTGAAGCTAGATTTGAACTGAAGCCTTCCTGACTTCAGGCCCCAAGGGATATCCATTGAATTAGAGACGCCTACTTGCTGTTCAACAGCATTAGCACTGTCATTGGACTGAAGCGGCTTACTGGATAATATACTGGATTTGGAATTAGAGAACTTTCCTTCAGAAGAAGACAAGGTGGAGGGAAACCCTACGTTGCATCAGGAGGTTGGAGGGCAGGCAGAAGAATGTGGCACAAAGAAAGGAAAGATGATCAGTGGGTCCGTGTAGCTAGGGAACAGGGTGAGGCTGTTCCAAAAGATGAGGGAACTGGACACGCTGAAGAGCACACACAGCTGCAAGAGGAGAGGGATGATGGCTATAGCATTGGTTGGAGGAAGAAGAGACAAGCAGTAGTCATGGGTGACTCCTCAATGTTGGATACTGTTGTCTTCCTAGAGCATGGTGATAGAGAGAGAGGGCATAGAAGAGATGACCAAGATGGTGAGAGACTGGTAGACCATGACATTCAAAGATCAACCAAAGGTACTGGGGATGGTAAACCTGGAAAAGGAGAGACTTGCGGGAGAGAGGGTCATTGTCTTCAAACACCTGAAGGACCATCCAGTGGTGCCAGACTCAACTAGAAACAGGGGCCACTAACACATCCCCGAAGATCCCTGTGGTCCACACGTTGACTTAGTTTTAAAGTGTAACGCTATCTATGTTTTGTTGCATTTTTACTTATTTTGTTAAACATTTCCCACTTGCATTTTAATCTGATTCTGGCCACATTAGAGAGTATCGCCAGTCTGTTTAGTAACCTATGGATAGCTTCATTCTGCTTGATCCCAGAACACAAAACTAGGCATAATGAGTGGGCGTGAAGAAAGGCAAGTTAAGGCCTGAATGTAAGAAAAAACAAAACAAAATCTTCCTAACAACCAGGGCTACCCCCAAGTGAAAGAGACTGCCCAGGGAAGTGCATCATTGGAAGTCTTTAATCATCCAGGGGCTGGACAAGCACCTGGTGATGCTGTAGAGGGAATGTCTATTCAACTGTGGCTGGACGACATGGCCTGGGAGACCCCTGCCAACTCAGATTCTGTGATTCTTTGGGCCTCCTTTGATAAGCCTGGGCTCACTCATTTCATAGAATTGCTGTAAGTGATCTGTTGACCCATCTCATCCTTTTTTTTTCCTTCAGAAAGTCCTGTGCCAGAGATCACTCCTGAAGATTACAAGATATCATAACTAGAGTTTATATAGC
This sequence comes from Phascolarctos cinereus, assembly GCF_003287225.1. NCBI lineage: Eukaryota > Metazoa > Chordata > Mammalia > Diprotodontia > Phascolarctidae > Phascolarctos > Phascolarctos cinereus. The sequence continues at coordinate 263,558,871 of NW_027555514.1, read as the reverse complement.
CCTTTAAGGTTTTCAAAGTGCCTTACCTATTATTTCATTTGATCTTCACAACAACCCTGGGACATAGATGCTATTATTATTATCATTATCATCATCATCATCATCATCATCACCCTCACTTTACAGATGAGGAAACTGAGGCAGGCAGAGATTCAATAACTTACCCCCAGGGTCACACAGGTAGTAATTGAAGCTGGACCTGATTTTAGGTTTGCTTGACTCCACGGCCAATGCTCTATTTCATTGTGCCTCTAGAGTCAGAGATGGAATGTATTCTGGAAATCTAGTCCAACCCTTCTTACAGATTAGGAAACTGAGGTTCTGAGAAATGATGTGATTTCATAAAGAATCATGATCTGTCAGAGTAGGATAAGGGACATCAGACACCATGTAGTTCCATCCATACTTGACCAAGAGGCCCTTTTACAACATACCTGACTAGTGGTCCACCCAGCCCCACTTGAAGCCCTTTCCTTAAGGAGAAAATAACTACCTCCATCTTGGATCGCAAGCTCCTGGAGGGCAGAGATTGTTTTCTTGCCTTTCTTTGTATGCCCAGAGCTTAGCCCAGTGCCTGGCACAAGGAGGCTCCTTTTAAATGCTTGTGGCTTCCTGAAGCCCCTCATTCTCGTTTAGCTCAAATTGCTAGGAAGGTTTTCCTTATATTGGGCCAAAAGATTCCCCAGAAGCTCCTCTCCACTGCTTCTAGTTCTGGCCACTGGGTCCAAGTGGAACACGCCTACTGGATAGCTATCACCTCTCCCCATCCCACTCCCGAGTCTTCTCTTTAATATACCTCTGTATCATGGGACCTCCCTGTCCGTCACCATCCTGGTCTCACTCCTCTGGAAAATCCCCAACTTGTCAATGTCGTTCTTGGAGGGGAGCCAACACAGTATTAAAGGTGACCAGAGCAGAGCACTGTGGGAAGGATTAACATGCCGCCTCTTCTAATGCAGCCTACCATTGATTTGAGCTTTTTCTGGCTGTCATGCTCCAATTGTTGACTCAAACTGAGCTTGCGGTTCGATAAAACCTTTGGATCTTTTCCAGATGAATTATTGTCTTCCATGGTTTTCCACGGTTACATGAGTGGTCAGCCATCTACAAGCAGTAAAGAGTAGAGCATTGATTCAAAGCCAGAGTCTCTTTTATTACTGATAGCTTCAATTGTCTACTGTGTGGTTTTCTGTCTTCATGTCTCAAGATTTAAAATTACCTTAAAATCTTAACAGATTGGAAATTGGTTGTGTTAGAAGACTAAGCCAGAGGGAAGAGGCTTAAGATTTCATACAGGGAAATGACAAGCAGGCAAATGTAGCAAATGAGGACTGTCCATTCGATGATTAAGGATCCAATGAGATAAAAGTGCTTAGGACCCTGACTGGCACATGGTAGGCGCTCTATAAACGCTGATTTGCTTCTTTACGTCCTCCTTCCATCCTTCCTTCCATGAATGTCCCTGAAAAAATATTTGGGCTCAGACATAGTCCAGTCTACAGGCAGGGGAATGGACAAGATAGCTTCTAGAAATTTGAATTATCGTGTCTTTCAAACTAATATATGTTTAATGGATGACAGTAGAGTTTAACAAATTATCAAACTCAGGTCTGGTGTTCCTGGAATGTCTTAGTCAATACCTTAAAGAATTATAGCGATGTTTAAAAATAGTGTTTGCATCAGGACAACTATTACTCATTCTGTACTTACTGCATGCCTTCTAATGATTTCAAAGCACATTAAGCACCTATTATTCATGTTTTTATTCATGTTTTATAATGGATATATCAAAATGGAAAAAAGATACAGTGTTCTGCTTGAGGTCATAGCAAGCCAGTATCCAAGCCAAGGGTAAAATACATTTTCACTGCCTACTAGTTTCTCCCCTCCTTTTTTTGCTAATTAATAATGTAAATTGCTGTGAAGATGAAAAAGCTTCCTGGGAACAAGAATTGTTAAAATACTAAACAAAAACATTGGCATTGCAAATTTTTTAAGTGTTGAAAGCTCAGTGTTTTAATGCTAATATCATTGACATTTTAAAAGGATCATGAGCCAACCTACTGAAGTTAACATGCAAATTACACCAATTTGTGCCTCTAAAGCCTGCCATGCTACTTGTTGGTGCCAGATGTGGAGTGAGGTACTTGGGACTGAAGCCCTTTGGGAAGGTGTCTAAAGCAGAATTTGGTACTGTATGGAAAAATGCACAAACGGTGCAACTGTCTTACGTTCTCTGCTTGTATTTAATTCCAGTGTCTACAAGTGGAAAGTGAAGGGTGAGAAGCAGTAGGCTGGGGAAAATGTGCCTTTGCCCCATCCATTAAGGCATTTGACAAGCAAGGGGACATTGTGGTCTTCCAGTAGTTTAATCCCCCATTGGTGAAGTGCAGATGGCTCTGGGGTACCTCTAACTCTTGCTCTCAACGCTTCTATAAGTGACAGCTCAGAGCATGTGGTGGAGACCATACTTTCTTCCTCCATCTCAAGCCTGACCTTAAGATTTCCCACAGAGAATCTATTATGACTTTCCTCTTACGTATCATAAAGATTCTGTGGTCAGGTTGGGGTTGGAAAGAAGTCAATCTCTGGAAAACATCTAGAAAAGATGAGAATGTCCTGTTGCTGTTAAGTTTAGAAACCCACCTGCAGAAAGGGCCTGATGTGCAGAAGAGGAATCAGCAGGGCTGTAGAGGACAATAGCAGGGATCACAGGATCATGGATCAAGATATGGTGGGGACCTTGGAGGTCATATAGACCAACTCCCATTTTATAGATGATGAAAATGGGTAGGTTATACAATCTATATCTATCTATATACACACACACGTATATATATGTGTATGAATATAAACTATATAGTATATACACATGTATGTACACAAACACACACATGTATGTATATATTACATAGTGAATATATAATATATGCACATACATATATGAAACACATACATATATTGGATACATATTTACATATATATATTTTTGTGTATGTATATGTATTTCAGTTCAGGGAAAATAAAAACATAAGATGACACAGTTCGCATTGGGTCGAAAGGTCCATGATGATGACTTTCCATAGTTCCTGATAGAATGTCCTACAAGATATCATTTCATGGGACATTTGTGCTTTTGGGTTTACTTCTCCTCTCCAGGCCAGGGTTTGAAATGTAAAAACAAGATGGTGAGCAGGAAAAGGAAGATTTTTGTATAGTTCCCTTCTGTTGGGCTGATTAAGTGTTGCTATGACAATTGGCATGGAAATGAGAGCATCTATCCTCTGATTTATTTTGAGGGGAGGGCAGGAAGAGGGTGGGGATAGAAGGAAGAGGCCATTTGCAAAGTTTTGCCACAGGGGCCAACCTGCTTTTTCAGTGATGAGCTAACTGAAATGATACAGAGGATACTTTCCAAAACAGAATGTTTTATTCCTGAGAAGAAAAGTGAAGATCAACGCATTCAGTTCCCCTAGTGATCTTACAGATCCCAAGTGCCTTTGCATGGTAATCATTTTGCCCTTTTTTTCAAAGGTAAGATTGGAACCATGACACATACTATAAGTATGTATAAGTAAAAGAATATTACTGATGCATGACTGGGAAAATCCTTAACTTATTTGACATTTTGACGTTGGAATTATTATTACAACAGTATTGCTACTTTTATTCTTCTGTTTCTATAATTTCCTGGGAAGTTGGCATAAAATCTAGCTTTTTTTAACATAAATTTCATTGAGAGTTTTCTTTCCTTTGGATCCCAATATTCCTTACACTCTCTTATTTGTTCTTCCCACTAATTAGGGAACAATGGTGACACTTTTTCTTGGATAAATATGCGTGTAGTCCTTACAAGCAATCATAGTTTGATCATCTAGTTTCCATGTTTCCCTAGGAGATTTTACTGGAGAGATGTTGCTGAAATAAATGCTGCATTGAACTTTTAAATAGGTTTGTTTATTAGGTAGGGTGTGTGTACATGCATATTTTATATGATAAAAGACCTAAATCAATAATATTCTTTTATTCTTAGAAGTTTCTTGAAACTGTCAGCTTGGAAAGAATGCTACCTTTGAAGTCAGAAGACTGAGGTTCAGAGGCCTTCTCCATCACTTGCCTATGTAACGTTGGGCAAGGTATTTAGAACTCACTGGGCCTCCGTTTCCTTATCCATAAAATACTGAGGTAATCTGTAGAGGGCTTCTAAGGCTCCATCTAGCACTAAATCGATGAATCCTATGAATCATATGATCTGGTTATAAAGCAGGAAGGTAGAGCATTCCATAGTATGTCTATTGTATATTTTGTGTAGCACATCCACAGAACTGGCCTTCTGTTTGTTGGGCACACACAATACTCCATCTCCCTGCCTTTGCACTGGCATATGTCTGGAGATCAAACTTCTGGCAACCTCAAATATCCAGAATATAAGCATGGACCTGTTCTGTCACTGAGTACTCCTCCATCTTGTGAATGGGTACAGCTATCCTATGAGCATTTTGTTGAATGGTTTCCTGAAATTATCCAGGAACTTTGATGTTGGTGGAGCCTTTAGGGGGGTTTCTGGGCGAAGTTAAGTCCCTGTCTTTCATCATCTTGTTTATATGTCATGTAATCATCCATTTTTCAAATGACAGACTCAGGGGCTACTGAAGTAGCCCTAATGAAAATTTGGTTGGTCTTATAAATTAAGTCTCCTTCTTGCCATTTGAGGGGTACATCAGTGATTATTCTGAAAACTTTATTGTGCCTATGATACAAAAGCTATAAGAATTATCTGAGGGTCAGTCAGATGGCAAGCATTTATCAGGTGCCTATTATGTGCCAGGCTCATTGCTAAGTGCAAAGGATACAAAGAAAGACAAAAACACCACCCCCCAACTCCCAGGAGCCAAGATGGAAGAGCAGTAAATTGCTGCAGCTCTCCCATATTGACTCCAAACAATCATAAAATAGCAACCCAGAGCAAATCCTGGAACAGCAGAGACAGCGGAAAGACAGAGTGGAGCGGTCTTTCAGCCTGGGAGAGTCGGAGGATTGGCAAGAAAGGTCGTCTCAGGTAAAAGGGGAGCACATTCCAGGACAGGAAGCATCCCAGCAAGTCGGCAGTAAGCCCCACCTCAGCAAACCAATGGGATATCATCCTGAGCTCCAGTGTGGTGGAGTAGGCAAACACCAACATCAGAACCCCCCATGTGCCTTAGTATAGCCAGGGGAACTGACAGACTCTAGCTCAGAGAACCACCACGTGCTTCAGCGCAGCCCGAGGTGGTCGGGCATCTTCCTGCAGCTGGACCTCTATGTGCTTCTGTGTAGCCCAGACCAAACAGGCATCCTCCAGGGGCCAGATCTGCACATGCTTCAATGTAGCCCCAGGGAAGTGCAGAAAAACTGCACCTGGTCTCAGCACATGCCAGACACCACCACTAGGACCCCAGCTTAGCACCAGGTAAGCTGCCAGACCCCCTACAGCCTCCAGCAGCACTAGACACCCGACCCCCCACCATACCCCCTCAACATAGTGCCAGACAGTACTGCAGCACCAAGTAAACAGCCAGGGCCTGCACTGGCACAAGAAGCCTGAGACAGAGCCCCTTCTACCCTGGGAGCAGAGATCAAATTTGAAAAAAAGGAAAAAAAAAAGAAAAAAAGACAAGTAAAGCAACAAGAAAAAAAGAATCTGACCATAGAAAGTTATTATGGTGACAGAGAAGACCAAGACATGAACTCAGAAGGGGACAACAATGTCAAAACACCTATAGGCAAAATCTCAAAGGAAAATGGAAAGTGATCTCAAGCTCAGAAGGAACTCATGGAAGAGCTCAAAAAGGAGCTTAAAAATCACATAAGAGAGGTAGGAGAAAATTGGGAAAAGAAATGAGAGTGATGCAAGAGAATTGTGAAAAAAGATTGGAAAACTGCTTAAAAAGTAGAATTGCCCAAAGGGTCTTACCTGACAGGGAAGTAGGAAGGGAAGAGATTAGGTAAGGCAAGAAGGGGAACTGACAGAAGGGAGGACAGATCAGGGGAGGTGGTTGACAGAAGCAAAACACTGGTGAAGTTGGAAAAGGTGAAAGGAGAGACAGGACAAACAGGAAGAAGAATGGGATGGAGGGAAATACACAGGTAGTAAACATAACTGTGAATGTGAATGGGATGAACTCTCCCATAAAATGGAAGCAGATAGCAGAGTGGATAAAAAACCTGAATCTGACAATACGTTGCTTACAAGAAACACACTTGAAGCAGAGAGAAACACTCAGAGTAAAGGTAAGGGACTGGAGCAGAATTTATTATGCTTTAGCTGAAGTGAAAAAACCAGGGGTAGCAATTCTGATCTTAGACAAAGTAAAAGGAAATACAGACTTAATTAAAAGAGATAAAGAAGTAAACTACATCTTGCTAAAAGATATCATAGAAAATGAAGTAAATTAAAAGAGCAAGGAATAGTCTACCTGCCAGATCTATGGGAAAGGGAAGAATTCATGACCAAACAAGAGATAGAGAGCATTATGAAATGTAAAATAGATCATTTTGATCATATTAAATTGAAAAGCTTTTGTACAAACAAAACCAATGCAACCAAGACTGGAAGGAAAGCAGAAAGCTGGGAAACAATTTTTACAGCAAGTATCTCTGATAATGGCCTAATTTTCAATTATATAAAGAACTGAGTCAAATTTATGAGATATGAAGAGGCAATTTTCAGATAAAGAAATAAAAGATATCTATAGGCATATGAAGGAGTGCTCTAAATCACTTTTGATTAGAGAAACGCAAATTAAAACAACTCTGAAATACTACCTCACACCAATCAGATTGGCTGATATGACAAAAAAAAAGGAAAATGATAAATGTTGGAGAGGATGTGGGAAAATTGGGACACTAATGCATTGTTGGTGGAGTTGAGAACTGATCCAACCATTCTGGAGAGCAATTTGGAACAATGCCCTAAGGGCAACTAAACTGTGCATACCCTTTGATCCAGCCATAGCACTACTAGGTCTGTATCCTAAAAAGATCATAAAAAAGGGAAAAGGACTCACATGTCCAAAAATATTTATAACAGCCCTGTTCCTGGTGGCAAAATATTGGAAACTGAGGAGATGCCCATCAACTGGGGAATGGCTGAACAAGCTGTGGTTATATGAGTGTAATGGAATACTACTGTGCAATAAGAAATGATGAACAGGCAGATTTCAGAAAAACCTGGAAAGACTTGTGCAAACTGATGCAAAGTGAAATGAGCAGAACCAATAAAACACTGTACACAGTATCAGCAACATAGTATAAAGATCAACTATGAATGACTCAGTTTTTTCTCAGCAATACAATAATCCAAGAAAAGTCCAAAGGACTCATGAAGGAAAATGCTATCCACATCTAGATAAAGAACAGGGATTCTCAATGCAGACAGAAGCATATTTTCTTCACTTTATTCTTTCTTGTGTTTTTTTCCTTTTTGATCTTGTGAGAGATGATATCTCAGAAGTGAAGCCTCCTGAAAGGGTCAACAGTTCTTGTTAATAGTTCTTGTATTGCTGAAACACACTCCATTCTGACCTTGTAAAGGCATGCTTTCAAAACCCTCCCTCGCTCAGATCCTGTTTTTAAGCACATAGCAGAAAGAATAGCCCTACCCCCAACCTAAACTGCTGACCCTTGCAAAAACTTCCCTCCTTTTCTTGTCTCTGAGCAAACTTGTGTAACTGCCTTTGTTCTCTGCTGCTGGGGAAGATTTCTGTGAATAGATGGTGCCCCCTGAAGCCCAGATAATGGGATAAGGGGAAGAGGGTTAGGGAGGGGGAGCTTGCATTAGGGTATAAATAGACCTTGCTTTCTATAACCAACTTGTACTCCCTGGCCAGCACCATTGGTGTGACCAAGGGTGGTACCCTTTCTCATGAGAAAGCAATAAACTCCTTTCCGCTTTCAAGGTATCCAAGTTTTTGTCTTGATTTTGAGTAGTGGTCTCTGTCCCACACAATCTGTTTCTTCTTCCACAACTGTGATGAATATGGAAATATGTTTTACAGGATAGCATATGTATAAACTATATCAAACTGCCTACCATTTTCAGAAGAGGGAAGGGGAAGGAGAAAAATTTGGAACTCAAAATCTTGTAAATATGAACGCTAAAATTTTCTTGATATGTAATTATGGGGAAAAAATAAAATACTATTTAAAGCAAAAAAAAAGCAACCAACAAACCAAAACCACCATCCCCCTGAGGTTAGTTTTCAACTACTCTGTATATATCTTGTATGTATAGTTATTTACATGTTATTCCCCCATTAATACTACTGGTCGTTTATTTACAAAGTAAATATGAACGCTCTTTCATTTGATCTTCACAACAACCCTGTGAAGTACATGCAGTCATTATCTTCACATTACGGATGATGAAACTGAGGATGAAAGAGCCCTCTAGTGCCACTGAAATGAAAGTAAACGGAGGCACAAAGCTCTGAGCATGATCAATTTATTATCAAAGGGAGAATTTGCCAATAAACCAAGTGCCAGCTTCCTTAGCAGGCTAAAGTCCTGAATGGGGGCTGACAGGCCATTTTTATAGACAAAAGGAGAAGCATCCAAACACTAGAAGGCAGCATCACAGATGGGGAAAACAATGCGACTGGTTACAAAGTCAGAAGCATCATAATCGACTGAAAATTGAGATCGCAGGACTAGGAACAACTCCTCCTTCCATCTTGTTGAGAAATTCTGATCGATTTAGTCCACCTACAAGAATAACTAATGGTGAACAGATAACAGATTTTCCTCTAATTGTACAAGCACAATTAGTGATATAGAGATAACAGGGTTCATTTTAATTAGAATGATTTATAGTGTTCCTTTTAATTAAAGTGATTCATAGGGAAACTGAACTTTTAAACCTAACTCAGAGAGAAGGGCTGAACTTTTGACTCTTCTGGCACTGATACAAAATAGAATCACTTTTGATTTTCTCAATTCTCCCATGGATCCTCTATCTATAAGCTCATTCTCTAAGATTTTTAACATAGTCATTATCAGCAGTGCGCACTAACATAAGCCTTTCTGGTGCAAGTTTGAGATAGGCTTTAACACAGCAACCAATACAAAGTCTAAACAGGATTATGAAGCAGAGGGAAATAAAAAGCCTTTTACCAAGGGTAGCTAACAGGCCATTTCTCGGCATCCAAATGAACCAAGAAGAAAGGTTCCACCAAGGACTACCTGGAGTGGGTACTTGTGTCTCTGCTATAACTTGCTGGATCTTATGTAGGTTTGTCACAATTTCTCCTAACCAGCTAACGTACAAACAACAAGATGTATTAAGCCTCTAGCTAAGCCACAGTTAGAGTAGCTAAAACATCCACCTCAATCTGGAGGGAGAAGATGGATTCACTTGTGGCCTGGGCCAGCATCTCAAGGTCAATGGAGAGATTCAAACCACTCGGAGCGCTCACTGTGGACTAATTTGAGAGAGGAGATTTACAGGTGACCGAGGGAACCCATGGAATAAAAACCAGAGGGATACAATAACAATCATCAATATTAACTAGCATCAAGTTTCTTTGTACCCTAGTAACCCACCCCCACTGTTCGTCTGATCGGCACGTTTCATCTTGGATCCGAGACATCCCATGTAGTCGTCTGGTCCTGGGAAACATCTTCTCCAAGACATTCGGGAACTGGCCTCGTTCTCAGGGCAGCTCTGAAGGGACTCCTCCTAAACAGATTTGCTTCTTTGGTTCCAAATTACCTGCAGAAAATACTACGTAATTTTGTTAAAATCCGCCAGTGATAAGACTCAATATGATTAAGTACAACTTCCTAGATTTGGTTTTCTGATAGCTAGCTCGTGTGGTGAAACCAGCTCAAGCCATCATAACTCTGATCCTATTAACCACAGAACTACAAGAACAGCATATGAAGAGCCCATAATTCATCTGAAATTTCAAAGGATTTCAGTTGCTCCATGCCATTTGCCATTTCTATCTTTACCTAAACCCTACACCTTATATAGACGTTGCCAACAACAGGCTGAAGGAAAAATATTAAAAGGAGTCTATGAAGGCCTAACTTGTAAAATGGACCCTTATGTCTCTTAAAATTATCAGATTGATACTTCAAGTAGGAAAATAATTTCAAGGCTTGAATATAAAATTTTGGGTCCTCCCTCCCTCCAATAATGACACAGAGATCAAAGGTTATCTTGAACCTAATCATATCTTCTTAACAATATTTAAGGGAGCAGGTAGATATAATTCTAGCCAGGTACCCCCTCTCTTATAGGAGAGCAGAATGGTAGTCTCTGCCCCCAACTTCCTACTTTTCCTCTTGGTAGGAATGAAAGTTTCCTTTGGAGAAGGATGGGGAAGAAGAAGCAGGGGATATCTAGTGTCTGCCTCCTGTCAAGCCACACAAAGACACCCCTTTGCTATACATAAGACCCTCAAAACATGTGGGGTCTTATTATATATACATGTATATACATACACATCTATAAATATATACATAATTTGGAGACTACTGATCTAATCCAATTTATTAATTTTTCAAATTAATTGATCCAAAGCTTTCTGGAAAACAATTTGTAATTACACAACAAAAGTCATTAAACTGTTCATACAATGACTAATCAGGATTCCAAAAGACCAGTGATGAAGTATGCTTTTCACTTCCTGACAGAATGGTGATGGACTCACATAGAAGATATTCATTTTCAGACAAAGACAATGTGGAGATTTGTTTTGTTCAATTACACATATCTGTAAAAATGTTTGTCTTTTATTTTTTTGTGGGGGGGGAAGGAGGGAGTAAGTAGGGAAAGAAGATCTAGGGATAGGGTTGTCAAAAAAGGATCATTGAAATGTTTTTGAAATGCACAAAACAGAAGGAAGGCTAGAATGAATCACTGACAAGCAGGACAACTTTGAAAACTGTATCTTGAATTTATTATATACTTTAAGAGAAAAGTAGGCCATATATATATATATATATATATATATATATATATATATATATATATTAGAGGCTCACATATTCATGCATAATCCTCTCTGTTCTGTACATGGAAATGTTTCTTTTAGTTGATATTGATTAAATTCAGAATAAAAAAAATTAAGGCAAATCCAACTAAAAGGATAATTTTTGAAAAAATAACTAACCTGTTTATACCTTTTGACTTAGGAATGTTGCTAATATGTATATGCCCCAGGAGGTCAAAAATAGAGGAAAAAGTCCAACATTTACCAAAATATTTATAACAGCACCTTTTGTAGAAGCAAGAAACTAGAAACAAACTGGGTATTCATAGATTAGAGAATTATGGCATATGGATGTGATGTAATATCATTGTACTCTTAAGAACTTACAGCTTTGAGGAATTAAAGGAACATGAAAAGACTTGTTTGAAAAACCAAGATAATAATATTCACAATGATTACTGTAACTAAGAATAAGGCACTGGCCATGGGGCTAAATTTTGGGGAAAGGCAACATGTCATCATATTGTCAGATACAATATGACTACAAGCTCCTTGAGGGCAGTGACTGTCTTTTGCCTCTTTTTTTTTAATATATAAATTTATTTATTTTTAGTTTTCAACATTCACTTCCACAAGTTTTTGAGTTCCAGATTTTCACCCCATCTCCCCCCTCCCCCCACCCCAAGATGGCATGCATTCTGAATATCCCTTCCCCTACTCTGTCCTCTCTTCTATCTCTCTCCCTTTCTCTTATCCCCTTCCCCTTCTATGTTCCTGTAGGGCAGGATAGACTTCTGTACCCCATTTCCTATATTTCTTATTTCCCAGTAGCATGTGAAAACATTTTTTTTAAACATATGTTTTTAAAACTTTAGGTTTCAAATTTTCCCTTTTCCTTCCTCCCCACCTACCCTCACTGAAAAGGCAAGCAATTCAATATAAGTTGTACATGTGCAGTTATGCAAAACACATCCATAGCAGACATTTTGCCTCTTTTTTTTATCCTTAGTACTTACCACAGTGCCTGGGACACAGACAGTTAATAAATGTTTATTGATTGATTGAGATATGTAATCCTGCTTCTGACCAAGCTGCACCTCATCTCTCTCTTGATCTACCTCTCAAGATCACTGCTCAAAGTGGGTCCAATAAGCTGAAGCCAGTCTCTACTCACAAGTCACACACCCTTACAAGCACTCAGTGTAGGGTCACAGGGCTGTCCCTCGGGAAATGCTTGGCCAGAAGAGGAGTTACACATACACAGATCTCTCTCTCCCTCTCCACACACACACACACACACACACACACACACACACACACACACACACACACACACACACAAGCGCGCCCTTACATATAACATTCTCAACCCCTTACTCTTCCTTACCCAACATATCCGGGCAGTTGCCAAACCTTGCCATTTCTATTACTGCAGCATCTTTCAATTACACCCCTTCTCTCTACTTACACAGATAGATACCTCTCACCTAGACTGTCACAACAGCTCCTTAATTTGTCTCCCAGCCTCATCTCCTCCTACTTGGGTTTAATCTGCAGACCACGATCAAAGTCATTTTCCTTAAGAGCAGATATGTGCTGTATGCCTGTCTAGCCTCTAGGCTACACTATAAACTCTTCTGTTTATCTCTTAAAGCCCTACTCAGCCTAGCCCCAATCCCTCTTTTTAGCCTCAGCGGATATTACTTCCCCTCCAGCCAAACCAGCCTTTTCTCTGTTCTGCCCACAGCACACTCTGTCTCTCATTTCCCTGACAGCTCCAGCAATCCCTCGTGCCTGGAAGGCTCTCCCTTTCTTACCTTTGTCTCACAGAAGGCTTCTCAAGTTTCACCTTTGAATGAAGCCTTTCCTGGTGCTGGTGCACTCTCTCCCAAAGGCCCTCTTGTATTAAGCTACTTTATATATGTGTCTACTTACTTTACATTTGTGTTGTGTATATTTTTATGTATACTTGTTTCCCCCTTAGAATGTAAGCTTGCAAATAGGGACAGTTGTTTTTGTTCCCCATATATACATATATATGTATGTATGTATACCCAGTGCCTAGCATAGCACATTGTAGATGCTAATACATGCTGATTGATAAATCCTCCTCATTCCTGACAATAAAGACCTAAGGTCAGAAAGGACCTTTGAGGTCTTCCAGTTTCCTCATTGTACAGATGAGGAAACTGAGGCAAGGGTAGGTTAAGTGAATGGCCCTAGTTCGCACAAGTAGTAATCATCGGAGGTGGGATTTGAACCCAGTCCACTGACTCTAGAGCCAGTCCTCTTTCCAATAGTGATGGATTCAGATTATTGTCTATACTGTTAGACTTAGTCAGTGTGTATGTTTTTTCTTAAACGGTTTTCTTTTTTATCATACAGATAAGATTCAGTGGTGGAAGTTGGGAGTGATGTTAAGAGGATAAAATTTTAGAACTGAAACTGACCTGAGATGATGCTACTAATATCATTAGTAATATCATTGGCTAACATTTATATAATGTCAACTCTGTGCCAGGCACTGTGCTAAGCACTGTATAATTATTATCTCACTTGGTCCCCCAACAATCCTTAAAGGGAGTTGCTACTATTATCTTCATTTCACAGAGGAGGAAACTGAGGCTCACATAGGTTAGGTGATTTGCCAGAGATTTCACAGTTAGGCAGTGTCTGAGACTGAATTTGAACTCAGGTCTGTTTGACTCAAAGCCTGGCACTCTATCCATTGTGTCTATTAGGGATGATCTAATCTAACTCTTTATTTTTATAAACAAAGAACCTGCTGATCAAAGCCTGACTTGATCCACTTTCCCATTCTTTTCTAAAGCACATTTATCTTTTACCCTCATCCTTCCCCCTCACAAACCTTAACTCTGTCATCTCTCCATCCCTATCTATCCCATAAAATTACACCTGGAGTGGGTATTTTGTTTTTCAGTCACAGCAGGGGGCTGTGGAACAGCCAGTGTAGGAACCAGGAGAAGAGAATGATGTTAAAAAGAGCAAGCAAGAGCTGAAAACAAGACATAACTGTTGGCCTGGAGCCCGAGGTCCTGGATGAACCAGGGAAAAAGGGCTGAGATCTCACCAGGGAATGTGCCCCACAGGGATCGTCATGTAGCATCATCCAGCACCCAATCTGAATCCTAACTACATGCTACCTGTGTGACCTTCACCTCTTCACCTGCAGAATGCATCCTCTGGGCTGGGTGACCCCTCAGACCCTTTCCCACTCTAAATCCCAACATCGTCGTCGTGTGTACAGAATTCTACTAGGCGAGTGTGTGGGAAGCAGAGAAGTGGACTACAGTAACCTCAAGCAACTGCACTCTGGTAAAGACATACACGCTCAAGAAGTTAACTAAAAGGGAAGACAAAAAATAGACGCAACGTTATAAGATAGTGCACGTGTAAATGCAAATGAATAGTGCAGATGGTATAAATTCAGAGAAGGAAACTGTCATTGTGAACTGGCAGAGAAGCTGGGACTTGAGGGCTGTGCAAGGTGCATGTGGCTAAGTGGTAACAATAGCACACATTTACACGATGCTTTTGAGCTTTACAAAGCATGTTCGCCTCGTGGGATATGCACAAGTAAGTACTATAATTCTCATTCCCATTTTATACATAAGGCAACTGAAACTCAGAGAAATTAAAGGACTTTGTATAGGGGTCAAACAAAAAGTTTGAACTTGGGCCTTCCTGACGCCATGTCCAGGGCTCTATCTACAATGCCATATCATCTCTAGGTACAGGTGGAAGGGGAAAGTCCCTGGGGACCAAAGCTCAAAGGTGCAAACAAGAAAGGTGGATTTAGAAGACAATCATTAGACCCACATGACTTTATTAGAGGATTTGTGCAGAGCAGGGGTTCTTAACTTGGGGTCTGTGAATTGGGTGATAGATTGCTAGGTAAGATAGAAAGAATAGATAAATTAAGGTAGACATATATACACCAATACATATATGGATAGATAACTTTCAATATAATTGGTTTCCTTTGTAATACATAGGCATTTTATATGATCCATTTAAAAACATAATTTTGAGAAGGGGTCTATAAGCTTCACTAGCCTGCCAAAGGGATCCACCACAAAAAAAAAAAAGGCTAAAAAACCCCTGGTGTAGAAGAATGATGGATCATAAGATTGGAAAGGGAATTTGGGACCAAGTTGGGTAAGGCACTGAATGCAAAGGCAAGTACTTGAGACTTTTAGCTTCTGGGCAGGTAAAAGGATGAAAACAGTATCTTAGGAAGATTGCTGGCTTTCACAAGAACAATGGATGCAAGTGAGGTAGAAACTGCAAGTAAAGAGACTAGTTCGGCTGGTGCAATCATCCAGAGGTGAGGAAATGGGGCCCTAGACTATGATGGTGGCATTGAATATAAATTTGAGAACTTCAAGAAGACTATATAGGACTGTTCCCTGTAATCCTTCTTCTAGCACAGACAGTGAGGCCCTCAAGATGGCGGTACCACTGGATCACCTGTCTTCTCAACCAAGGGCCATGGCAAGCTGGCCTACCTGAAGCAGGAAGGTACCCTGAGGGAGAGGCTCAGACCACTGGACCTGTCTCCAGCCAATCCTCTGCAGCCATCATCCAAGGAAGCAGCAGCCCTGTGGAGACGCTACCTGCTGCTGGGGCTGGCGCAGCTACTGAAGACCAAGAAAAGAAAGCTCTTGCCACCAAAATCCTTGGCGCTGTCAAATGGTTCATTATCATAAACTGATACAATGTATCAGCAGAAATGACACGAAGGAAGAGGCATTTTCATAAGGGTCTTGGGATCTTTCCATCTGATTCCCAGTCAAAACCCTCTCTATGTGGTATCTCCCCATTGGAATGTGAGCTTCTGGACAGCAAGGGCTGTAGCTTTTCTATTTGTGCAGTCAGGGCTGAACACAGGCTTTGTACATAGTACAAGAGGTGAATGAATTCACTCATTCTTTTATTCATTCATTCCTTGCTTCTCAAGGTATCCTGCTTATTTATTTCCTTCTGGGCTTATCCCGTGATGTCTCTAGGCAGACATGGAGAGTCAAAACTGTGCGGGAGATGATCTTAGCTAAGATAAACCGAGGCCATGTCTTGGTTAAGGGGCAGGCCACTGGAGATGGGGTTGGAGCAGTCAGTCAACAAGGATGTATTAGTACCGTGCTAAGTGCTGGTGATGGGAAGAAAAGTAAAAGATAGTCCCTGCTCTCAAGTAGCTCACAGGCTGAGGTCGCGAGGGCGGCGAGGAGACAAAGTGCAGACAAACAAGACGCAATTAGGATGTACTGCAGATAATCGGAGCACACAAAGACCCCCATAGAATGTCCTGACTGGATGGCCATTTCGAATCTCCCAGAATAGTGCTGGAGGGAACAGTGACTTGATGTGAGGTGACAGGCATGGTGTGCCCTAGGGGGCTTTTGGAAGGGGCTGTCAATTCAATTGAATAAATTAGAATTCCTGAGATGAAGGAGGCATTGATGCATTAGGAAGGTGGATGACCACAATCCTTGCCCGTAAGGAGTCTATTTATCGTTAGAAGAGCTCCCTACAACCAGCACCACCCTCGGAATGTTCACTATTCCAACATTCCTGGCGCTAAGAAAGGAAATATCCCTGGAATTATGAAGCCTTTTCAGTTATTGACTCCTTGAGCTAATATTTATTGAGCACCTGCATGATATATATGATATGAATAAATTTACATATTAAACTCATATAAATGAAAGTGACAATGTGGTTTACAAACATCTCATTTAATCTTCAGAGAATGTTTTCATAGGGGATAAAGCAGGAAAATACTAGAGCTCATATTTACCCAGCCCTTTAGGGTTCCCTCAGAGACTGCCTGGGGACTCCCAGACTTGAATCCCTCCTCAGACACTTATTAGCTGTCTGACCTTGGGTGAGTCGCTGAGTCTTAGATTTCTCATTCATAAAACGAGGGGGTTACACTCAGAGTCCTCTGTGGTCCCTTCCAACTTCAAACCTGCGATGGGACTTCCTCCATTACCACTCTATGATGTAAGGGGTGTATCAATCTCACAAACAAAACCAATGTTAGAGCTGAGATGTGGATCCAGAAGAACTGGCTAGGGCACTAAGTGGTACGGTGGATAGAGTGCTGGACCTGGGTTCAAATCCTGCTTCAGAAATTTGCTTGTTAAGTGACCCAAAGCACCCTGTTCCTTCCCCTCTAAATAACAGTCCCTCCTCCCAGAGACCAACTGAGATAATAACATGAAAAATACTTTGCAAATCTTACTCATTCAGTCATTTTTCAGTTGTTCCTGATTCTTCATGACCCCATTTGGGCTTTTCTTGGCAGAGATACTGGAGTGGTTGGCCATTTCCTTCTCCAGCTCATTTTATAGCTGAGGAAACTGAGACAGTCAGGGTTAAGTGACTTGCCCAGGGTCACCCAGCTAGTAAACGTCTGAGGCTGGATTTGAACGCAAGAAGATGTGTTCTATCCAGTGAGCCAGCTAGCTGCCCTTTGTAAATCTTAAAGTCGGCTATTATGGTCATTATTAGATTCCAATCTTAACTCGGCTATTTACAACCGATGTGATTTGGGGTAAGTCATTTAACCACTATGTATATGAGTTTCTTCAGCTGTAAAATGAGGGTATTATTAGGGTAGATGATCTCCCCTCCTGCTCTAAATTCAAAGACTCCAACCCAGATTTTTCTACTAAGTTCATTTTCTTTCATGTACAGCATCCGAGGTTTGGTGTGGGTCTTTGGTAACAAACTATTCCCCTCATGGCCTTAGCTCTCATCTCACGCAAACTTTCCTACTGCTTAGAACACGCGAGATGCGCAAACCAAAGAGTAAAGATATCTAATTAATATGCGAAGCAATATAAATTAGAGGGAGGCAATCAGGAAGTAGAACACTCTCAGCAAAAGGGTGCAATCTCCTGCACCCCCACTAGGGGAGTTAAGTCTAATTCCCCTTTGGTATTTCTGGTTCCTTAGCAGAGCAGGAGGGCACAGTCACAAACACAATCATGGCCCTAATGTTCAAGGTTTACTGTCAAATGTCATTGGCCTGTGAGCTACCTGTTCCCCCTAACCCTAACTCTTCCTCTTTTTTTTTTTTTGGTGAGGCAATCAGGGTTAAGTGACTTGCCCAAGGTCACACACCCAGTAAGCATCACGTGTCTGAGACTGAATTTGAACTCAGGTCCTCCTGACTCAAAGGCGGGAGTTTCTCCCTCTCTCTCCCCCAGTCCCTTGAAGCAGCCTAGAGAGAAGCTGAAACAAAGGTCTTAGCTCTGGAGTACCGTGGACTGGCTCTGTGGGGATGCCAGGGCCCAAATGCTCTGCTGCTCTGAGCCCAGCAGCATCCCACCAATCATGTTTCTCCTGGTGATGTCACTACATTGCAAGCTCACTGTTTTTAACCCTTCTGGGTATCCACAGTGCTTAGCACTGTGCCTGACACATAGTAGGTGCTATATAAATGTAAGATTATTATTATTATTATTAAAATGCCAATAATAATAGCACCCACCTCCAGGTTATTGTGAAGATCAAACGAGGTAATAATTGTAAAGTGCTTAGCACCGTGCCTGACACATAGTAGGTGCTAGATAAATGTTAGTTATTATTATTATTATTATTAACATGCCTATAATAATAGGACCCACCTCTCAGGGGCATGGTTGTTTTAAGGGTCAAATGAGATAATAATTGTAAAGCACTTAGCACAGTGCCTGGTACATAGTAATGTTAGCTATCATTATTGCTATTATTATTATTAAAATGATGATAATGATAGCACCCACCCCCAACCAGGGCTGCTTTGAGCCTCAAATGAGATAATAATTGTAAAGCAATAAGCCACTGGGTGTGGCATACCGCAGGTGCCTAATAAATGCTTGTTCCCTTACTGCCCTTTGCTCAGTGACTTTTAAGGGTGTAAAGGGATCCTGAAAACAAAAAGTGGGGTCTAGAGGAGGATGGAGGAGCGCGGAGGAAAGGTCCAGCTCCCCAATCTGTCCCTAAGCTCATCTTGCCCTCGGGGCTACCTTTAAGGCTACCTCCTTTCTTTCCCCTCCACTACTTCCGGCCTCCTAACTCAGCTCCAACCGCCATGGGCCTTTCCCGCAGTTTCAGGTTTGAAAGCGCGCCCTGCGTAACCCCTCCCTCTGACGTCACCATAAGAGGCGGAACTTCCTCTCTTTCCCCGAATCAGATCGCGAAGGGCGCAGAAAAGACCTGAGTCGACTTCGCTGGGGAGCCGCGGGGCAGTCCCAGCCGCCTAGGTGAGCGCTGGGGCTGTCCCAGCCCAGCCCGGACAGCCAGCCGGCCTAGAGAAGCAGCCAGGCCCTTCTGAGACGAAGGCCGCTTCGGTTTCTCAGCTCGAGGGTCTCCGGGAGCTCCCTAGGACCGGGAGTGGGGGTGGAGGCGGGGGCGGGGCGATATCCTGCGAGGCCTTCTGCGCGTGCGCCTGCGCCTGCGCAGTGTGTTCCTCTCACTGGGTCCGTTAGTCCGCGGAGCCCGCGCGTCCTCGAATGTCCGGGGTGGGATGTTAGCTTACCCTCCCTGCGTCCGAGTAGTAAGCCCCACGGAGGCCCCGGGTTGGAGCTGAGGGCATGTTGGCCGGCGGCGGCGATGTCCGCAGCCTTCACACCTTCCTCCCCTGTCAGGTGTGCGCGCACACTTTGAAAGGACCGTGGAGGAGCCGTGGTAGGTAACCTCGCTTGGGGGAAGGGTCTTGGCCCCGCGTGGGCTCAAGGCCAGCCAGTCAGCCCCACCCCACGAGTGGTGTTGCTCACCTCCTTGGACGCCCCTCCCTGGGGGCGTCGGGCATGAAGGACGTGCAGGAAGTGAGGGATGGGGAAAAGGAGATGCTCCTTCGTTCACCTTTATTATAGGTGCCGAGCGGAGAGGTCGTGGAGCCCGACCCCTTCATTTTACAGAGGGGGAAACTGAGGCTGAGAGAGGTCGAGAAACGTAATAACTTAAATCTAGAACTAGAAGGGACCTTAGAGGTCTTGTGGACCGATTTCCTTAATGTAAAGTTAGGCAAACTGAGTCTGAGAGAGGTAAAGAAACTTGTTAACTTAAATGGAGAACTAGAAGGGAAATTGAGGCTGAGAGGTTAACTTAATATCTTTAATATCTTAAATCTCGAACTTGAAGGAACCTTAGAAGTCATGTAGCCAGACCCTTTCAGTTTTGCAGGATTGGGACCCAGAGAGATTAAGCAATTTGGGATCATAAGATCGTAGTTTTAGAGCTGGAAGGAACCAATCTTAGAGATAATATTTTTTGCCCATGAGGAAACTGAGTCTGAGAAAGACTGAGAGGAACAGCTTCTAAGTTTCCGAGACAGAATTTGGTGTTAGGTTTTTCTTACTCCCAAGTCCAGCACTTTCTCCATCAGGTCACCAAGGCTAGACAGAGATAAGTAGATTAGAATCAGTAGCATCTGACTTCAGATCTGGGGCTCTTTCAGAAGTGTGGTGTAGTGGAAAGAATACCTAATTTGTATTCGGAAGACTGGTTCTAGTCGTGGTTCCGCTGTCTTAACTAAATCTTGTAGAGTTTATGGTACTAGAATTGAAGGCAGGGAACATTTTTTTTTAAATCCCCAGCCTAACAATGCCTAGAAAGTATCAGGTACTCAATGAATACTGAATTTAGTTAAATGTGTGACCTTAGACAATTCGCTTCACCCGCTCTTGGGTTAGTTTCCTCATCTGGAAATTGAGAGAATTGGACAAGATTGTCTTTAAAAAAAATTCTTGTTCTAAATCTATGAGACTATAATACAGTAGAACTTACTCTCCTAGAGAATCAGGACTGTTTCATTTTTTTGCCTTTATATCCCCATTGCTCATCACTGTGTTAGGCACATAGTAGGTTCTTAATAAATGCTGGTTAAATTGAATTATATCCTATTATGGACATAGGCTTAATGTCAAAAAAGAATGCTCTTGATCATGTAGCTGAATTGACTGAAGTGTGTCAGCCACTTTTTTTAGTCTGTGATAGAAAGATACATAGCACTTTTCCTTAAGGTCATTTATGACAGTAATATTGCCTGTCATGATGCAACTCCATTCAGGGACCGTTAAAATCTTGAAGTTAATTCCCCTGCTCTGATTGTTATTTTGCTAAACTTCTAGCTTCCCACCTTCTAGCCAAACTTAACTGACCCACTCTTTTTAAAATGTAGACTGCTAGACAACTTTGAAGTGGTGGGTGAAACCTTATTTAAAGAAATTTAACTCAGTTCTGAATTTTCAAGTAGAGATGATTAGTGTTGGGAGAGTGCAAAATATGTATTTAATGTTCTTAATGACATTCTTTTTTTTTTATAATATCACAGATATGTTAGGTTTTGTGTACACAAATTACTTGAATAGGTCTAAAACTTAGCAACTAGGTTTTCAGATTCTTTAAGCAATGTTGCTTGGCAACAGCTTATCTGTAAGCAAGTCTAATATGCAGTGAGCATTTGCTCTGCAATTTAATTTTTAAAATGAAATATTTTACTTGCAGTTTATTTTTGGATTCAAAGGAACCTAGCTACCACAGTGTTCAGTCTGTGAGTATATTGATTTATTTTTTAGGTGATTAAATTGATCTCTGTATTTCTCTGGTGGTAGCATTTGATCCAAGCGCAGTTTTGGGATATTTTTACACTCTTCTGAAGTTTTTAAGGGATGGTACCAAATTGTTGTAGGGAGGCATACTTAGATTTTGACTTGCTGTTTGATTTCAAGAAACAGGATAAGGCATGGAGACTGTATTATTAATGTTATAGTGGGTTTTTCTATCTCTAGTCACATGAAGAATGATGCTGATCTTTAGGAACCTTTCCCAAATAAGGACCTGGTCTACACAGAGGAGTAGACAGAATCAAAGTATGACTAGATCGAGTATGTTTAAAGATCTGTGAGCAGAGCTGTTTTATTTCAATTTTGTGTCTGTCCTCAGTGCCTTATTTGATAAATGCTTGAATACACTGTTTTCCTATGCTCTGTATTGGGAGACTGGGTTAGCCCTGATAATGAATTCAGTGTAGATAATTGTTTTAGCTTCTTTCTTAATTCTTTGAAAATCTTAATGACACCTTGCATTCCAAATCACCTTGTGTTCTTTTTTTAAAGCCATTCATGTAAATGATCTTAATTTGATACTCACTGTGATCTTATGGAGTAAGCAGGGTGGATAATATCCCCATTTTTCAAATGAAGAAACAGATCCAGAAGGAGCAGTGATTGGACCAGGGTCACATGGTTAGTAAGTGACAGAACTAGAATTCAGGTTTTCTTTTGAGTGCTCTTTCTTTCTTGGACAGCGGACACCCCGTGTTACTGAAGTAATCAGGTATCCCCAAGAAAAGTAAAGAAAGGAGAGACAGGAGGGAAAGAAGAAACCTAAAAGAACCACAATGGATAATCAGCATTTAAGGAATCAGGATTCATCTTTTGGGGGTATTCAAGGCACTACAAATATAAAAGAACTTGGAGCAGAACAGAAAAATTTTAAATAATTACAGGAATTATTTGTCAGACTTATTCTAAGTTTTCCTGTTACTTTCTGTTTGACCTAGTTTTCTGTAATGGATAGGAAGTTTGGGAGTGTTCTATAGGGGATATCCTTACTTAAATCTTTGCAACATTCCTTTAGGGCTGAAGGAATTTTGAACTGAATCTGCCTAGTACCTGCAGAGTAATTTTGGGGTATGTGGAAGGAACACTAGATTTTTGAGTGAGAAAACTTGTGTCTAGATTTTGATTGTCACTTGCGATCCTGGTCAGGTCATTTCACTTTTCTAAGCATTCATTCCCTCATCTGTGTGCGTGAGGGATGGAAGGAGGAGTGACACAGTGGGACAGTTTGATCTCTAATGTCCTTGCAATTCTGATATCCTGTAGTCTTGTGGCTCCTGAGACAGGATCCTAAGACACTGGCTACTTCATGGGGTTCTTCTTAATCTGTGGTCTGTAATCTTGTTTATAAAATGCCTGGATAACTATGTTTTAATATAATTGGTTTCCTTTGTAATTCTGTGGATTTTATTTTATGCATTTAAAAACTTCATTTTGAAGAGGGGCTCGGAGCTTCACCAGACTGCCAGAGGAAAGACGTAAAAGCGGTTAAGAACCTCTGTTCTGCATGCTGCTTTGTATTTTAAAAAGCATTTTAATTTCATTATAATTATACTTTGTAAATTGTTCAGAATGGGTTAGATGCCAGCGTTATTATTCTCAAATTTATTATATATTGAATATGTATAAACACACATACATACAAATATATGTATATTTATGTGTACAAATGCCTATACAGGTGTATGCATGCACACACTCACATACACACCTTAAGTGGTTACTACTGCATAAAGTTCAAAATCCTTAGTCTCACATTCCAAGCCCTACTCAATCTTCGACCTGTGTTTCCAGCCATGTTATTCTAATGTGAACATTATGCTCCCACCACATGGGTCATTCACTGTGTACGCGGCCTGTGCCTTCTACCTTTTTGCCTTTGCTGATTCAAACTCTTCCTCAAGCTTGGAAGGCTTTCTCCCACTTTCCTGCCCAGCTGAAGTATGTCTCTCTGTTGCACCATCCAGGAGCTGCCCTAGTCTAACCCTTGTTTGGCAGTTGGCCCAAGTTACTTTGTATTGTTATTTATTTTTTTATGTCTATGTCCTGTTTCTCTAACTAGATTGTAAAGTCCTTGAGGATAGTGAACATGTATGAAACCTTTTTGTATCTTCAATGCCTTATGCAGCTAAATAAATGTTGGATGATGGTGAATGTGAATGTCCATGTAGTGTTTTTCTCTTCTCTACCCAACATCCCTTCTTTCCTTGCCTTGCTCTCTGTTTAGTGGTATTAGAGAAAGTTGAAAGTAGAAAAAGTAAATGAGGAAGAGTCATAAGTGAAAGAAAAAAGAGAGTGTAAAGAAAAGGAATTTGTTAGAACTGGGAGGAAAAGTTCCTGTTCCTAGAAAGTTTAGAAAAATGTGAGACTTTCCCATGGTAATAGCCCCAATGAAGATTCCCTCAGGGTTGCTGCTCCAAGTAGATTAGGGTTGGGAATTTGGTCGTTCTCTTACCTTTTCATTAGTTATTGTTTTGTAACATGAAAAAGTGTAAATTAAATATTTTTTCCAAAAGTGAACCTAGAATCTTAAGAATTTTATCTTTTCATTTTCCTCTGTGATCACAATTCTAACTGTAACAATATTTATTGAATATCAGATTATATTTAGATTGTATTGTAAGGTTAATTAAGAATTTATTTCATGTCTATTAGCATTTATATCCTTATCTGGCTCCCTTAAGTTTGGAGTCTGCTCAGATTGCCCACATTTCTTTCAACTAAGCTTCTGATGTCATGGAGGAAATTATAACTATCAAATTTAGTAATGTTTTTGTTTAGCCTGGGGCAGGAAAAGCAAGCTTAAAGGATAGGAAAAACAGCAAACTCTCAATTGCTATATGACTCATGAATTATGAATAAGTATAAATCATGGTATTGAGGAACCTAATGGATCATCTAGTCCATTTCTGTTCCAGGAAGTGGTGCATCTAAAGCCTTTTCTCCCCAGCCCCCCCCCCACTCCAAGAGCTTTTTCTTAAAAATCTTCAGAGAAGCAAATTCTGAAATTTTGCTCAGAAACATGTTTCTGCATCTAATGCTAATTTTTAAAAAAGATGTATTAGGTAATGTGTTTTTTAATACAAAATAACAATTTGAAAATATTTTTGAAACTCTTATTTTGATCACCTCAATCATTAGAGCTTTATGTCCATTTGTTAGCCTGTTTGTTACTCCAGCTTCCTAGTTACTGCCCAGTAACAAAGCTACAGTATTACATAGCAACCATTTAACACAGTAACGGTGGACTTGAGGGATTTGTCTCATGGGTCTTTCCTTTCTCCTCCCTTGCTTTCTCTTTTTAACAAGGAGGATTTTAATAACCATTGCTGAAAGTTGTTTTGCAGTAAATGAATCCTCTTTTTTAACCTTTTAACTAAAAGATAGGCCTAGGACATGGTTGGAACATAATCCAACAAAGGTTGACAAAACCACTAAATACGAGGCGCAAGTAGTATATGTACTTGGATAATTAAATTTTATGAATGGAAGATTAATTATGATGTATGCAAAGAACTCATTAAGGGAAGGGTTCAAATAAAGGTTACTCATCAACCTGGATGTAGAAAGTTTGAGCAAAACTGATAAGTAAATTTTAGGAATCAGATACTTGTAATACTTGACCAGAACTAGGATGACTGGAACTTAATAGTGTCCCTTTTAAAGGCTACATGTAGGGCATTGCATCTTAGTTCTGAAGGGTTAGCTCAGTGAGCAGAATTCATTTCATTTAATTCTTTATCCTGTTCTAGCCTAGAAGAATAGTACAACCAGAAGCCTCTGATAGATGTCACCAGTCTTTGGGACAGGAAGCTGGGTGTGATGTCAGCGACAGGTAGGAAGAAGCAAACTGGTGTTTTCAAGATCTAAGTACAGCAGAGAGTGGTGATGGTGCCTCAACTTCTCATCCCAAGTCTGGACTTGTGGATAGCTTGATGAAACCCCACATTTTCATGAAACTGAGAGCTACATAGCCCACATGTATGTACACACATACATAATGCACATGTGCATATATGCATAACATATATGTATGCATATATAATCCTAAGAGTAAGATATTGCTTTCATCTAGAGGCAACATAGGGACCCGGTGAATAAAACACTGGACTCGTTGAGATTATGTCCCACATTAAGGAAAAGCCTCAGTCTTTGTACAGTCTTTCTGTTATAATAGGAACTATATAGGATGGGGCTGTGTTGCTTTGTCAGTGTGTCCTAGATTTTGGCCAGATGTCGTAGAACTATAAAAGTTATAAACTGACTATAAAATTGAACTAAATTAAAATTCAAACTAAAATTAAAATTTTAGGTTTACGTACTTTTTTGTTAACAGCATTTAAAATTTATTAATCAAGTACTAAAAATTACATTACCTAAAAAAAATGCCCGTCTCCAAATATTGTTCAGTATTTAATGCACAGCATTGTAAAGGTAGGGAAAGCTTCACTATACAAATCTCTACAGAAATCTGTACTTAAAATAGGATAGGTTAAGTCCAATATGCATTATCTTCCCTATCCAAATCCTGTTGTCCTTCAGATTTTATCTGTTTAGTGAAAGCTTTCTTAATAACTTGAGCTTCCGTGGAACTCTCCACTTCTGACCTTCCATACTTCTTAGGGTCTGTAATACTCATTTTGGCATATAGTTTCTTTTGTATTTTCAGATTCCTTCATGAACAATTATTTTCTTGCAAACATTCATTGAAGATTTTGTTGTAATACTTTTATATCCTCCTTGGTGCACATACATAGTAATCTCTGTACTTGTTGTTAAATTGAATTGATCTCCCTGATTTAAAACCCTGTGACATTCTAGAAGAGATTAAGGATCAGAAAAACCCTACCTTTATTCATGAACTAACCTAGGGGTTGAATATTACAAACCTTGGTTCACTTTGTGTAATATAAACTGCCAGAATAAATTCCCTCCTGTTATGAAAAATAACAGAACTAGGTGATATAACATTCATTTATTCAATAGTGTTTCTCACACAGAAGCAGAGTGATCTAAGGGTTAGAATGCTAGGCTTCATTAGGAAGACCCTGGTTCAGTTCCTAGCTTGAATCCATTGGCTATATATCTGGACAGATCATATAATTTTTTTTTCTGGCCCCATTTTCTCACTTGTAAAAGGGGAATGAAAGGAGTACATTCCTTACAGAGCTGTACTGAAAATCGAATGATGGGTTATAATGTGCTTTGCAAACCTCAGAGTACTATATAAAATGTGAACTTTTACGTATAGGACAATGAACTGGGCATTGACATTTTAGGAAAGATAAGATATGTTCAAATTACTATAATTTAAAGATAAAAATGTGATAAATACCATAAGAGAAGTACAAACAAAATGCTATGGGACTGTAGAAGAAGGGTAAATTACTTCTGGCTAGGGGCAGAGGGAAGGCTTTGTGTTTCTCAAGAAAGTTCCCAGCTGTCATACTGTGCCTCCCTGACAGGCCCATAGGCAGAGCAGAGCCTCCAGGCTCTGGGTCCTTTCCCACAGCCAGGCAGAAGCCTTCAGTGGCATTTGAACTGAGGTGAGATCTAAGGAATCAGTGCAGTTTTGACCTGATGAGAGAGGCAGATGAAATAGAGTAAGCAGTGGCAAGAAGGCAAGAGAGTTTGTGTTAGTGGCAAGGATAGTTTGTCAGGAAGATAGAGTGTGTAAGGAAGAGTAGTGGGACCTTAGGCTGGAGGGATAGTTTGGGAGTATTGAATGCCAGGGAGAGGTTGTATTTTATTTGGTATACAGTGAGGAAATTTTAAATGTTTTTAGTTTTTTAGTAGAAGACTGACTGGGTAAAGATGCCCTAAGCTATCACAGTATCTTTAGGGGAATTAGCGTTTTCTCAGAAGCGATCCAAGAAGCTCACTGCTTTCTTACTCTATTCTAACAAAAAGATCATTGAGCCCCATGGGCCAGCTTGGTTTCCTCAGTTCAGAGACTTGTCATATCCAATTGCTGACTACTTTTCTGCATCTGCTGAATATATATTATTTATTTTGTTAAATGTTTCCCAGTTATGTTTTTAAAAATAATTGTCATTTTCATTTTTAAAAATTTTAGGTCCCAAATTCTGTCCCTCCCACCCCTCCCCCATCTCTTGAGAAGGCAAGCTATATGACTTACAGGTTTTTTGCAGTCTTATGTAATACTCTTGGCCGGTTGGTAATCTCTATAAATTTGTGGTAGGCTTTTTGTGTCCCACTCATTGCTCTAGTTAATCACTGGCTAATTAGATACTTCCTTTCTATCTTTCCAAAGAGGAGAAGGGAAAGATAATTCATATCAAACAGGCTTTTTGTTGTTGTTGTTTTTTCTATCAGGAAAAAAAGGGAATAATTTACCTCCCCAATTCACAAAAGGCAAGAACATAATCACAGTTTTGCTTTAAAAAGGTTATTCTGGCAAGAGTGTTTAGGATTGAAGGAGTGAAAACTGTTGTGAACTTTAGATCAAAGGTCTTGAGGTAATGCCTGAACTCTGGTTACAAGCAGAATGGAAAGTGGAGAACACATGTGGAACTCCAGGTGTAAAGGGCTTGGAGTGATAAGACTGGCATCCACACGGGGGCCAGGATGCATTCTGAGCCTGCAAGTCTGGATAACTGGGAACTGGAGGTTGGCAGAAAAGCTGAGAAATGAGTGCGTTAGCAGGGAGAGCAGGTTTTGTGGCAATGATGAGGAGTTTGGTTTTTGAAGTGCTGGCAGTCCACCTAGATCGATATTTATTGTCTGTACTTGGAGATTCAGGAGAAAAATAGAGAAATACCGTGGTATAGGGGAAAGATTCAATTTAATAGCTAAACATTTTGTCTGTGCAAGGCACAGAGATGAGTCAGGAGATCTAGGCCCAAATCCTGACTTCCCAGTTGAGGATGTGACATTGGGTAGGTCACTCAGCTTCTCTGAGACTCAGTTTCTTTATTTGGAAAATGAGGATAATATTATTCAAGGTACCTACCTCACAGAATGACTGAGAGGAAAACAAAATGTAATTATTGTAGAATCATAGAACTGAAAGAGACGAATCATCTAATCCAATCTTTCATTTAACAAATAAGGAAACTGAGCCCCAGAATGGGGAAGTGACGTGTCCAAGGTTACATGAGTAGTGAGGGGTATAGTTGGGATTTGAGTCATGATCCGCTCCCAACAGTCTTTGCACAAATACCATTGGTTTGAATGTGGGCTGCACTTCAATAATGAAATGTCTTGAAATTAAACATATTAAGTGCCTACAAGGTACAGGGTACTGTCCTAGCGACTGGGTATCTTAAGACAAAAATGAAAACCAGTGCCTGCCCTCAAGGCCCTTCCATTGTGTGGGGACAGGTGTTAGAAAGGTCAATAGTAATTTACTACGTAAATTACGTAGCAATTTCAGGAGGGAGAGAAGCACTACCAACCAGGAGGCCATGCAGGGCTCTGTCCGAGGTGGCCCCGATCGGAGTTTGAAATGCAGCCGGTGATTCTAAGATGGGAGGCGAGGAGCTGGTGCCTTACATCCCTGGAGAGCAGCCTGTGCAAAAAAACAGCTCGGAGTCAGGATGCAGGGAGTTGGGTGACAAGCATTCATTAAGTGTTTAATATGGGCTTTCTGGGCTAAGTGAGAGTATTCAGAGAAGGACAAGAAGCAGCCCCTGCCTCCAGGAGCATCCAGTTTGACTGGAATGTAGGCGCTGCAGGATAACAGGGACCTTGACGTGGAATCTTTGGGAACCTTTAAGCTTCAGCTTCCCAGAAGCTTTTACCTGGGTTTTTGCCAAGGTAGGATCCCTAAATGCTTTTTCTTTAAGGTTTTATGAATGTTTATCATTTCTTTGTTTTATTCAGCCCCTAGTTTGGCTCTGGCTGTCTTTCCATATGGAATCCTGTTAGTATTGGTGCTAACAAACAGTTTTATATGTTGATAATGATCTTATATAAGTGAGTAAGGTAATTGGTTCATTTTTATGGTGGAAAAATTGGGACCTTGGCAAAGTATGTAGCACCTGGAGTTGGGTCCTGCATTGTGACTTTTCTGGTGCCTTTCCTTCTCCTTGCCCCCTTCTCCCTCTGCCTGGTGATCTACTACCTGAGAAGGGGTGGGAGGAGAGAGAGCAGAGGGCTGAGAGCTCACGGGTCGATTTTGGAGATGACATTTCTGACACGGTGGAAGCTTAGTGAGAAGGGGAACTTTGGTTTCTGTCCTTGGTTCCTCAATACTTCACACATAGTAGTTAATAAATATCTGCATTCCCTCCATCTAACAACCTTGCTGTAAGTTAAGTGGATGTAGTTAAAGAATGACTGTCATCATGACAAAACAATACCAGATGTTGAATAGTAAGTGTCAGCACGAGGACGGAAACCTAGATCATGCCTGTCATCCTGGAAAGAGCAGGTGCAGCTTGTGAGAGAGAATTCCTGCACCGCTTGATTCCATTCTTGGACAGTGTAGTGCTTCCATGCACAAAAGGTACAGGGCTGGACTAACAGTGAACAATCTGTGATGGTTAGAGATGGTGCGTTTCAGTTCAGTGCCTCTGTTTCCTGTCAGAGGCAAATGTTGTTGAGGTGCTATGATGGAGTGCATAGCATATGGAGCGAGAAAACCCTAGATGAGATCCCATCTCTGTCACACTGTCTCTCTGGGCCTCAGTTTCCTTATTAGTAAAATGAGGGAGTTAGACTGAGACTGTCCAACTTTGAATGCTTTGAAATGCACTGATGGCATATAAGGTGAACCAGTTGCCTTGCTCTGGCTGCCAGTGGGAATGAGGGCTGCCCCCAGTCTCCCTCCACTTCCAGAAATTACCTGCCATTTACCGTACATAGCTTGCATATGCACTGTTGTACATGTTGTCCCTCCCAATAGAATGTAAACTCCTTAAAAGCAAGGATTGTTTTGCTTTTCTTTGCATCCTCAGCACATGGCACACTGCCTGGCACACAGTAGGTGCTTAGTAAATGCCTGTTGACTGATTGGAAGTTAATGTGAAATCAGTTGTGAAAGGCGGGGCGATTGTGCCAAAGAGAAGTGTTTGTATTTTTATTCTAGAGGCAAGGGGGAGGGAACCGCTGCAGGAGAGTGTGAAGCAAGGGCATGCTGTGGTCAGACCTGTGCTTTTAGAAAGCAGTTTGGCCCTGGTGAAGAGGACGGATTGGAGATGTGAAACCAGAAGCAGGAAGACTAACTTAGGAGGCCAGGGTAGTAGTGTGGGTGTGAGGAGATGGTTCTGGGTCATGTCTGCGTACATGGAAAAGCAAAGGGCTATGTATGAGAGTTATGGTGATCAGACTTTCTAGGACCTGGCTGTTGATTGAATGTTGATGGTGAGGGTGGGAGGTGTCAAAAATGGTGCTGGCATTGCAAACTGGAAGAATGGTGGTACCCTCAATAGAAGTAGCAAGGTTTGGAGGAAAGGCAGTTTCAAGAGAAAAAGATGGAAATGTTAAGTTTGAAATCCCTGAGGGACATCCTAGTGGAGTGGCCTAGGAGGGAACTGGCAGTGTGGGACTAGAGTTCAGAACAGATGTAGAGATTTGGAAGTTAGCAAACATGTTAAGCACCCTCAAGTACCTTATATTGTGGGAGGGGACAATATGTATATGTCTAAGTAAGGTCAGTTCTGTTAAAACTTGACACGTATTCCTAAAAATCACTGAGTTATGAAAAATCATGTAATGAAAACCGCACCGCTTATGGGCCAAATGGAGTTTAGAGATACAGCACTCAAAATTTTGTCAGTGACACATTAAAAAAAAATAGAAACCTAAAAAAAGGCTAGCACAGTTTTATACCTGTTACACGGTTGAGAAACACATAAATACGACATTAAATAATGTCTGTGTCTGAGGCCTTGGGCTGTACCTGGGGTGGGTTCCCACTGCTCCCTCAAGGAGAACTGGCAAAGTTGACATCTGTGGACAAGAGGATGGGCTGGCAGCAGCTTGAAAGTGCTGAAGTTCCAATAGGCTCCCATTGGACACCCCCCAGCCATGCCAGTAGGTGGGGTAGGGAGTGGATTGAATGGGTGAAGACCAACTCTCTTCTCCCCACCGTTCCTACTCTCCAAGGAGATTTACAGGAAATATGACACTTTATTTTGAAAAAATCAGAAGGTTTGCAGCTTGTGAGTTATTGTGGAGTGGTGCCATTTTCTGTATTCTTGAAATCCTGCATAACCAGATGTGAAATTTGCAGAAATTCTCATTATGCTTAAGTTGTTCCCTAATATATCAATAACGTTGGAACAAATTTACATTTTCAAAGCAAGTGTTATAACAGAACTAACCATATAGACAAAACACGTATAAAGATATTCAAATTTACCTTGGTGGGAAAAGCACTTGGCCCTTGGGGGGTAGGAAAATTAGAAAAGGTCTCAGGTAGAAGGTAATAATTGTTTCAGGTAGAAGGTGGTAATTGAATTGAGTTTTGAAGGAGACCAGTGAGTCCAAAAAGCGGCCTAGAGGAAGGAATGCAGTCCAGTCATGGGGACAGCCATTGCAGAGCCTGGGAGGTGGCGTGTTAGGTGTGAGCCCCAAGAAGCCTGGCTTGGCTGAACCGCCCAGTGCAGAGGGGAGGCAGAAGTGGAATGGTGCCAGGCTAGGAGGAGCTCCGAAGGACCTCAGAGGAAGTCCTGTTTGATCCTAGACAGTAATGGGGAGACGAGCTTTGAGTAAAGGGATGACATGAACTGGATGGTTTTGTGGAGAGTGGTTTGGGATGGTGAGAAATGAGGCCAGAACAGTGATGAGCTAGGCCTGAGCTAGGCGGGGGCTCCGTGGGTGGCTGGGAGCCCTGCTGTGGAGGTAGAAAGGACAAGATTGGGGAGTGGGCTGTGTGAGAGTGAGGAGCACAGGGTAACTCTAGGTTTAGGAACCTGAGCACCTAGAAGGCTGATGCTTTCAATAGACCTAGGGAAGGTAGGAAAAGGACTAGAGTGGGTCTGGGAGAAAGACTTGTGGGAATGAAGATGCTTGAGTGAAATTTAAGATGAGTTGTCCAACAGGAAATTGGTGACATGAGCCTGGAAGATCAGGACTGGATATATAGAACTGGGAATTATCTGAATAGAGATGGTAATTGAACCCATGAGAATTGAGATTACCAAGTTAGAAAATTTATAGAGAAGAGGGCCCAGGACAGAGCCCTATTTTCCCTATTCTAAATGAACAGTGGATGGAGGATGGTGAAACAAAGGAAGACAAGAAGGTTTTGGATAGGTAGGAGAGAGCAGTGTCACAGAGCCAAGGGATGAGAGTATTCAGGAGGGGCATATCTCCTAGTAGACCGTATGACCAACAACATTATTAAAATCTGCAGCCATGTCTGAGAGGTGAAGGACTTAACTGAGAATAGGTCATCAGGTCTGGCAGTTTAGAGACTGTAGCTGTCTTGGAATGAGTAGTTTAATTTTAATGGGTCATTGAGTCTGAAGGTAGATTATAAGGTGTTGGGAAATGAGTGAAGGAGGGTGAAGAGTGTAGAGAGCATAATAGTTTGAGGGTAGACGGCAGAGTGAAGTGAAAGTCTTTAAGGATTTGGGAGACCCAGTTAGGCTTCAGGGAAGGTGCAAATAGATTAGGGGAGATTGAAGATGAAAGAAAGAGGGAATGATGGAAGGGAAAAACTGAGGGGATGGATAGGTCTGGGATCAAATGCACAAGTAGAGGGATTGACCTTAGGAAGGATTAAAGAGCTGGAAGACACATCTAGAGACCATCTGTGCAGCCTCCTCATTTTTCAGAGGAGAAAATTGAGGTCCAGAGAGGTTATGATTTTCTGAAACCCATATATATGGTGAGTAGCTGAGCTGGTTAGAGATAGAGATTGTAGCAAAGGAAGATCGAATGGAGGATGTTTGGAGAAGGGTTTTTAGGGGTGAACAGGTACTTAACGATGGAGAGCCTCTTTTTTTTCTCAGTAAAGACTTAGTGAGTCCCTGTGCAGAGAGAAAGGATGGGGTGGACTTGAGAGAAGAGGTTTGAAACAGCTGCTGTGGGAAATATGATAGAATCAATTAGGAAAGAAGAAAAGGATTGTTTTTTAACTTTGAAGGGGCATTTGAAATATCTGTAGGGGGAAAGAGTTGATGGTCTTTGCAGTAGGTAACTAGATGAAGGCTTTTGTTTGAAGTATGCAAGCTGAAGAGACCCAATCTCCCTTACTGTGCAGCAGCAGCAGCCACAGCATGTGGTAGAGACTCTTCCGGGGTGTGTGTGGGATGGTGGGAAGGCTGTTTGTGCTTCTGCTCCCAGAGAGGTGAGACTTATGCTTTGTGTATGGTTCTAAGTGTGATTTCAGGCTGCAGTCAGAATTGGAGAAATAGTGTGGCCTGTATTTGGATCACTATGTTATGGGAGGAACATTAAGTATTTATTGAACACCCTCTAAGTGTGCATGAGGTCATACACACATGGGTATGAGAATGGAGCCAGAAGGGACATGGGGTGTGTGTGGAAGCCCCCTTTTCTTTTTTGAGGTCAGTCTTTTGCTAACGTCTGTCAGCTAAAACTAATTTTTGCCTGTCACAAGAGTGTTGATTGCTTTTGAGGGCAGTAAGTAGTCCATTTAATTTGGGTCAAAAATTTTCCTCTAGGAATCTCTGAAATTTTAAATTGAGAAAGTAGTATTCATTTCCACCACAGAAGTTTGTTTTACCAACTAGTCTTTAGGAACACATCTTTTATTAAGTAAATTAATTACTTTGTTATTAAATGAATTCTCTTTTATTAAGTGAAATAATTTTTAAGTGCATTAGTTACAAA
Source organism: Phascolarctos cinereus (assembly GCF_003287225.1). Lineage (NCBI taxonomy): Eukaryota > Metazoa > Chordata > Mammalia > Diprotodontia > Phascolarctidae > Phascolarctos > Phascolarctos cinereus. Next base: position 263,524,493 of record NW_027555514.1, on the reverse strand, counting down.
GAGGCCAAAGAAATAGAATCTATCAACAAGCATTTATTGCATGCCTACTATATGCTAGGCACTAGGGGTACAAAAACAAAAATGAAATAGAACCTGCCCTTAGAGAACTTACATTCTGTCAGGGGAGACAACATATACACCTGTATATACATGTAAGTATATTTGGAAGGGGGTGAGATGGGAAAATGAGCTAAGAAATGCCTCCGGTAGAAGGTGGACTGGACTGGAGCTGGTCTTTGAAAGAAATGAGGATTCTAAGATGTGATGTGAAGGTGAAGAGGAGCTCATAGGCATGGCCAAGGAAAGAGATGGGGGGCTGTATGGGATGAACAGCAAGGCCTTCGAGTGCATGGAGGTGCATTATATTTTTAAAACTGAAAAAAAAATAGATTGGTATCAGGTTTTGAAAGTCTTTAAATGCCGAACAGCTGTATTTGCATTTGACCCTAAAAGTAATAGGGAGCAATTGGAGTTTATTGAGTAGGAGAGTAATATGGTCAGACTTGTGCTTTAGGAGTATCAGTTTGGCAGCTCTAGGTATGATAGAGATGGATGGATGGATGGATGGATAGAAGAGACATTCTGTGCCATCAAAGAGTGGAAAGTGAGGGAAAAAATGTCATATCCAGCATGTATTAGAGAACACAGTTATGGTTCACATTTCTATAGAACTTTAAGGTTTACTTTTCCCTCAGTGATCCCATGAGGCAGATAGTAGTATTAAGTGTTTTGCAGAGGACAAAACTGAGCCTCAGTAAAGGGAAATAACCTTACTAAACTCACCTAGACTAGTAACTGCTGTCAGCCTTTGGATCCCAATGGGATTTCTGGCTCTATCCTATACCATCTCTTTTTAATTTCCCCCCTCCTCCTCTTCCTCCCTCCCTCCCTCCCTCCCTCCCTTCCTTTCCCCATCTCACCCAGTCTGTAAATACAAGGGCTATTCACAGACCTTCTTCTAATAATTATTGGCATAGGACCTTTGACCTGCTCTATTTCCAATCAGGGCTGATTTGCCTTAGGTCACCTGGGAGCCCCCTCTCCATAGGGCTCACCATCGTGATACAGGATTTCACACAGGCTCCCATTCACTTTTAGCTTGGAGCTCCCCAGCTTCAGAGATCTGCCAGCCTCCCCTTCTCTGGGAGTGGGATTAGCAATGTGTGCCAGTGTGCCCACTCTGTACCACACTGTTGTCCTACTCAGCAGGGTGAATGAATGATTATCATTCAATAGTCTCCTAATGATTGTCCCTGCCTCCAGTTTCCTCTCTCTCTGGTCCATTTTTCATGTGCAGTTGCCAAAGTGAATTCTCATAGCGCAGGCCTGACCATGTCACTCCCCTGCTTGCTCAAGAAGCTCCTTGGGCTTCTGTTTAGTATTTTAAATCCTTATTTATATTAATATATTAGTTTGGGAGAAACACCAATCAGATATTTATTGAAAGTCTCATGTGACTTCACACCAAAAAATGAGTCTTGAAACCTTCTGAGATGGAACTTGAAGTAGCGTTCAGCCTATGAAAACCTGTTTGTTCCCCATGGGTTTAGCAGCCTGCTATCCTAGACACTGGGCTACTCAGTCTACTCCATCTCCCCTCTCTGCCTTTGCCCAATCTGTCTCCCTCTTTGTGATTCACTCCCTTCTCACCTCTGCCTTTCAGGTACGCCTTCTATATGAAGTCTTTCTAATACCCCCAACTACTAGTTATGCCCCTCCCTGCCAGTGACCTTACATTTACTCTATATTTTATATCTATTTACATTGTCTCTCCTAGAGAAAATATTTATTTGGTATCTGCTTAGATTGTAATTCCCTATAGGAAGTCAGTTCTTTGAGGGCAGAGACTTTTGTGTTTTTGTCTCTGGATCTCCCAGCACCTAGTAGGTGTCATGCACATAGTAGGTGCTTAATACATGCTTGTTGATTGATTAATTGATGGGGTTAGTTGGAAAAGCTTTCTTGGAGAAAGGTGAGTTTTGATCCTGGCCTCCAGGGAATGGAAAAGAGGTAAGAGAGTATTCCAGGTAGACAGAACATTTTGAACAGATGTAGGAGTGAACAAGATAGGTGTGAGGGTCAGTAGAGCAAGACTGGGTGGAGAAGATGGGCTTTGTTGTGGTGTAAGGAAATACTTGGTTAAATAGTGATAAGTTAGTGAAGGTCTCAGGAGACATTTGTAGTAGGGAACTACTATAAGTTCTTGGCAGCTAGGTGGTCCAGTAGAGAGAGCCCTGGGCTTGGAGTCAGGAAGACCTGAGTGCATATGCAGCCTTAGACATTTCCTAGCTGTGACCTTGGGCAAGTCACTTAATTTCTGTGTGCCTCAGTTTTCTCAATCATGAAATGGGAATAATAATAGCATCTAATTTTCAGGGTCATTGTAAGGATCAAATGAGATAATATTTATAAAATGCGTTACGCAAGTCCTGGCACATATAGGGGTTTAATAAATGCTTATTCTCTTTACCCTTACTGATCAGGGGAATATTGATGTTGAAAACAGTGAAAAATATTGTTTTGGCAGTGGTATATGGCATTCACATTAGTGAGAAGAGTGTGTGTGAAGGCCTAAAATACGGATGCTTTTTGCAGAAGTGTAGAGGATTGGTCATATCCAAGAGACATTAGAGAGGTAATTTATAGAATTAATAACCTGTTAGTATGAGAGATGGGATAAATAAAAGGGAGAGGAAGTCATTTTAACTGCAAACACGAAAATTTATGAACTGGGAGGTATAGTCATACCCTCAAAGGGAAGGTTGGTAAGACATGGTGTGGGGTATGAAATTAAATTGGTTCAGTTTTTTAACAAGTTAAGCTTCAGGTGTAAGGACATCTAATCTAAGGTTGGTGTCCTAGGCAGCTCGAGGTATCAGGGCTAAATGGAGATTTAGGCATTTGAATCTAAGTCCTAGTTGAAGTGAGTGTAGGAGTTCTTTGAGGTTGGTGTATTGAGGTGAAGAGCTGGAGACCAGGAATTTCCCAGCTGAAGAGGTGGGGGCAGGACAAAAGGCCAGTGAAAGAGCAGTCATTGAGACAAGAGGAAGATGTTGTGTTAGTGGAAGCTGTGTTTTATGTGGTATGATTGGTCATTAAAGTCAAGTATGGGTAAAGGACAGACACCATCTTTTTATGCCCCACAGTCTTTCATACTTCTTTTCATAACTTCTATGAATATACTTGTTGAATTAATGAAAAGATAATTATAAGTCCTTTTAATTGAATTTTTTTTAGGTTTGAAATTTTGAAAGTACTATTTTTAATTAGCAAAGGAAGTAATAGTAGCATAAAATTATAATCACTTTATATTGTTAGCACTGCCATTTCACCTTAGGATATATATAGAGTCATAAGAACATTTTCTTTTTGAATCATTTAGAAGGAGGAAACGAAGTTATCCTGGATTTGTGAGGAAATTAAAAAAAATATAATTGGTGATATTACTGCTTTCTTTGTATATAACACTTTGTGATTTACAACAGGCTTTCACATACTTAAGACATTTATATAAAGTGGTTTGAATGAATACTTCAGTTGAATTGAAGGAATTTCAAAGAAGAAAGCTTAACAGATAAAATGTGGTTGCTATGTCACCAGTGAAGCCTTTCTTTTTAAGTCTCTTTTACCCAAATTTTCTAAATTGCTTACCTGACAATCTTAGTCGAATATTGCAAAACCTTCTGGGTCACATTGACTGTGTGGTTCTGGTCTTTCATATTTTCAAAACTTCTATGTTTGATTTCACAAATAACAATAAAAAGGTTTCCAGATATTTTAGGACAGATTTAAAAATCTTACCACCAGATGTCATTGTAACCTAAAAAAGTTAGTATTAATATATACATTTATTATGCAAATTTCACATTTTGTCCTTTACTTTTTACTGTTTTCCCTTATTTTTATGCCATCTCCCCTTCAAATTATTTCCAATTATCTCATTTATTTAGTAGATAAAACAGTGATCCCTTGTAACAGACTAAAGAATGAAGTAGCTCAGATCCTTGGCTTCCCATATTTTCCAAAAACCATATGCTTCCCACCCACAAATTTCTTAACAGTTAGTTGCTATAGAGATGATTGTTTGAACGAAAGAACGAGGAGGAGTAGCAGCAGGTGGACAGTTAAGAAACAAAATCCTCATTTTTACATCTTGATCCCTGACAGAGGGAATTTTAGAGATCACCAATCCACTTAGAACATCCTTGTGTAAGATCTCTACCTAGCTTCTTTGCTGGTGCTGCTGCTGGCAGTTTGCTGTGATGGCATTTATAGTTCATTAAAATAAGGTTTTTTGGACTGTGCCTGTGATTTCGTTGGTATACAGAATTGGAGAGGAATTTCCCTCTACCAAAGCAGAGCTACAACTGCAGTACAGTTTAGAGGCTTGAGTTGTCTGGAGCACTCAAAGGTTAAGTGAATGCGATGGGATCACAGAACCAGCATGTGTCAGGGGTGGGAATTGGACCCAGGTCATTGTAGCTATGTGGCCATAGGCAAACCATATCATTTTACTTCTCCCTCTTAGAATTCCTTGTTTTCTCCAAAACGATTCTTGAGTGCCATTTTCTAAGTGAAGCACTTTTTTTTTATCCCTCCAATTGCCAGTATTCCCTCTTTCCCAATTAAAAAAAACCCTTGCATTTATTCTTAATAAATTTTGTAGCTACTTTTTATTAGTCAGTTAGCTTTTATGGAGCACCTAGTATGTGCCAGGCACTGTGGTAAGTGCTAGGAGTACAAAGAAAGGCAAAAGATAGTCCCTGCAGTTGAGGTGTTCATGTTCTAATGGGGAAGACAGCATTTAAACAACTATGTACAGCCATAGAAGTCTGCAGGATAAATTGGAGATCATCAGCAGAGGGAAGAGACTAGCACGAAGGGGGATCAGGAAAGGCTTCTTGTAGGAGGTGATATTTTAACTGGGACTTGAAGGAAGCCAGGAAGCATAGATGATGAAGGAGACCATTTCAGCCATGGACGAGAAGTGAAAATGCCTAGAGTTGGGAGTTAGAGTGTCCAGTCCAAGGAACAGCAAGGAGGTCATTGTCAAGGGATCACAGAGTTCTGAGATATAAGATATAAGAAGACTGGAGAAGTTGAGGAGGGGCAGGTTATAACGGGTTTTGAATGCCAGAGAGGTAGATTGTTTTGTTTTTTGTTTTATCCTTGGGGTGGTAGGGTGCCACTGGAGTTTATTGATTTAGGGTTAGGGGTGACTTGGTCAGATCTGAGCTTTAGGAAGATTAATTTGGCAACTGAGGAGAGGATGGTCCAGAATAGGGAGAGATAAGGCAGGGAGCTCAACCAGAAGGCTGTTGCAGTAGTCCGGATATGTAATGATGAGGGATTTTACTAGGGTGGTGGCTGTGTTAGAGGAGGGAAGGGGGCTTATGTGAGAGATTTTACAAAGGTAAAGTTGATAGGATGAAAGAGTGGAGTCAAGGTTGTGAGCCTGGGTAACTAGGAAAATGGTGTTGACCTCAACAGTAATAGGGAAGTTTGGAGATTTTTGGGGCAGAGGTATCATAGAGACAATTGAATCCATGGTTTCGCCAAGTGCAGTAGTATAGAAGAGAAGGGGTATTTATGAAGCCCTCCTATGTGCCAGGCACCGGGCTAGGTGCTGGGGATACAAAGAGACAATTGCAATAGTTACCGCTCCCAAATAGCTTATATTTTAACAGGGAGACAACGACAATGGGAAGACAATTGACACAAGGTTACATGGGTGGGAAAAGCACTGGCAGCTGGACCTAGGAGGAACCAGGGGATGTGGGATGCTAAGAGGCTGCAGGGAGGAGGGAGTGTCTTCCAGCAATGGGGGCCAGCCAGGGCAGAGACAGAGAAGAGAGATGGAATGTCGTGTTGTGAGGAACAGCAAGACTGTAGAGTATATGTGGAGGAAGTAACTGTGGTAGAAGTTAGATGCTTACTCCATATACATACTCCACTTCTGCAAAGAAAACAGGAAGATGCCTTCTCTCATCTCTCTCTGGGCCAAAGCTTGGTTCTTATAATTATACAACATTGTTTCCGTTTTTATTCTTGTTCTTTCTTTGTACCCTTTGTTATCATGTGCATTTTTCTGGTTCTGCTTTCTTCACTTTATGTCAGTTCACATATATCTTACCATGCATTTTTGAATTTTTCATAGTCATTCTTCCTTAAGGCATAATAATATGCTGTTATATTCACGTGCCACAACTTTAGCCATTCCCCATTCAAGGGGTGTTCTAGTTTTTTGCTATTACTAAAAAAAAAAAATGCTGCTATAAATATTTTAGTGTATATGGAACCTTTCTATCTTGGAACTCCTTGGAATATAGGCCTAACAGTGGAATCTTTGGGTCAAAGACTGTGGACATTTTAGCCACTTAAAAAAAAAATTCCAACATATACATATGTGCATGTATAATTACATGTAGAAACAATTTTTTAACATTCACATTTTAAAATTTTGAGTCCCAAATTTTCTCCTTCCTACCACCTCATTGTGAAGGCAAGCAGTTTTATATAGATTATACATGTAGTCATGTAAAACATATTTCCATATTAGCCCTTTTGTGAAAGAAAACACAGACCAAAAAAAAAAAAACCCATAAAAATTTAAAAAGTATAAAAAAAAGTATGCTTCAACCTTCATTCAGACTCCATTAGTTCTTTTTCTGGAGGAGAGTAGCATTTTTCATCGTAAGTCCTTTGGAATTGACTTAGGTCATTGTATTGATGAGAATAGCTAAGTCATTCACAGTTCATCATTGAATAATATTATTGTTACTGTGTACAATGTTCTCTTTATTTTGTATCAGTTCATGTAAATCTTTCCAGGTTTTTCTGAGAGCATCCTGCTTGTCATTTTTTATAGCACAATGGTATTTCATCACAATCACGTACTACAATTTGTTCAGCCATTCCTCAGTTGATGAGCTTTTCCTCAATTTCCAATTTTTTGCCACCACGAAAAGACCTGCTATAAATATTTTTGTATATATTGGTCCTTTTCCCTTTAAAAAAAATCTCTTTGAAATTCAGACTTAGTGGTGATACTGCTGGGTCTAAGGGTCTGTACAGTTTTAATAGCCCTTGGACAAATTGCTCTCCATAATAGTTGAATCAGTTCACAACAGAATGCACCAACAGTTCATTAGTGTCCCAATTTTTCCACATCTCCAACATTTCTTATTTTCCTTTTCTGTCATATTAGCCAGTCTGATAGGTGTGGAGTGGTATGTCAGAGTTGTTTAACTTTTTAGCCACTTTTTTTTTTAGCATAATTCCAGATTGCTTTTAGCAATGATTGGACCAATTCCCAGGTTCCACCAACAGTGTATTAGGTACCTGTTTTTACCAGACCTCTCCAATGTTGACTGTCTTGGCCAATTAGCTGGGTGTAAAGTGACACTTTATGTTATTTTGATTTGCATTTCTTTTATTATTCGTGATTTGGTGTAATATTTCTTTTTGGGTGTTTGTTTATGTTCTTTGACCCCATTCATTTGGGAATGACTCTTGGTCCTGAATATTTGTTAGTTACCTGTTGTATATCATGTACTATTAACTTAGTTATACATTCATGGATTATTAACTTTTTTTGAATTCTATTTTGGCTTTTAGCAAGGTTTCAAGATATACAATACTCTGTATGTTCTCAGAGATGAAAATTCATGTCATGGTTTCCAAAGCCAAATAGAATTTTTTAAAAGCACCTTTCACCCTTGGAATATCTTTACTATTGTTATTTTCTGTGAATGGAGGTTATAGAGAATTGACTGAAAATGTAAAAAGTAAAACAAGTTAAGACTTAGTAAAAGCTATGGCTTTTAGAAATTGGGACATTTCTTCGGCATGCCACAAAATCAGTATCATGCTAATGAGGTACAGAGTAGAGGAATGAAAAAAAAACAGATGGGGTGCAACTTGCAGGAGTGAACAGAATTATTTGAAGCTATTTGTAAGAGGCTTTTGAAGGGCAGGTTTATTAGCAAGAGGAAGGAGAATCTTTTTAGCCGAAATAGCAAATACTGATGCATAGATTGAAGAAATGAACAAGCTATGTGGAAAGAATAGCAGAGCAAATGTCAGGGTTAAGGAATTTACTTGGTTTTACAGTTTTGGCCATGGAATCTTTCATAAAAGTTTTTATTGATGTATTTTGTTGTTTTTACATCACCATAGTTTCTTTCAGTATCCCTCCCTGTTCCAGAGAGCCATCTCATATAACAAATAGCTTTTTATTTTTAAAGAAAAAGAAGGAAAAATCAGCATAATTAATTAATGCATCAGAAAAGTCTGAAAATGTGTGCAATTTGTAACACTTGAATTGGGAGTATCTTCTCATACCTTTTTTTTTTTGAACCGTGCTAGATTTTAATTTTACTGCATTCACTTATTTTGAGCAGACATTTTAAAACATTTTTTTCCAATTATGCATAAAAACAATTCTTTATATACTTTAAAAAATTTTTTAGTTCTTAATTCTCTCTCCCTCCCTCGCTTTCCTCCTCATTGAGAAGATGAACTATTTGATATAGGTTATATATGTACAGTCACACAAAACATATTTCTATATTAGTCATGTTGTGGAAAAAAATACAAGGCAAAAAAAACCCCTAAGAAAAATAAAATTAAAAAAAGGATGCTCTAATCTGCATTCACATTCCATCAGTTCTTTCTCTGGAGGTGGATAGCATTTTTTCATCTTGAAGTCCTTTGGAATTTTCTTAGATCATTGTATTGCTGAGAATAGCTAAGTCATTCAGTTCATCATTGTACAGTATTGCTGTTACTATGTGTAGTGTTCTCCTGGTTCTATTCACTTTGCATTAGTTCATGTAAGTCTTTTCACGTTTTTCTGAAACTCTCTTTCTCATTGATTTCTTATGGTATGGTAGTATTCCATCACAATCATATGCCACAACTTGTTCAGCCATTCTTCAGTTGGTGATCTTTGCCTTGATTTCCAATTCTTTGTCACCATAAAAAGGCTTGTTATAAATATTTTTGTATATTTATGTTCTTTTCCTTTTCCTTTTTGTTATCTCTTTGGGTTACAAACCTAGTAGTGTTGTTGTTGGGTCAAAGGCTATGCAAAATTTTGTAACCCTTTGGGCATACTTCCAAATTGCCCTTCACAATGGTTGGATCACTTTACAAGTCCATCCAGAGTACATTAGTGTCCCAATGTTCCCACATCACCTTCAACATTTCTCATTTTCCTTCTCTGTCATATTAGCCACTCAGGTGTGAGGTGATCTTAGAGTTGTTTTAATTTTCATTTCTCTAATCAGTAGTGATTTAGAGCATTTTGTCATATAATTAGAGATAGCTTTGATTTCTTCAGTTAGTAACTGCCTGTTCATATCCTTTGACCATTTGATAAATTGATATTTGATAAATATCAGTTGGGGAATTGTATACATATAAGTTTGACTCAGTTCTCTATATATTTGAGAAATGAGGCCTTTATCAGAGAAACTTGGCTATAAAATCCCCCCCCCCCCAGTTTTCTGCTTTCCTTCTAATCTTGGCTTCTTTTGTTTTATTTGTGCAAACCCTTATTTAATGTAATCAGAATTAATCTGTTTTGCATCCTATAATGTTCTCTATCTCTTGTTTAGTCACAAATTATTCCTTTATCAGTAGATCAAACAGGTAAACTGTTCAACTAGGTAAACTGTTCCATGTTCCCTCAGTTATGTTCATTGTATCACACTTTATGTCTGAATCATATAATCCATTCTGCTGTCTTCTTCCATTTTGTGGGTGAATTCATCCCATTTATATTCACATTTATGATTATTGTGTATTTCCCTCCATCCTATTTTTTCCCCTTGTTTATCCTGTTCTCTCTATTCTTTCATCTTCCCTCCTCAGAAGTGTTTTGCTTCTGACCACTGCGTCCTGCAGTTCACCCTTTCTGTTATCCTCTACCCCCTTCTCTTATTCCCTTCCTTCCTACTTCCCTGTAGGGTGAGATAGATTTCTATACTCAACTGAGTGTGCATGCTGTTCTCTCTTTCAGCCAATTCTCCCCCAATCTTTCCTTCCATTGTAAAAGCTCTTGTGCCTCTTTTATGTCAGATAATTTACCATTCTGCCTCTCCCTTTCCCTTCTTCTTTCTCACCCTTTATTTTATTTCAGTTTTTTTTTATATCATCCCATTATAGTCACCTCACACCTGTGCCTTCTGACCATGTATATTCCTAACTGCCCTAATAATGAGAAAGTTCTTAAGAGTTACAAGTTATGTATAAGCAAACTGGGAGAGCAAGAAATAGTTTACCTGTCAGATTTATGGAGAACAGAAGAATTTATGACCAAACAGGAGATAGAGAACTTTATGAAATGCAGAATAGATAATTTTGATTATATTAAATTGAAAAGTTTTTGCACAAACAAAACCAGTGCAACCAGGATTAGGAGGGAAACAGAACACTGAGAAAGAATTTTTACAACCAGTGTCTCTGATAAGGGCCTTATTTCTAAAATATATAGAGAATTAAGTCAAATTTGTAAGAATACAAGTCATTCCCCAACTGATAAATGGTCAAATGATATGAACAGGCAGTTCTCAGATGAAGAAATTAAAGCCATTTATAGTCATATGAAAAAATGCTCTAAATCCCTATTGATTAGAGAAATGCAAATCAAAACAACTCTGAGGTACCATATCATACCTATTGGATTGGCCAATGTGACAAAACAGGAAAATGATAAATGTTGGAGAAGATGCAGAAAATTGGAACACTAATGCATTGTTAGTGGAGTTGTGAAATGATCCAACCATTTTGGAGAACAATTTGGAACAATGCCCAAAGGGCTATAAAAATGTGCATACCTTTTGACCCAGCAATAGCACGTGTAGGGCTGTATTCCAAAGAGATCGTACAAATGGGAAAAAGACCCACATGTACAAAAAATATTTATAGCAGCTCTTTTTTGTGGTGGCCAAGAATTGTAAATTGAGGGGATGCCCATCAGTTGGGGAATGGCTGAACAAGTGGTGATATATGAATGTAATGGAAATATTATTGTGCTATAAGAAATGATGAGCAGGCTGACTTCAGAAAAACCTGGAAAGATTTATATCTTTATCTGTTAATTTAATTAATTTATCTATAATATTATATCTATTATATCTCATTTCCAATGAGGTATTTCACATTTGCTTCTATTTTTTTTCATTTTGTTTTTTCTTGATGTTTCATGGAGTCACTAGCTTTCATTTGCCCAAATCTGATTTTTAAGGAACTATTTTCTTCAGTTAGCTTTTGTACTTCCTTTTCCATTTGACGAATTCTACTTTTTAAGTTCTTTTCGTCAGTGAATTTTTGTGCCTTTTTTACCATTTGGCTTATTCTCTTTTTAAGGTGGTATTTTCTTTAGTATTTTTTGGTGCCTCCTTTACTGAGGTGTTGACTCTTTTTTTCACAATTTTCTTGCATCACTCTCATTTCTTTTCCCAGTTTTTCTTCTGTCTTATTTGAATTTTAAAATCTTTTTTGAGCCCTTCTAGGAATTCTTTGTGTGCCTGAGACCAATTCACCTTTTGCTTTGAGGCTTTGGATGTAGCAATTTTGACTTCATTGTCTTCTTCTGAGTTTGTGTTTTGATCTTCCCTTTCACCTTAGCAGCTTTCTACGCTCAGGTTCTTTTTGTTGTTGTTTGTCCATTTTTCCTGCCTGTTTCTTGACTTTTAACTTTATCTTAAAGTTCGGCTCTATTCCATGGTGGAGGGAATACTGTCCCAAGCTTCAGATTGCTAGTTTGGGGAGAGGGGTCTGTAAGTTTTCAGTTGTTCCAGGATAGTGTGATCTAAGAAGAGGTGTGGTCACTTCTCTTTGGGCCTGTGCTCTGGTCTGTGAGTGACCACAAGCACTCTTTTCCACCCTGGAACTGTGACCAGGGTGTCTTCTCCCCTGTGACCGCATGTTCTAGTGCTCCTCCTTGGCCTGGGACTTTGATCCAGGACTGCAGCGTGATTCCACGGATGGGCAATACAACAGTCCCCCTGCTTCCAGTGCCAGCAAAAGGTCTGTTTGCCCAAACCTTTTACTGTCTGTGGACTGAGAGCTACAGAAGCCTAAGTTAATGCTGTGGATTCAGTTGCCTCCCCTCAAAAGCCTGGCTTGCCAGGCTGGGGCCTGTGCTGGACTGTGCTCCCCTCTCACTCTGGTGAGACAGACTTTTCCTGCTGATCTTCCAAGTTGTCTTGGGATGGAAGATTGTTTCACCCCGTCCTGTTGTTGGTTCTGCTGTTCCAGCGTTTGTTTTGAGGCATTATTTTAAAGGTTTTTAGCTGCAATTTGGGAGAGCTCGGGTGAGGCCCTGCCTTTATTCTGCCCTCTTGGCTCTGTCCCCTTGCATTTGCTTTTGATAGTGCGTGTATGCGGTTCTTTCTTTTTACGTTGCTGTGGACATTGTGGATGTTGGGTTTTTTTGTTCTGCTGACTTCACTGCATCAGGGTCTGTAGATCTTCCCAGACTGCTCTGTACTCACTGCTGACTTTATTTCTGATAGCACTGTAACATTCCGTTATATTCATGTAGCCCAATTTGTTTAGCTGTTCCCCATTTGATGGGCATGGCTGTGAAGTCTTGAAGATGACAAAGTCCAGTTGTTGCATTTTGGCAGGGTTATTTCACTTCAGTGTGTCTCGTAAGATCTTGGCGGCGCATTAGGAAGATGATGAGGAGTTCTCTTCCTACAGCAGTGTGCCCTGCTACAATGGAGACTCTTCGTTGCTGTGGGGGAAAGGCTTTGATGACTAGTAGATGTTTCGTATTTTTCACGTGCCTTACACATAACAGGTGCTTGGTGACTACTTGATTGATCACACAGACTTTTAAGCTTATTACTTGAAGTAGGCTTTTATTTATATTCCCTTTGTCTAGATCGTGAAACTTGTGTAGTTTTTTTCCCCCTGGCAAATTTTAAGGAAGAGAGGAAGAACATTTTTGTGGCAGTATAGTAAGACTTCAATTGAACCCTTGATTAACTGGATTTTTCCCTTTGTATTCCACTTTTAGTGGGGGAAGAAGCAAATCACAACAAAATAATTTCTTTCTGTTAAAAAACCTCCAAATTGCAACCTGGTGACAGTGCACATTCAGCAATACCTGGCTCACAGTTCTTCTGTTTCTTTTCTTTCCTGTCATCTTTCTTGACTTTAGCATTCATGTCTTCTGACACCTTGGTTTTACAGTTCCGTAAGTTCTCAATGATAATGATAACAATAACAGCTGACATTTTTGTAGTACTTAGCGCTTTCCTTACTGTGACCCTGCAAAGTAGGCAGTGCAGGTGTTAGCCTGTTTTTACAAATCCATGTCGGCCATGTACAAGCATAGATCCATGTTGGAGTTCATAATTATTTGCTACTGACCCACCTATGATTCTGAAAACTTTTGCCCGATGCCTTTAAAAAATTTGTTAATACATTTTATTTGGACCCCAAATCTTCATTTTTAAACAAACAGCTCCTCATCCCATTCCCATTAAATGCATTCCCTTGAAACAGTGGATTGGTAGTTAAATAAAAGACCAGATATATAATTTAGCTTTGATTGCATGATCTTAACATTGACTGTTGTGTTTGACCAAAGTTTTGTTGCTTCTCAAAGTTGACATTATTGACATTGCTGTTATTATTATGTATATTGTGGTTCTGGTTCTTTTTCTTCATTTTGCATTACTTCACGTGTTCTCATGTTTCTCTGAATTATCCCGCTGCATACATTGAAATCACTCTTTAGTTTCTTCTTTTAAAAAAACATTTTTATTGTTCTTTTTTTTTTTTCCAACATTGGTATCCCTTCCACTTCTCAGAGAGCCATCCCATATAACAATGAATTTTTTAAACGAAAAAGAAGAGGGAAAAAGTCATCAAAGTCATCAGTACATTTGAAAAATCTGAATATGTGCAATGTATCACTCCCTTGGATGTCCTGCCACTTCGGAAGAGTGGAATCATCTCAATATGTCTCCCGTGCTTGTTCTTTGTAGGTTTTGCAAATTCACTTTTGCTTATTTTGTGGTGGTTTCTGGATTTACATTATCATAGTCGTATATATTGTTTTCTTGGCTCTGTTTACGTAATTCTGCATCAGTTAATGTAAATCCATGTTTCTCTATTCATTATATCTCTTGGTTTTTTATGGCGTAATAATATTCCATTTCATCCATAAACCACGATTTATTTAGCCATTTCCCATTTGATGGGCATCTGTCTTGTTTCAGTTCTTTATTAGTACAAAAAATGCTTTCATGAGTTGTTGGCAGCTAGTGTCATGCACCAACTTTATCACTCTCCCTTTGAAGGGGTCGGGTCTATGACACAAAATGGTTAAGAACCCTTGACTGCATTCATACATCTATTGGACTGTAAGTTCCCCAAAGGCAAGGACTATTTCTGTTTTTATTCGTTGTTTCCTTCATAGTTCCTCGTATAGTGTGCTGCAGAGATTGATTTTTCAGTGTTCAGTATTTGTTGAATTAATGAATTCAGCCCAAACACCTGTACTTTCTGTGTCTTGGTACTGCCCCGGAGAACTGGTATTGGGAGTGGTCAGTCATGTGGCAGCATCCCAGAATCTTGAATTAGAAGGAAAGATTCTGTGCTGTTTATTATCTGTTACTTAATAAGGCAAAGAAGTGAACATTTTAGGTTTTTAGCCATAAGAGTTAAGACAGAAAGGGCTTTCTGACTAACTGTGAATTTACCATAAAATTTAATTAAATAGAACAGCTGATTTTTCAAGAATTCTTGGTAATCAAGGTTTTACTGTTCTTGCCTGCTAAGAAACAGCTTTGGAGCCATTTCCACCACAGGAGGGAGAACATTGCAGTCAGAGAAGTCTTCTGCACACCCTCAGTTTTCATGAACTTTGGGGAAAATTCCTCATGCTGGTACAGGCCTTACTAAGACACATTAGAATTGTGTGTAGGCCAGCTTGGGCTGTCGGATGACAACTGTTCTCAGACTTTCATAGTTTATTTCACATACTTTAGGATGAATTGTAGCTAAATCTTTACTTCCAGAATTCTTTCATAAAAGTAAAAATGTACTGAAACAAGTCAGTTCAGTTATAGGAATAGAGTAACATTTTAATGAATGATCATCAATTGTTTGATAGCTAACCATTTTAAAGTGGATTATTTTATCCTTTTTTTCCCCTTGTCTTCCATTCTTCTCCAGAATCACAAGTGTCACAGTTGTGGGTACCTGGCATTTTACCGGGTCATGGAAGTATACGCTTCCAGGGTGTTTCAAGGGTTGTGGCAGGATGTCAAGTTTTGTCATTTTTCTGTACACTGTTTGATGGGATGCCAAGGTCATTAGCTGAGGACTAGTCTAGGATGATCTCTGTTCCGCCTCAAAAAAAAAGTCATTTTTTTTCTTCTTCTGGCTTTCTATTAACAAAGTCATGCCCAGTGCAGACTGTAACTGGGGTATTAATATGTCTTTAGATAAGAAGCACTCACTTTTCTGTCACGTAGTATTTAAAGCAGTGTTTTGAAATGTGCAAAGGCATAGCATGTGTTTTTTAATGGAATGTGTTTTGGATGCTTTCCATGAGCATCAGCAGCTGTGCTCTCAGAATATTTTGAATTACCATACTTTTGGGCAGACATTGTATCATTGCTTCAGAGATACAGGCTCCAGTGAAAAAGAAAATGCCATGTGTGGGTCCCTGTAGAGACAGAACTGGTAAAGAAAAGTACTGGGACCAGGGAAGAAGCCACATCTCTTCCTGTGTGCATCTTTTCTGAGAAGACACTGGTTGGGAAGAGAAGTAGAGAAGGATTGAGAGGACACCAGTGTGCTAAGGCTTTCTTTAAGCTGTGTCTCAAGGACCTCCAGCCTCCATTAAGTTCATTATGATTGACAGCATTGATTCGCTGAAACATTAGCACAATCATAGCATATTAGATACAGAGCTAGAAGGAACCAGCCCTTCCTTTTCAATTATGTTGTTGTACTTTAAATTATGTGCATTTTATTATTATTCTGTTCTTAATCCTCTGTGAAGTTGTAACCTTCTTTAAGGATTTCAAGTACCTAGGATGATGATATATTTTCCAGAAGTGATTGATACATGCTTACTGAATGGTTAATTTCAGAGAGCCTTACCCTTGCTTTATTCTAAAGTCAAGTATCAGTCGCAATGCTGTTAAATTGAAGAAATATTTATTGAGTGTTTGCATTGTGCACGGCATTATACTAGCTATAATGGGGGAAACACAGAGTAGAAAAATACAGATCCTGCCTTAAAGGATCTTACATTCCATTCCTGGAAGATCAGATAAGTACACAAATAACTGTAGTGTAAAGTAGGATGTGAGATGAGAGTACTCTGGGAGCTCAGAAGAGAGGTCCTGTGGAGTTTGGAAGATCGAGAAGGCTTTCACGAAAGACATGGCATTTATGTTGGACTTTGAAGGATAGACGAGTAATGAAGTAAAGGAAAGTAGAAGGAATAGCATTAACAGACATGTGGAGGAGGGAAAACAAGGCACGTACAAGGAACTGGATGGCCCAGTTTGGCTACAGTATATAGTACATGTTTTTATGTATCATCCCTCCAACTGCTAATAACCTCTCTCTGAAACTTTCTTGTATTTATCTACTTGAAATAGATTTGTGTTTATTAATTTCATATTTATGCTGTACATATTTTTTGTATGTACTTGTTTCCCTCTTTAGAATATAAGAATTATTTTATTCTTTATTCTTGGATCCCCAGTGTCTATCACAGTTCCTGGCACAGAATGGACATTTGAATACTTGGTGATTGATAGTATGTGTAGAGAACTAGCTGGAGGAAGAAGACCAGAATGTATTATGCAGCGTTGTGAATGCGAGCCTTAGGAGTTTGTGTTTTAATTCTGTAGATAGTGGAAGACCATTAAATTCAAGTTTGGGGGTAGAGGGAATGATATGATTAGAGCTATGTTTTAGGAATGTTAATCTGAATACTGTGCTGGATTGATCAAAGGGCCTGAGATTTGAGTATTAAGAATTTCTTGTCGTTGAGTTCAAATCCAACCTCAGACACTTACTAGCTATGTGACACTTGACCTCTGCCTGCCTCAGTTCCCTTTGTCTATAAAATGGGAATAATGATAGTGTCTACCTCCCACAGTTGTTGTGGGGATAAAATGAGAGAAAGGGTTTTGTAAACCTTAAAGCGCTATATAAATTCTAGCTATTATAATATTATAAAAGTACTTGGTATCTGTGTTATATTTGGAGTCAGAGGACCTTACCTCTTAACTTTTTTGGTCTTCAGTTTCTTCTTCTATAAAAGGACAAGATTGGATTAGATGATTTGTAAGGTTCTTTCCACTGTGAAGCTATGTATCTATTAAAGTTGTAGTAGCTTTTAGTTGTGCTAAGACTTGGGGATGCTCTGTGTTCATGTCTTTGAAATTAATGTTTTCCTTCTATGAGATCATGCTTTTAATGTTACAGCTTTTTGCTTCTCTTCTTCCAGATTATCGTTCATTTCCATGTATTTACATTCCCGATTAGTTATATTCTCTTTTGTTTCTTTGGTAAGACT
The DNA here is from genome assembly GCF_003287225.1 of Phascolarctos cinereus. Taxonomy (NCBI): domain Eukaryota; kingdom Metazoa; phylum Chordata; class Mammalia; order Diprotodontia; family Phascolarctidae; genus Phascolarctos; species Phascolarctos cinereus. The sequence continues at coordinate 263,506,924 of NW_027555514.1, read as the reverse complement.
TGCCATCATAGATTGAAGTTTTTCTGTTCTACCAGTTGTTTCTGTTGTTCAGGTCATAAATTCTGTTTTTTAAAATTCTCATTTCTCTTTTAAACATCCGGCTATGGTTCCATCGTCTCTTGGGAATCCACAGAGTCCTCTGTCTCATCAGGTATTAATTCCTCTTCCTTTGTCTTGCAATCCTTGTTCATATATACCTGAATTCTCTTACCTGATCTGGAGACCATATTCCTTTTAAAAACTCTTAGTTATCTTTCCCCTTGATTTATCTACTTGTACTCATGGTCTTTAGTTGAGTTTTCTTCCTCCTAAGATCTCTAAGATCTCTGGTAATTTCAGTATTTTTTCTTTATTTTCCCCTATTGCTCGCTTTCTCGATCTCAGAGTGTCTCAGCCTCCCCCTTGTAGAGAACTGAGTCAGATTTATAAGACTACAAATCATTCCCCAATTGATAAATGGTCAAAGGATATGAATAGGCAGTTTCATACAAAAAAATTAAAGCTATCTATAGTCATATCAAAAAATGCCCTAGATTATTGGTTAGAGAAGTGCAAATTAAAACAGCTCTGAGGTACCACCTCTCACCTATCAAATTGGTTAATATGACAAAAAAAGCAAAATTATAAATGTTATAGAAGATGTGGGAAAACTGACACACTAATGCACTGTTGGATTCAACCATTCTGGAGAGCAGTTTGGAACTATGCCCCAAAGGGCTGTAAAACTGCATACCTTTTGATCCAGCAATGCCATTGCTAGGTGTGTATCCCAGAGAGATTAAAAAAAAAAAAAAGGAAAAGGACCTATTTGTAAAAATATTTATGGCAGATCTTTGTGTAGTGGCTAAGAATTGGAAATTGAGAGGATGTCCATTAATTGGGGAATGGTAAGCAAGCTATATTATATGATTGTGATGGAATATTATGATATAAGAAATGACAAGCAGGATGATTTCAGAAAAAACATGGAAAGACTTACATGAACTGATACAAAGTGAGGTGAACAGAACCAGGAGAATATTGTACATAGTAACAGCAGTATTGTACAATGAAGAATTGTGAATGGCTTAGCTATTTTCAGCAATGCAATGATCTAGGACAATCCCAAAGGACTCATGATGAAGCATACTCTCCACCTCCAGAGAAAGAACTGATATTGATTGAATACAGACTGAAGCATGCTTTTTTTCCCTTCCTTCCTTCCTTCCTTCCTTCCTTCCTTCCTTCCTTCCTTCCTTCCTTCCTTCCTTCCTTCCTTCCTTCCTTCCTTCCTTCCTTCCTCTCTTCCTCCCTTCCTCTCTTCCTCCCTTCCTCCGTCCCTCTCCCTCCCTTCCTCCTTTCCTCTCTTCCTTTCTCTTCCTCTCTTTTTCTTTCTTTTACAAAATGACTAATATTGAAATGTTTTATGTGATACACATGTGTAACCTGTATTGGATTGCTTATCTTCTCAGGGAGGGATAGAATTTGGAACTCAAAACTTTAAAAAAAAAGTTTGAAAATTGTTTTAACATATAACTTGGGAAAAAATTTTTTAAAAAACTTAAAAAAAAAGCATCTTAGCCTCCTTCCATGTTGGGCAGTTTACAATTCACTAGCCTTAGGCTCCTCTGAAGGGGAAAAGAACTGGCCACAGCTAGATACTAGGATTTTCCCCTCAGGCTTAGTGAAAAGCCACACAAGTCATGCCCTTTATTTCTCCATTCTCTGGCCAAACTGTGTTGTGGAGCAGGGAAATGGGGATGGGTGGGAAGGGAAAGAGGAGTCACAGCAGTGTCTCGGTCAGTTAAGTTGAAAGCTGCATAGCTTTTCTTTGCTAGAGATATCCCTAAAGGTAGCTAGGCAGCACTGTGGCTGTATTGGCCCTGGAATCAGGAAGACCAGAGTCTAAATCCAGCCTCAGACATTATGTGTGTTACCCTGGGCAGATCATTGTAAAGAGGTTGTAGAGAAAGTCTAAGGGGTGAAAAGAAAGGAAATCTAAGGCTTCTGGTTATCTAAGATGGAGTGGTTAAAGAGAATGGTATTAAAAGAATTAAGACCTCAAGAGCTGGGTGGGGGAAGTATTGAAATGGTGGACCTGGAGATAACAGGACATGCTATAGGCAGTGATTTTGCACAGATTTTGGGCAAAAAGCAAATACAGTACTATAAGGGGATTGGACAAAAAAGCCACAGCAGGGAGAGTATAGCAGGTCTTGAAGGACAGATAAAGGACTTAAATATTAAATCAGTTTATCACTTAAGACGTCAGTTTGTCTTTTACCTTAAAATTACCCCATATTAAATTGTTATTTACTTACTCAATGTAAGATGTTGTTGAAGGTTCTGTTAATTATGCTTAGAATACTCTGGCACCATTTTGTTAAGCTAACTTGATGGGCAGCTAGGTGGCACAGTGGATAGATCACTGGGCTTGGAGTCAGGAAGACTCATCTCCCTGAGTTCACATCTGGCTGTGTGGTCCTGGGCAAGTCACTGTTTGCCTCCATTGCTCATCTGTCAAATGAGCTGGAGAAGGAAATGGCAAACCACTCCATTATCTTGGCCAAGAAAACCCCAAAATGGGGTCATGGAGAGTTGGACACGACTGAAATGACTGAACAGCAACAAAAACTTTATGGCGCTTTCCAAAGTCATCTTAGAATAGTATTCACTCAAACTGTATACCTGAAACTGGAGAATGATCCTCTTTGTACAATATATAAAAACTTCTGTGGAGAGTTCTGGAAGCAATTTTCCTAAAGTTCTTTTAAAAAGAAAAAAAAACCAGCCATGAAGTTGACTTTGACCTTGGGAAGACATTTAATTAAATTCCTGTGCTTCCAGGCAGGACTTGAACCAATCCTGTAAGTCATTTCAGGCAAATGGTTTTCTGTTCTTAAGTATCCCTAGAGGAAAAGGTTCTGTAACCTCTCTTGGTAATGCAACTCATAACTCTTACTTTGAGTCAGGAAGTTCTTTCAAATGTCTAGTCTAAAATTCTCCAGCTGTAATTCAAGTCTCTATTCATATTCTTTGTTCATGGAAATAGAGAACAGTTTCTGATTATCTGACTATATTGATATTGGATTCTGTTGTTATTGGCTTATGATTCTTAACCCTTCTTCACCTAAAAAAAAAAACCCCAAAAACCCAAATAAACAGCTGTGAATTAAAACACGGAAGCAGGAAAGTGAAGTACAACTAGAGAACAATGAGTAGCTAGTTTGACAGGAGTAGAAAATATGGAAGAATGGTGGAAAATATGGCTGAAAAGGTAAGATAGTGAAGGTCTTTGAAAGCCGATTTGAGGTATTTTGATGTGTTGCTATATAGTCACTGAATGCTTTTGAACTGGAGTGACAAAATCAAAATAGTATTTAAGGAATCAATCCACAAGCATTTATTAAGGATATATAGTAGGCCAGGCATTTACTTAGTATACAAAGACAAAAATGAAACATTCCCTGCTCTCAAGAAGCTTGTAGTCTATTGTAGTCTACACATACAAGTATATGCAGAATTAAGGTTGGATAGGGTAGAGGGCCTGGCAGCTGGGAGGATTAGGAAGTAAAACTTACAGAAGACACCAGAGGTGAACTTTGAAGAAAACTAGAGCTCCTAAGAGCAGAGATGTGGGAGAGAAGGCATTCCAGGAAAAGGAATGATTTTGTACAAAGGCACAAAGATGGGGAATGGAGCGTTTTGTGTGAGGGACAGCAAGAAGACTGGTTTGGCTGAACCGACGAGTGTTTAAAGGAGGGTGCTGTATGATATATTTGGAAAGGTAGCTTGAAGCCAGGTTATTAAGGTTTTTAAACCTCGAGCTGGAGAGAGTCACAAAAGTGTGTTGATTGGGTCCACTACAGATCTATACCTAATCTGAACTGTGCCCTCACTGTGGCAAGTCCATCCCTTTACTCTCCTCCCTGATTGGTTCTCAGTAAAACTTCCCGGAGTGGCTCAGAGTGGCTGCTCCAAAACCTTTTTTTCTTAGGTCTCCAACACCAAGCTTTCTTCCTACTCCCTCTGCTGAGGATCTCATCTGGTACTTTACCATGTAAATAGAGATGATTTGCTATGAATCCCCACCCCTTGCTCCTCTACATCTCAAAACCCCTGCACATCATGCTGATCTTGTTTTATGCTGATCTCTGATAGAGACCCCACCACAGCCAACCCTTGGTCCCATTTCCCTTGGTTGACTATCCCCACATCCATCCCCTCTCTCTCTAACCTCCAACCCCAGTCACTCTGTCTACAGGGCGCCCAGTTTACAAACACACCCGGATCTCCTGTACTTAAAAAAATACTCTTTTGACCACCCCATTCTATTAGGCTGTTGTAGTGTATCTCTCTTCCCTTTCACTGTCAAACTCCTAGAAAAGCTGTGTACATTTGCTACCTCTGCATCCTTTCATTACTTAACCCTCTTCATTCAGCTGAAAATCCAAGTTGCCAGTTGTCTTTTAATTGCCAGTTTTGTTGGCCTTTTCTCAATCTTTACCCTCATCTTCCTCGACCAAGAGAAGGAAGCCTGGGGCTGATAGGAAGCTGGCAGTGCTAGTTTCTCTCTCTTTGCTGAGGAATTAAAGCAGTAGGGTAGGCACAGGAGCCCTGGGAGTGTTAGCATCCTCTCTCCTTTCTCCATCCCCCATACATATACCACTAGTCCTGCTTCTAGCCCAACTCCTGTGGCCATCACTGGGAGAAGGGCCAACTCTCTCCATCAGGGGCGGACAAGCCATCCAGCTGAAATAACAGAGCACCCTGAAAGGGGCGCAGGAGGCAGCATGTGCCAATGCCAAGCGAGTCAACTAAGACTACCACCTTGGATCTTGATGGAGACAGTCCCAGAGCCTTGGGAATGGCAGTGCTTCCAGTCCAGTGCCCTTGGCCATCATCCTGGGGAGCAGGCCCTGTGGAGATGTGTCCTGGTGACTGCTCATGCAGCCACAGCTGCTAGAGTCCTGGAAAGGAAAGTCCTTGCTGCCAGAGTGCTTGGCTCTGTCAGAGAGCTTAACATCAGAAAGTGATAGGATTTTATCAGTGGAAAGGACATTAAAGAAGAGGCATTTCCATCTGACTTGTAGCTGAAGACTTCTCTAAGTGTTGTCCAAGATGTGTACAGCTCTTAGAGGGCAGAGCTTGTCTTCCCTTATTTGTATCCTCAGAGCTTAGCAAGGTGTTTTACATATAGCAGGCCCTTAATAAATGCTTGGTTCTCTCACTCATTCTTCCTCCACAGTAGGTCTCCCAGCATTCACCTTCCTTCACTTGCTCCCAAGTGCATGCCCCCTGCACCTCTAGTCTGGACTACTGCCATAGCATCCTAATTGATCTCCTTGTCTTTCCAGTCTATCATTTCAGACAACTGCCAAAGTGGTACTCCTAAAAACACAGAACTGACCATGTCATTCCCCTACTCAGTATACTCCAGTGACCTTATTTATGGCCTTTAGGACACTTACAACACTTCACAGCTGATCCAACCTGCCTTTCCAGGCTTATCGCACCTTGAGTTCCTTCCTGAAGTCTGCTGTTCAGCCAAACTAGCCTTCTTGCTATTCCTCATACCTGACACTGTCTTCCATCTCCATGCCTTTTACCTGGCTGTCTCCCATGCTTGGAATGTACTCCCCTATTTCCACCTCTTAGAATCACTTTTTGCCTTCAAAATTTAATTCAAGTGCTGCTGCCCCCTGTAGTGAGCTTTTGCTAATCCCCCCAGCTGCTAGTGCTTCCCACACTCCTTCTCCAGTTACCTAGTATTTTATATATGTGATATTCTTAAAGCGTAAGACTAACTATGTCACTTCCCTGCTCAACAAACTCCACTGATTCCTTGTTGCCTTTAGAGTCTGGTACAGACTCTTTTGGAGCCAGGAGAAGAGACTTGAAGTGCCACCTAAATTAGATTGGTGGCAATAGGAATGGAAAGGAAGGTTCCATTGGGTGGAGGGCAAGGGGAGTCAGAAAATGGCAAAAGTGATTACAAGGTGGTGACCTTGAGTGATTGGGTGAGTACAGGAACGATTAGAAGGAATAGAGATGTAACAAAGAGGACCTTAGTTGGAGTAAAAAAAAAATTTTAGATACATTTAAGTTTCAGATAATAGAATGTTGTACAAGTCCAGCAAGCAGGTTGAGATTCTAGATTGAAGTATGGTAAAGAGATTTGGCTGAACTACTTTTCTTTTCTGTTTGAAATTTAATTTATATATTGATAGTTATATCACCATCATTTCCAAATATATTCTTTCTCCCTCTCCTGCCCAGTGAACAAACAGAAAGAAAAAAAGACTAGAGGAAACTAGTCAATACATCAGCTGAATCTGACAGGACAAACAGTGTTCTGTGGTCTTCTTAGTCCCTCACCTTTCTTTGGGACCACCCTTGGTCATTATAATTATAGTATTCGTTTTGTTTTGTTTTGATTTGTTCCCCGCCAATTTTTGTTGTAGTCATTGTGTATCATTGTTTTCCTGCTTCTGATTACTTCATTTTTCATCAGTTTGTATAAGTCTCCCTATTGTTCTCTGAATTCTTCATATTTATAATTTCTTATAATAACTTACAATTACCATCCATTACATCACGTACATTTTTTCAGCCTGTCCCCAAATCAGTGGACATGTACTTTTGCTTCTAGTTTTTTGCTACTACACAAAACTGCTACCCAAAATATTTGGGTGTATATTGGGCTTTTCCCCCCAAATTTTTTCCTGTCTTGTGGGTATAATCCTAATGATGGGATCACTGGGTCAGAGAGTGTGGACATTTTATTCACTTTGTAGATTCCAGATTGCTTTCCATAGTGGTTGTACCACTTGAAAATGCTGCCATTTCTACAACTCTTCCAGCATTGCTTATCCTATTTTTTTGTCTTTGCCAGTTCACTAGGTCTGAGGTGAAACCTCAGGTGTATTTTGTTATGCATTTCTTCTCTTTGTGCTGGGGAGCATTCTTTAATATAGTTGCTAATACTTTTCCATTCTTCCGAGGGAAAATCTCATTTAAAAAATTTTTTAGGCTGTTAGATTTGAAAATGAGCATTCATTTAGTTTACACAACTTGAAGCCTTCAACTTGATATTTTTGTGGTGATTAGAACATTTTATCTTACATAATAATGGCACCTTCTGGTGCCATTACACATACTCTGTGTGGCTTTCTCAGAGGAAGAAAAGTAAAGTCTTAAGGTCATTCCTTAGATACAGGAGAAATTGGCTGTGATGTGGGAAAGAGGATGGGTATGAGTGTCGATTGTGGTGGTGTGGAGTGTTGATGGCAGAGAAAGACATTCAGAAATTGATAAAGCAGTTGTGGTAGACAAAGGATACAGCCACAAAGACACTGTGTTTCATAAATTCAGACTAGATGGGTAAAGGTAACGTGTAACTCTCTCCTTACCCCACCCCACCTCCAGTTAAGTCTATTGGATTTTTTCTACCCCATGAGAACAACTTCTGTTTCTATTGTAATCAATGGAAAAACTGCTCAAAGATTAATTTATAGCTATCTTTGCTAGGATATCTATTTTGTGGGAAAAGATACCCCGTTCATTTTGACTATTACATTTCAGTGATGAGATTTACATAAATCTCTGGGGTTTAATGGTCATAAAGCATAGATTTTCTTCGTCTAAGTTAGGCCTTTAACTTACTAAAATGAATAAAGTCTGTGATGCCTTCTCATCAGCATTTGTTTAAAAATAATGAAGCAGCTTCATTTGAGAGATTTCCGTCTCTTAAAAATTACTTTGGACCCGGGAGCAAAATTAAAATTACAGGCAGGTTTTATGATTTATCTCAGTAATTGGGTGATAAATGTATGCAGTAGAAAAGACAATATTGATATGCCAGGTATTCAAAAGATACATTTGAAAAGGTTAGATCCTGATACAAGTTTAACATGAGAGCAAGGAGTAAAGTGGCCTTAAAGGACTTGGTTTTTTTCAGACTCCATTAAAATACAATTTTACAGGAAACTAAAGTAAGTCCAGTTTAGTTTAAAAGCTTTCTTCTATAACGTACTGATATTGAGCTCATTTTTCAGAACATACATATTTTAGATAGGATGGAGGAATTTCATTGTTGGATAGGCTAAAGATACTCTCTTTTAGGAAACAAAAAGATGGCTTAGGATAAATCTGTTACTAAGGGAGATTGGTGTCTGGAAAAATGTTTAATGGATTAAAGAAAGACTAATGAAATTTTAATTGAACATCTTCAATTTTTAAGATCTTTCTCTTTAATTTTTCACAGCAAAGGGTTCTTTTTTCCATTTTTACTTTCTGAAAAACAATTTTACCTATAGAGTATAAAATAATCTACATTTATATAACTTTGTTTTATAAAGAAACCAATTATAAGTGTTTTTAATGTCATTTCTTCCCTTGTAAATAAGATTTCTTCTATTATTTATGACCTAGGAAACTTTGGAAAAGTCTGTTCTCTTCTCGGAGCTTTTGTTTCTGTGATTTGGGGATAATACTATTTGCATTGAGAGGCAAAGGCAGTGGATCATGATAAAAGACCAGCTGTGGAGTTAGATTCTGGCTTCAGTTCCTGCCTCTGACATTATGTTGTACTTTTTGGTTTTGGTTTTATGAGGCAGTTGGTGGTTAAGTGACTTGCCCAGGGTCACACAGCTGGTAAGTGTCAGGTGTCTGATCTGAGACTGGATTTGAACTCAGGTCTTCCTGACTCGAGGGCTGGTGTTCTACCCACTGCACCACCTAGCTGCCCCTCCTCTGGCACATTATGAACATATATCACCCAGGCACCTAACTTAGATGGTCAGTGCCTTGGGCAGCTCTAACTCTCTAAGACTATTCATTAACGGGGGAGTTTTCATGCAAGTCATCCATGCCTGCCCATCTTGTTGACTCTTGACACATCTTCCCAAAAGTTTGCCTGATGGGGTCCACCCAACCTGCTGGCAGTCTTCCTCTTTCTCTGATATTTTGTGGGCCCAGTGGAGCACCCTGTTGATCCACTTGTCATTCCTTACCCTTACTAGCTCTGGGCTTAGGTCGTTGTGCCTGTCCTAGACACGTGCACCGTCAGACAGACTCAATAAGCTGTCCATTCAGGTACATGATGAAATATGGGCAAATGTGGACAAAATCTGGGTAAATGGTAAACATGGACATTCTTTATCTATTTAGGCTTGCTTGTGTGGATGGACAGGCCAGCTCTTCTGAGTAATTCTAGATCTCTTCCAGGATGCAGTGCAATGTCTTGGTTCTTGATGTAGTCAGTACGGTGTCATCTGCAAAAAGCAGCTTCTGTAGGCTCTTGCTGTCCACAGGGAATCCCTCTTTTTAAGGAATTCTAAATGATCTCAACATACAGATGGGGAGATACCTTCTAAAAAGAGCCTGTAAAGTGGCATTTTGTGCTGCCGTGTCCAATTTTTTATATTAGCAAACAGTAAATAAAATGGGAGCTTACATTTATTCTCTACATCTGTCAGTTGATTATCAAGTGGTAAAGATATAGTCCATTGTTGAATATGGTTTGTGAAAGCATGCTCATTCCCTGCTAATACCCTTGTTGAGGATGAGCTCAGTTGATGTATAGATGACTCAAGAAGATTTTATATAATGTAATGAGGACAAGCTAGAAGCATTTCCAGTAAGATTGGGGGTGAAACAAGGATGTCCATTATCACCACTGTTGTTCAGTATCATACTGGAAATGTTAGCTTTAACAATAAGAGAAAAAAAAGAAATTGAAGGTATTAGAATAGGCAAAGAAGAAACAAAGCTATCACTCTTTGCAGATGATATGATGATATACTCAGAGAATCCTAGAAAATCAAGTAAAAAATATTTCTATATATTACCAACAAATCCCAACCACAATAGATTCCATTTAAAGTTACTGTAGACATAAAATATTTAAGAGTTTGCCTACCGAAACAAATCCAGGAACTGTATGAACACAGTTACAAAACACTTTCCGCACAAATACAGTCAGATCTAAATAATTGGAAGAACATCAGTTGCTCCTGGATAGGTTGAGCTAATATAATAAAAATGACAGTTCTGCCTAAACTAATTTACTTATTCAATGCCATACCAATCAAACTACCAAAAATTATTTTATAGAGTTAGAAAAAATAATAACAAGATTTCATTTGGAAGAACAAAGTTCCCGAATATCAAGGGAGCTAATGAGAAGAAGTGCAGGGGAAGGTGGCCTAGCCATTCCAGATCTTAAATTGTATTATAAAACAGCAATCATCAAAACTGCTTGGTACTGGCTAAGAAATAGAGTGGTGGATCAGTGGAATAGGTTAAGTATGCAAGACACAGTCAATGACTATAGTAATCTATTATTCGATAAACCCAAAGACCCCAGCTTCTGGTGTAAGAACTCACTCTTTGACAAAGACTGCTGGGAAAACTGGAAAAGAGTATGGCAGAAACTAGGCATAGACCAAAATCTCACACCATATACCAAAATAAAGTCAAAATAGGTTCATGATTTAGATATAAAGGCTGATACTGTAAGCAAACTAGGAGAGCAGATAATAGTTTACCTATTATATTTATGGAGAATGGAAGAATTCATGACCAAACAGGAGATAGTAAACATTATAAAATGCAAAATGGGTAACTTTGATTGCATTAAATTGAAAAGTTTTAGCACAAATAAAGCCAATGCAACCAAGATTAGAAGGAAAATAGAAAATTGGAAAAGAATTTTTGCAACCAGTCTCTGATGAGGGACTTATTTCTAAAATATATAGAAAATTAAGTCAAATTTATAAGAATACAAGTCATTCCCCAATTGATAAATGGTCAGATGATATGAACAGGCAGTTCTCAAATGAAGAAATTAAAGCCATCTGTAGTCATATGAAAAAATGCTTTAAATCACTTTTGATTAGAGAAATGCAAATCAAAACAACTCTGAGGTACCACATCACACTTATCAGATTGGCCAACGTGACAAAAGAGGAAAATGATAAATGTTGGAGAAGATGTGGGAAAATTGAACACTAATGCATTGTTAGTGGAGTTGTGAAATGATTTAACCATTTTGGAGAGCAATTTGGAACTGTGCACAAAGGGCTATAAAAATATGCATACTCTTTTGACCCAGCAATAGGACTTCTAGGTCTACATCCCAAAGAGATCATGCAAATGGGAAAAGGACCCACATATACAAAAATATTTATAGCAGCTCCTTTTGTGGTGGCAAAGAATTGAGAGGATGCCTATCAATTGGGGAATGGCTAAACAAGTTGTGGTATGTGAATGTAATGGAATATTATTGTGCTATAAGAAATGATGAACAGGCTGACTTCAGAAAAACCTGGAAAGACTTGTATGGTCTGATGCTGAGTGAAGTGAGCAGAACCAGGAGAATGTTGTACACAGTAACAGCCACGTTGTGCCATGATTAATTTTGATAAACTTAACCCTTCTTAGCAATACAAAGATCTAAGACATCTCCAAAGGCCTCATGATGGAAAATGTCATCCACATATGAAGAAAGAACTATGGAGTTTGAATGCAGATGGAAGCATATTATTTGCTATTGTTTTCTTCTCTTGTGTTTTGTTTCCTCTTTCTAGTGATTTCTGCTATTGGTTTTAATTCTTACTTACAACATCACCAATGTGAAAATATGTGTAATAGGAATGTATATGTGTAGCCTGTATCAGATTGCGTGCCGTTTTGGGAGGGAGGGAGAGGGAGAAAAAGTTAAAACTCAAAAGCCTATGGAAGTGATTGTTGATAATTCAAAATAAATTAATTTTTAAAAAAGATTTTATATAGGGGCACAGTGGATAGAGCACTGGCCCTGAAGTCAGAAGGATCTGAGTTCAAATCCTACCTCAGACCAAACACTTGACACTTACTAGCTGTGTGACCCTGGGCAAGTCACTTAACCCCAATTGCCTAAAAGCAAAAAAAAAAAAAAAGATTTTATATAAATGGTAGAGTAGGCATTACGTCAGTTGTTGATTTTTTTCTTTGGTGCCCCCCCCCTTTTTTAGAACTATAGTCCAAGAATTTTGTCATGTCCTTGATATCTTTCCCTCCTATGGATCTCTTGTAAATTGGTTCTTCCATGCCCTCATAATTGTACCACCTTAGCACAGCTCTCCTTTGTAAATACCAATTGCTTTTTCACATCTTTGTTCTCTTCTCTGTAGTGCCATTTCTACGTTGTCTATAAGCACTTCAGTGACTGTCATGTAGGTTCAAAGTATGGTGGGCCTGCTACCTTTGATGGGAGAAACAATTTATTGTAATGATTTCGTCACATTTTTCCATTTTTCTTCTGTTTGTAGTTTTTTCTGTTTTTTATCTTTGAACACCTTTGGGCTGAATTAGCTGAATTTGGATACTTCGTCAAGCTTTCTTTAGACTAGCTTTACTCACCACTGCTTTTTTCTTTATCAAATGATAGTAAGAGTTGTCCATCATCCTACTTCCTCAGTTTCCTTCATTTCTATTCTGATCCAGTGTTGCCTTTGGAGCCTTCTCTCTCTGTTTGACAAATTAGTTAAATGTTTGCTGATTAAGGTGTTGTCTGGACTCTTTTAGTCTCCTTGTTGTAGCAGTCAAAATGCATTGATTTAACTGCTGGATGAAATTTGTATAGTTGATATCAATGTGATTTCTGTTGCATCGTATTAATATCTAGTGCTCGGTTGTATTAATGAAAACTTGACAACTGTAATAAGTAAAATAATTTAAATTTTAATCACCCACCTTAGTTATACAGAAATTATTTGTCTGTTCTTACAAAAAATTAATAGAATCCCAGCTGACCGAAATGGTTTTCAGATGCATTTCAGAAGATTTTCAGTTTGCTGATACTTGTTTTTTTGTAATGTGAAAAGCAAAATTTACAATGTTATATATGAAAAAGAAGAAATTATTACAAAAATCCTTATTTTGAAAGAGATTCTATTTTCAAATGGTACTGAAAAGTTAATATTTAAATTCAGGGACTGTTAGCGTGTTTGGATAAAAATAAGCTTTTCATCTCTGTTTATAAGTGGTGCTGACTATTTAAACTAAAAATTATACAATTACACATGACTTTGCTGAAAGTTATTTTCACCTTTTCATTTTGATGTAATGTTTGTTTTTAAAAGAAAAAGTGATCTTTTATCTTTTGAAAATTATAAATATAATGCCTTAAATTTTGAAACATTGACTATATGTAAGAAATAAAAAATCTCCCCCCCAAAAAAGAGAAGAAATAGAACTCTCAATTGTGCACCCAGAAAGTCCTCCTTTGTGAGAAGTCCCCCTTTTTTATACTTGGTGGTCTTAAATTATACCTATTAAATTATATTACTATAAGAAAGGGATATGTATGTTTTAATATCACCTTATCTTCCTTCATATTTTGGGCATACTTTCTTTTGAATAGAGACATTAACAGTTTATTTCAAGTATATAAATGATAAGAAAGAAGAGGTGGAGGATAATTATATGGAAAGAAGAGTGATAAAGTAACTTGTGTAATACTGAAAACACTTTGAATGAGCTGAACACTAATTAAGTGTATATGTCTGTGCAGGTATCATTTGGCCACCTGGGATTCTGTGAAAGAGAGAAGGTGGTAGAAAATACTTCTGGAAAGAATACTGAAAGTGGTAGGCTGAGCCAAATTGTTTGTACATGGTTGTCAGCACGCTAACCAAGATGGATGCTTTTGCCAACATTTTTCCTCCTGGAGGAGCTACTGGGCTGACGAGTTCACAATCAGAGTTCCAAAAAATGTTAATTGATGAAAAATTGCGATGTGAACATCACAAAACTAATTACCAGACTTTGAAAGCTGAGCACACAAGGTAAATTACTTTTAATCCCCCCCCCTTTAATCTAAGTATTAAAAGTGGTTGCTAGAAGTTAATATTATTTTGTTGAAGATTAATATTTGTTCTGGAACTAATAGTAAAATTCTTTTACTTTCTAGAATAAGATATTTAGGTTTATTTTATTTTTAGTACTATCCTTTGTCTTTATGTCACATACATTTTCAGACATACCGCCCCAACCTGCCCCCCTTCCCCTTTATCCCATCAGACCAACCCTTATAACAAAGATTTGAAAAAAGAGAGAAAGAAGCAGGTCAGCAAAACTGACCACACTTTGACTATGTCTTATATTGTCTATAAAAATATACACTATTCCAAACCGTTAGTCACCCACCTTAGTTGAAAGGAAGGGGATTCATTTTTTTCAACTCTTCTTTTGAGCTAAGCTTGTACATTATAATCCTACAGCATTTAGTTGTTTTTATTCTTTCCATTTACATTGTTATAGTGCATATCTTCCTGGCTCTACTCACTTCACTCTGCATTGGTTTCTAGATGTCTTCCTGGGTTTTTCTGAATTCTTCACATTCATAGTTTCTGATGGCATGGTAATTACATTTATGTACCATGATTTGGCGGTTCCCTGGTCGATAGGTATTTACTTTGTTTCCATTTCTTTGCTACTACAAAAAGAGCTATAATTAATATTGTAGTGTCTATGGGATTGTTATCTCAGTTTTGAAAAAGATGGTACAGACATTTTGGTCACTTTCTTAGCATAATTCCAAATCGTTTTCTAGACTGATGAGACCAGTTTGTAGCTCCATCAGCTGTGTAGTAGTGTCCCTGTCTTTCCATTAGCACTTCTAGCACTGACTGTTTCCTTTGTCAGCTTTGCCAATTTGCCAGGTGGGCAGTAAACCTTTAAGATCCATTTTGATTTGCATTTTTCTAAATGGTAAGTGATTTGGTGGGGTCTTATGCAATCATTAAACATTTGCAATTCTTCTTTTAGTAGCTGTGAGTTCTCAGATTTTGACCGCTTATCCACTGGGGAATGGCTCTTGGCTTTCCATATTTCTGTTAATGCTGTATATATATATCTTGGATATCAGACCCCAGAGATATTTGATGCAGATTTTTTTTTCCTCACTTGAGTATTTTCTTCCTTATTCTTAGGTTAAGGTTTTTGGAAAGTTGTTTTGGGTTTGTTAAATAATGGCCCTTAACTATGTCTTTTACAAGATGATGTTTACTATGAAGATGTGTACTATCTTTTTTTTCTTTACTTTTTCTTGAAAAAAGTGAAGAAAAAATCTGTTTCAATACAGGTAATAATAATTACTTTCTTGAAGTGAATTTGCTTTAGAAATAATTATGGGGTTAGAAATTAAGTCAAACTGGATCAGTGGAATAGGTTAGGTACACAAGACAGAATAGTCAATGACTATAGTAATCTACTGTTTGATAAACCCGAAGACTCCAGCTTCTGGGATAAGAACTCACTATTTGACAAAAACTTCTGGGAAAACTGGAAAACTGTATGGTATAAACTAGGCATAGACCAACATCTTATACCATATACCAAAATAAAATCAAAATGGGTACGCGATTTAGACATAAAGGGTAAAACTATAAGCAGATTAAGAGAGCAAGGAATCATTTACCTGTCAGCTTTATGGAGAATAGAAGAATTTATGAGCAAACAAGAGACAGAGAACGTTATGAAATGCAAAATGGATAATTTTGATTACATTAAATTGAAAAGTTTTTGCACAAAGCCAATGCAGCCAAGATTAGAAGGGAAGCAGAAAGCTGGGAAACCGTTTTTACAGTCAGTGTCTCTGATAAAGGCTTCATTTCTAAAATATATAGAGAACTAAGTCAAATTTATAAGAATACAAGTCATTCCCCAATTGACAAATGGTCAAAGAATATGAATAGGCAGTTTTCAGATAAAGAAATTAAAGCCATCTATAGTCATATGAAAAAATGCCCTAAATCACTACTGATTAGAGAAATGCAAATGAAAACAACTCTGAGGTACCACTCACAACTATCAGGTTGGCCAACATGACAAAAGAGGAAAATGATAAATGTTGGAGAAGATGTGGAAAAATTGGGACACTAATGTATTGTTGGTGGAGTTATGAACTGATCCAGCCATTCTGGAGAGCAATTTGGAACTATGCCCAAAGAGATCATAAAACCATAAGGACCTACAGGGCCACATGTGGCTTTGAGGCCACAGTTTCCCCAATTCTGACTAAGACAATTCGAAAAGACTTATGATGGAAAATGCTATCCACATCCAGAGAAAAAACAATGGAATCTGAATGCAGCTTGAAACATACTATTTGACCCTTTGACCTAACAGTACCACTACCAGGTCTGTATCCCAAGGAGATCATTAAAATGGGGAAAGGACCCACCTATACAAAAATATTTATAGCAGCCTTTTCTGTGGTGGCAAAGAATTGGAAATTGAGGGCATGCCCATCAGCTTGGGAATGGCTGAACAAGTCGTGGTATATGAATGTAAAGGAATACTGTTCCATAAGAAATGATGAGCAGGTGGATTTCAGAAAAACCTGGAAGGACTTGAATAAACTGATGCTGAGTGAAGTGAGCAGAACCAGGAGAACGTTGTACACAGTAACAGCCACATTTGTGATGATTGACTTTGTTAAACTTAGCTCTTCTGAGCAATACAGTTGTCACAGGGATAGGGAACCTGCAGCCTCCAGGCCACATGTGGCCTTCTAGCTCCTTGGGTGCAGCCTTTTGACTGAGTCCAAGTTTTACAGAACAAATCCTTTTATCAAGGGGATTTGTTCTGTGAAGTTTGGATTCAGTCAAAGGGCTGTACTTAAGGACCTGCAGGGCCGCACATGGCCTTGAGGTCCCAGGTTCTGCAATCCTGACTAAGACAAGTCCAAAACACTCGTGATGGAAAATGCTACCCATATCCAGAGAACGAATTATGGAATCTGAATGCAGATTGAAGCATACTATTTGCTCTTTTTAAAATTTTTTTGTTTTCCTTCCTCGTGGTTTTTCCCTTTTATTCTGATTCTTCTTTCACAATATAACTAATGTGGAAATATGTTTATATGATCATACATGTATAGCCTATATCAGATTGCATATTGTCTTGGGGAGGGGAAGGAGGGGGAAAGATTTAGAACTCAAAATCTTATAAAAGTGAATGTTGAAAACTAAAAATAAATTAATTAAAAATAAAAAAGAAATTAAGTGAAACACAATAAAGAAAAAAATAGTTACCAGTTTAATGACTATTTCCTTTTTATCATTTTCATCTGTAATGTTGGTTTGGCTTAACATAAAACAATGCCATTGGAAAGCCAGTTACTTAACATTGACTCCCAAGTGTTTTCTCCTCCCTTTAAAAAAATCAGGTTACAGGATGAGTACATAAAGTCACAAAGTGAGCTCAAGCGACTCTTAAATGAAAAACTATCTCATCAGGAAAAATTTCAGCTGCTTCTTGCTGAACTAAGAGGGGAATTAGTAGAGAAGACTAAAGATTTAGAGGAATTGAAATTACAGGTGAGAAAAAACACATTTGAGATATCTGCTACAAATAGTTAATTTTTTCCTAAAAAGCAAAATGGTATATAAAAGTAGCATACATGCAATAGCTATGCAAATGTAATAATCTGTTTAAATTTTTTTTCATGGTATAATGGGTCTTGATTCTGCACTTGATTCACTTATACCTCTTTAGGCGGTGTAACTGAGACTTTAAAAAAATATTCTCCAAAATCATAGTTATAATATGAGGATGGTTATCAAATTAATATATTTTGTGAGTTACTCTCATGTAACTTGTTTCTTATTTGCCCAAACTTCTCAGGAGATGATGTGTGGCCAGTCAGTTGTTCTTTAATGTCAGGAAGACCTGTCTGTAAATCCTGTTAGTTACCTTTGTGACTATGGGCATCCCTCTCCCTCTGGTAGCTCTCATGAGGCTGCAAGTTACAAAATGACTTGTTCATGTGCATTTGTGGAAGGAGCTTCACCGGGCCTTCTCTGCATTTGTGAAATTACAGGTTTTTGCTAAAACAAAAACAAAATCCTCCCAAATGCAGAGAACAGCTGGTATGAATTAGTGAAAATTCTGAAGTATAAGTATTATGAAATAAATGAAGTTTTATTATTTTCTACTTGTAGATTAAGGGGAGCCAGGCAGAAAAAGATGAGCAAGTAGTTATCCTTTTGGGAACTACTTTAATGAATATATAAGAATAATTTATAATTTGTGTACAGATGATATACTAACTACTTTTCAAAAATTTTTGGAGACAATTGCTCTTTCTCTTCTATACTGTTCCTTTTTATAGCTTGTTTATATTATTTGTCTAGAAAATCTTTATTGTCATGTAAAGGGTAAACTATAGTGAGATCTTGTCTAAATTAGTATAAATGTCAAATTAGTGAGTCTATATTTTATTATACCTATTTAGTAGGACTACACCTATGCAGTTGAAACCTCAACTCTTTGCAGTTCAGTTCAACAATTTATGTGTATTGTATTGAATTGAATTTATTAAATTCTATCCATAAACAAATTACCTTTATATCCTTGATATTTTCAACTTTCCGTTTAAGTCAGTCCTCCCTTTAATAGAACCTGTCTTTCTTGAGGTTACCACCTCCATTACAACGTTCCACTGAAGGCCACTTCCCTGGACTAAGGAGAAACAGAGGGAGGAGTCGGCATATTCCTTCTTGTACCTCTTGATGATTGCAGATTATTTCTGTGTAACCTATATTCTCCTTAATAGCCATTTCTGTTTTGAAGTACTGATGTCTGTTCCTGCTGCCTTTTTTATGTCCTCATTGCTGACCTGTCTCATCTCTCTTTCTCTATAATGTTAGCACCTGGACTACAGTCTTTCCTTTCATCCTATCCCATAATCATCCTAGACTTGGAATTAGGAAGACCTGAGTTTGAACCAGACATAAATTCTTACTAGGTGTGGGACTCTTGGCAAGTCACTTAACCTTTTTTAGGCCTCAGTTTGCTCATCTGTAAAATGAGGATAAGAGCACTTATAGGATTGTAATGACCATCTTAAAGTGTTATATAAATATGAACTATTAATATCATAATTCAACATGTATTTTATAAGCATGTATTATGTGCCAGGCTCTGGGAAGATTCAGACACATAAATAAAATAGGTCCTGTACTCAAGGAGCTTCTGTTCTGTAGTACAGACAACACAGATACATGGAAATATATAAAAATACAGGGATCATCCTAGTCCCTATGCAATATGTATGCTTGTTTAATATAAAGGGATTGGAGCAGGAGTGCTAACAGCTGAGTGGATCAGGAAAATGAATGAAGAACCCGAGTTGTGCTTTGTCAGTCATCATGCATTTGATTAAATGTTTACTGTGCGTAAAGATCTGGGGATTCAAATAAAGGTAAAAAATAGTTCTTGCTCTTAAGCTCAAGGTCTAGTGGGTGAGACAACATTGAAACAAAAATGTACAGACAAGATACATCCAGGATAAATTAGAAATAATTAACAGAGGGAAGACATTAGTGTTAGGTCTTTTTGTAGAAGGTGGATTTTTAACTGTGACTTGAGAGAAGCCATGGAGGCCAATCATCAGATGAGGAGGGAGAGAATTCCAGGCATGGGGGACCAGAAGTGAAATTTTCCGTAGACAGTAAGCTAGTGTCACTGGAGTGCAGAGTACATGATGACCTGGCGAGGGTTTGGGGGTGGGGGGGTTAGGTTAGGAGAGGTACAGTGTAAAAAGATTGGAAAGGTTGGGAGGGAGCAGGTTATGAAGGGCTTCGAAGGCCAAACAGAAGAAGGGGATAGTGAGCCACTGGAGTTTATTGAATTACTTGAGGCAGGGAGAGCAACCAGAAAGCTGTTACAAGCTGTTAGGTGTTAGGTTAAGAGGACCTAAGCCAGGGTGACAGCAGTGTTGTAAGTGAGAAGGGGCCTAGTATGAGAGATGTCCCACAGATAAAATGGACAGAATTTGGTAACAGACTGGATATGGTGGGGTTGAGAGAGTGAGGAGAACACCTAGGTTGTGAGCCTAGATGACTGAGGACGGTGGAGCCCGCAGCAATAATAGGGAAGTTCAAAATAGGAAAGTTCTTTTGGGGGGAAATGACATGAGTTTAATTTGGGTGTGTTGAATTTAAGATGTCTACAAGACAGAAAATCCAGCATGTCCAATAGGAATTTAGAGATGAGAGTATGGAAGTAAGGGCTGGATAAGTAGGTTTGACATATCTCTGAGATAGCATAAAGATGATAATTGAGGAGCTTATGAGATCACCAAATGAAACAGTATTAAGGAAAAGAAGAAGAGGACCCTGGCCAGAGCCTTGGGGGACAATCACAATTATTGGACACAACCTGGATGAAGATCCAGCAAAGGAAAAGCAAAGGAGTGGGGGAGAAGTAGGAGAGACTAGTGTCATGAAAACCTAGAAGGAACAAGTGATTGACAGTGTCAGAGACTGCAGAGAGGTCAGGGACTACGAGTATTGAGAAAAAGCCATTGGGAACTTTGGAGAGAGCTGTTTCTGTTGAATGCTGAGGTCTGAGGCTACACTCCAGAAAGCTAAGAAGACAAAAGAAAATGGAGACACTTGTTTTTGACTATTGACTATGCCCTCTGAGAACCTGTACCCACAGTTCCTTAACTCTAATGATTTCCTTTTCTCATCCCGTGTCAGCCGTACATTGACTTGATCACACTTGGGATGTATCTCTAAGTTCTGAATTCCCTGCACTTAGACTAAAGCTACATTTCATCCTTATATTCACCCATCTCTGGATCTTTCTTCCAGGTTACTTCTCTTAGTAGATTTACTTTCCTCTACACTCAACATTGACTCCATAGTCTGTCACTTTAATACTTTACTAACCAGTGCCATCAAAGCCCTTGCCAGCTGATGGTCACTCTTCCTGACCAGCTAGTGCTTATCCATAGAAGGAGCAGTGACTCAAGACAGAGGACCTGGGTTCAAATGTTGCCACTGACAGTGTAATCAGACAATCTCTGGGCCTTAGTCTCTTTCCTTATCTCTAAAATGAGAGAGTTACAATATTTGACCTTAATATGCCTTCCTGCTCTAGATTTATGATTGTATGGTAAACTCAACACTCAGTTTTTCCATTCCTGTTCATAGGATGCCCAGTGTTACTCATGAAATTGAACTCTTTTCAACCACTTCAAATTTGGGTCTGTAACCTTGATTGGGTTCTCACAGCTCACTTCTCTTCTAAAGTTACTGATTCTTAAAATCATTCTTTTCTGTAGCTGTTGAAAATTCTTTTTCTCTCCCTTCCAACTCTCACCGGTTTTCCTGTTCCCTACTTTTGGTTTGGTCAGACATCAAAGACACCGAGGTCATCCATGGCATCATCCCTGGCCATTGCCAGTCATTTTGACTTTTGTCCTGCAACTGGACTTTGATGGAAGAGAGAGCGAGGCTGACAACTTTGTGCAGCTCTGCCTCACTTAAATCCAGTTCACACACATCCTATGATGTCATTGGTCCTCTTTGTAAACAAAGGGCCAACAAAAACAGAGCAACAGTAACCACGTCCTATTTGATTTCAGTTTTGCCATGTGTATTCAGACGTGTTCTGCCACTCTGTTCCTCCATTTCTCTAAACTGTTATACATCCTCATCCAGTCTTGCCTGCTTCTCTCTCTTCCCTGAAAGGGAAGCATTCCTAGTCTTTACTAAGGCTAATCCTTCTAACTTTGCTTGTGATCCCTTTCCTTCCTACTCTTTTAGCACCTTGCTCCATCAGTTTATTTTCTCTTTCCCGTGCGTATCCAGTCCCTTCATTGGCTCTTGTTTGTCTGCCTAAATACTTGCTTAGGTCTTCTCAATCTGGAAAACAAACAAACAAACAAACAAAATAACCTTTCCTTTGACTCTTCTATCCAATCTGACTATCATCTCATATCTCTCTTCACCTTTACTGCTAAACTTCTAGGAAGACTGTCTACACTCAGTGCCTCTACTCTCAACCTTTTACACTCTCTTCAGCTTGTTATAGTTTTGCTTCTCCCTGTCTTTCCCCTCCTGTCATATTTAACTCCTTGATTACCAAATCCAGAGACTCTTTTATTTTTCAATCACATATTGATTGTTTTTAAGATTTTATGCTATTGATTCCCCTTCCTTTTTGTTGGATATTTTTTATTTCTTTTTGTTAGAGATACCATATTTTTCTGGTTCACTTTCTACCTATCTCATTCTTCTTACTCCATCTTCTATGCTGATTTCACACCATCATTTTGACCTCTTATGGTGGTTGCTACCAAAAGTGTTGTCATTGGCCCTCTTCACTCTTTGTTCTTTTTCACTGTCATAGTTTTATCTACTACTTCTGTTCAGGTGAGTTGCAAATCTCCATGGTCAGAGCTAACCTCACTTAAGTGCTCCAGAGTTGCTTCTTCACATGCCAGTAAGAAGTCTTGCTGTGAATGTCTCACTATCACTTCAAAGTCACTGTGTCTGTAACGAAGCTTATTGTCCTTTCTCCTTAAACCTGTTCCATTTTCTGAGCTCAGTCTCAGGATGACACCATCATTTGAAACTTTGTGTTATCTTTGAATTGGCCCCTAATGCCCATGTTGTGCAATTTCTGGTTGGTTTTTCTCTTCTAATACTTTTCGTAGAACAATAGAGTTTAGAGCTGGAAGAGAATTTAGATGCCTTCCAATCCCATTCCCTTATTTTACAGACAAGAAACTGAAGCCCATAGAGATGAAGTGATTTCCCCAAATTCATACAAGTAGCAGAGACTTGATTTGAATCCTTGTCTTCTTGATTTCAAATCCAGTACTCTTTACACTGCTGCTTTTCAGAGTTACTTGTGTACTTTGCTTAGCTTTTCAGCTAGACCATAATCCTCTTGAAGGATGGAATTGTCTTGTAGCCAGTACCTACCCTTGTCCTGTTGGTATCTAGAGTAATCCTGTACTCATAGGCTCTCTGACCCCAAGACTGACACTTTTCTGTGGATGATTATAAACAGGTCAGGAATATCAGATTAAAATGGGACAAAAGGCTAGTACCTAGTTAAGTATTGAAGTACTTAATATGTATTTGTGAATGAATAAATGATGTCATTCTCAGTAGTAGTATTGAGAAGGGTGGGATTTTTCTCAATCAGTCAAGAAAATCAGCTTTTCTAGTTTGGTTGAAGTTACTGGTTTTGTCCAGGAGGCCAGGTTGCTGGTTATAACTGAATTTTCGTCAGAAAATAATGAAATATCAATTTCCCCGTTCACCATGGTAGCCTTTTTCCATGTCGTTCCCAGTAACTACTTGAACATCAGCGACTGGTTGTTATTAAGCCATGTCTGTTGAATTTTTGTCAGTTCTGAGTATGAAATTAGAGTGCCTAATGTACCATGTTGTCACATTTCCTTACTATTGATGCTGTGATTAGAGTAAAATTAGCAATACTATAACAACTTTTGTAGATCTAGTCCAACATATTTTATATAAAATGGGCTTACTCATACCGTATACATTTGAAAAGAGGGTACTTGACCCAGTAATTTTTTAATGATATATCCAGCCCTTATGATCCATGATTTGATAAATTTGAAATTTGGTAAGAACTTAATTTCAGTTTTCCTGACGTAATATTTAGGGCTTTTTCCATATGATAGGTATTGACGCCTCAGAAATTGGAATTGTTAAGAGCCCAAATACAACAAGAATTAGAAACTCCAATGAGAGAACGTTTTCGGAATCTAGATGAAGTAAGTAAACTGGCATCAAAACCCAGTTATTGTGATATGATGATGGATTACTGTGGAGAGCCGATTTCAGTACAGGGAGCTTGACTTCCACATAATTTAACAAAGTGGATATTCCTTTGAATATCCTTTAATGGTGACAAGAATTCAACCTGTCAGTGTAGATTTAATACTTAGAAAGAGCCTAAAGTCATTAAGAGCCAAGCCTGGCGAATAAGGTGAGTGATCGAGTTGGAAAAGATCTGTTTTGGTCCAAACGAAAATATGACTGGCGATTAATGACGTTCATTTTCTTGTCTAGCTTATAAACTGCCTCTACACCTGGAGGTTCTGATCCCCTTGGGGTTGTGTTTCTGGAGGTTTGCTCTCATTAATTCCTTTTCTCATTCATTTTTGAGTTGATGGCTCTCCTGAATCTCTGCTGCCTTATGACTCAGATTAGCTTGTTAATTCTAACAGCTAGCAATTTTCATAAAGTGTTAGGAGTATCTGACCAACCCAAATGCCTTATTAGGCACAGGGTTCAGCTGGATTTGAATGACTGCCTTTTCAGGGTGATGTGTTTAATTCAGTTAAACTATGTGATTTTTGCTAAACATTAAAATAGCCCTCATTACTTTTCATTCATTCTTTTCTACTTTCAGTAGAGTGTTACTATTTTTTTGATAATATTTTTGTTTGATCAAATTCATAACATTGCAGATATTTCTTATACATACTTATTTGAGAATAATCTACTATATTCTGAAGTAGTGTTTTATGAAGTTCAAAGATCAGAATGTTTGTATATGGGTGCATTCTGCTTTCTTATGAAAGCCAATCAAGGAAAAAACTTCCTGTTTTACTGAATATGCATCTTTCCAAAAATGTACCGAAAATGGAAAGTCTCATTCTTATTTTGTGTGGTAATCTTTGCTTTTTTATAGACTTTTTTTTTAGCATGCGTATGATGTCTGTATTGAATATCAAATAAATATTTTATCTATGTGTTTAAATTAACATTTTCTGTCTTCTAATTTAGGAGGTAGAGAAATACAGAGCTGAATATAACAAGCTTCGCTATGAACATACTTTTCTCAAATCAGAATTTGAACATCAGAAAGAGGAATATACGCGAATTTTAGAAGAAGAAAAAATAAAATATGAAGCTGAGGTAGGCATGCTTTACTGGTCATTTATTCAGTTCTTTAGTAATCTAATTATTTTGGAAAAAGCTAAGTTTTTTTCTGAGTGCCAAATTATACTTTTTCACATTTATCAAGTCAGTTTTGTATCCCTTGGATTTAATTCCTTTATATTTTGAAAAACACTGTTCTGTTAATTCATTAGATATTGTGTGTAGAAAGATTAAAATACTTCCATTTTTTGGTCCTTACTTCATTTGAAAATGTAAAAGCATAATTATTTCTTTTTAGTTAAGCAAATTCGGTTTCTGTTTCAACAGACATTAAGCACTTTGCCTCAGTTTTTTCATCGGTAAAATGAGCTAGAGAAGGAAATGGCAAACTGTTATAGGATCTAACCCCATATGGGTCATGAAGAGTTGGGCATGACTGTAAAACAACTGAATTAAATTCAAGATAACTGGTCGAGGTCCTGGGGGCATAAGTGAAATGATTTCTACTCTCCCTCCTAGGACCTTACATTGTATTGTGGAAATAAAATTGTAGTAGAAAATAATGAGAAAAATCCCCCAAATGAGATTTAGATAAGTACCATTTACTTTGATGAAGTTGGCTAATTCTTCATTAAAGAGCAGGTAAAGCAGCTGTCCCTTTTGATCTTTGACATCTTTTTTATTGCTGTCTTTTGGGGTGTTTTTCATTGTACTAGGAATGAGAGATTTAAAAAAAATTGGTCTTATTGTAAATTTAGTTCTTTTAAAAAAAGTTAAAGTGATACTTGTAAACTTTTTCCTCCAGAAATATACATTTACATGTTCAAAAACAATTCCTAATTTAGATGTATAAAAATAACAGTATGATCCCAGCAACAGATTGTTTCCTTTCTTAGAACCAGCCATCTTAGTACAGAGAGACTTATCCCCATTTACTGGCCATTAGGTGATTCTGTGGCCATTGCTACCCATATAAAAAATGCAAAATGAGTCGTGAGGCCTCTGTGGCCTCCCTTTATAAAAATAAAATTCATTTTTAAACTCTTCTTCCCCAAATTCCCTACTTCCCCTCCATTAAAAAATCCCAAACCAAAAACGAACTGAGTAGCACAATCTTTGTAACAGATACAGTTAAGCAAAGCAAATCTGTTTCTTTCTCTACCTTGATGCCATCAGCCCATGGGCAGTGTGCTTCTTTCTCAGTCCTCTGTGGTCATGATTATCTGTTGCATTGACCAGAGTTATTTAATCTTTCAAACTTGTTTTTCTTTGCAATGTTGTTACTCTTTGTGGGAAAAAAAAATTCTGAACCCTGGGTTTCAGACAGAAACACTGTGGAAACAGTTTTTAAAAAATTTATATTTTCCCTATTGTAGCATTTCTCCCCGTGTGTTGTGCTTGCCCTTTCTCTTGCTGTGGCTGAGGCCTGGGCTGCCTGGGTCTAGAAGCCAGCTTGCCTGGTGCTGGTCTGACCCTACAGCCTGCTGTGCTCTGGTGCTGTACTGACTGGGTGGCCTTGTCCTGTTGTGCTATCTGCTCTTTGGTCTGAACTTATCTCCTGCTCTGAGTCCACATGTACTTCGTTTGCTGGTTGCCTTGGCTTGTCTCCGTTCAGAACTTTTGCAGGATTCTGGCAGTCTTTTTGTATAGTCCTGGACAATGAATGTTGGAACTTATAGCTAGAGTCTCTGGTATTCTTTATCATTACTTCTGGTACATTTTTTAGTTTTCTTGGTGTTTTTGTGGGACATCTGTGCTTCTCTGGGTCATAACATGTACTATCTTCCCACAATTTCTTTTTAATCCCTTCTACTTCCCTTTTCAATTTTATTGGTGAGTTCATCCCACTCAGTTCACAGTAATGATCTATTGGGTATTTCCCTCCACCCTAGCTTCTTAGACCTTTTCTTCTTATTGTCTCTTGTCCAAATTCTAATCACAGGTTTTTACTCTCTTTCCTTTTACTCTCCCCTTCATGATCCACTCTTAAAAGTTGAATTTGTTTTGCTTGAGGCTAATCTTTCCTTTATTTTACTCTCTCTTAAATACCCTCTCACCCTGTTTCTTCAATTTGATTATTTTTAAACCATATTCTTGTTGTGTATGTGTGTTTGTTAGAGTGCATATATGTAGGTGTGAGCCTCCGTGCTCAGTTCTCATGAAAGTGAGATTCTTGTGACCCGTGTTTCCTTTACCTCTTCCTTCATGTATATAGTTTTTTTTATCATGAACTTTTAATATGTGAAATAATAAGTTCTACCCCTTTCTCCTCCTTTTTTCCCAAGTGTCTTCATTTCCTCTTCCTTTTTATTTCTTCACTTAAGATCATCAAAATAGAAGAAAACCACTTTTAGGCTTTCTGTCTTATTTAAACTCCCGCTATGACCCTTGAAGGAAATTAATGTTCTGAGAGCAAATGCTTATTTCTCTTCTGCCATTAGATTATGAACCCTTCCTTATTTTATAGTCCCTTTCATTTGCTTCAAAGTCATTACCTTTCTAGATGTCTGTGTTTCAGAGATTCTTTGAAGTTTTGATATTTTTCATCAGGAATGCTTCAAATTCCTCTGTTTGATTAAAGGTCCATTTTTTTCCCTTTTAGAAGACCATGTTCCAAGCTGTCCTGTGCGTTATAGTGGTAACTGCCAAGGCTTGTGTGCTATTAATTGTTCTTTGGTCCCTGAACTCCTTCTGTCTTCCTGAATTATTATTTCTTTGATCTGAAAGTTTCCTCATCCCAAAGGGCATGTCAGGGTTTTGGCTATGATTTTCATGGGAATTTTTCATTTTAGAGTTTCTTTCAGCAGGTGATTGATGGAGTACATTTTCACTTTGCCCTCTGGTTCTGTCAGGTCTGAGCAGTTTTCATTTGTAATACCTTACAGTACTGTA
Source organism: Phascolarctos cinereus (assembly GCF_003287225.1). NCBI lineage: Eukaryota > Metazoa > Chordata > Mammalia > Diprotodontia > Phascolarctidae > Phascolarctos > Phascolarctos cinereus. The sequence goes on along the minus strand of NW_027555514.1, from coordinate 263,479,343 downwards.
TCCAAACTTCTCTTTTTGGCTGTGGTTTTCTGGTAGTCTGGTGATTCTTTTTTTAGTCTGCTGATTTCTTGTTTTACTGTTGGTGTCTGTTTGTGGTATTCATATTTTGAATTTTCCTTCCTGAATTGAGATGTCTTATCAGGGCCAGGCTTCTCCTATTCCTACACTCTTGGTTAGGATGGCGATCTGCTGTTTGTTCTCAGTTTTTATTATCTAGTCCTCCCCTGTTCTGGTGTCTGCTGTGCCAAATATTCTGGCAAGTCCAAGGATCCCTTGGACACAGAGTGCTGAGCTCTTTACGGTTGTCAAAGGAGGCTCGGTTCTTCAGCTTTAAGCTTCCAGAGCATTGAAGCTCTGCAAACTGATCACTTTCTTTCCCTCCTGGGTGCTGAACTGCCCATGGGGCTTTAGTGACTGTGCCAGTCAGCTACATGATCCTTAATGTGCAGTTCTCCCACCTCTAGCAGAGATCCCTCCTTGTGCCCAAAGGTTTCTAAGTGTCTCCTTTTGCTGACCCAAGCTAGACAAAGATACTCACTATAGTTCCTAATCATTATTTGATCTGGTGCTCCATTGTTTTATATTTTCCTGGAGTACCTGTGTGGAAATTGAGCTACTCTGCTACTGATCACTTCCTCATCTTGACCTCAAGACTTCACGCACTTTCTTTTTGAAGAAAATACTCATGACATGACTCACAAGGTTCTGACTATGGAAGATACTGATTACCAGTACAGAGAATCAAACTGACCATATCTTGACAGGTTAAGGTGACTGATTAATGATGTATGAAAGTCATTTATAAATCAGGTAGACCATTGACTTGTTGGAGCAGAGTTTAAAATCAGTGCTAAATAAGAAGAAAAAAAATGTGAAAATAGGATGCAATTATGAAATTATGATATTTCTCTCCAGCAGTTTTGACATTTCTATCCAGATTTGTTTCAACTAATTACTGAAATTTAACAATAGAAAATAATTCAAAGAATAGACATTGACATTGACAATCACTGTTTATTACTCAACTGATTACTACCATATTGAAGAGGCCAGAAGGCTCAGGGATTCTTAATCTTTTTTTGTTTTAAACACCTTTGGCAATCTGGTGACCCTTCTCAAAATATTTTTAAATGCATAAAATAAAATGCATTGTATTTCAAAGGAAACCAATTGTGTTGAAATACAGTAATCAAAATATTTTTTAAAAGAAGTTTATCCATATTAAGAAACCCAGCTCTAAATAGTATTAGCAAACACTTGATCTCCTTTGTCAAGCAGAGGGAGATGTCAGCCAGTGGTATTACTAGTTTAGGATGTAAACCCTTTTGTAAGATGATACGGGTGAAGTCTGGGGAAGACCTCCGTCACTGAGTAAAGTGAAGCAAGCAAAAGTAGGAGAGCGGTTTATATGCTGACTCTCATATTGTGAAGAGCAGCAACTCAGACCAATGCCACAGTCAGTCATACCTCGAAGAGACTGATGATCAGCTTCTTGGCACAGATGGATTGTGGGTGCAGAATAAGATGTACATTTTCAAATGATACTGATGCAGCACAATTTTTTTTTTGCTTGACTGTACTTATTTATTACAAGGGAGGGCTTTTACTGGGGGAGAAGAATGTTGTTGGAGAATACAGGGGGTAATGATAATGGTACAAAAAAAAAGAAAGCATCAATTAAACGTAAAATATTCAGAAGAGAGCAGAATGAAATTCAGAAGGAGACACAGATGAGGAGGGCAACATTAGTTCTAATGTGTTATGGTGGAGAGATATATATATATATATATATATGGGGTTTTTTGTGAGGTAGTCAGGGTTAATGACTTGCCCAGGGTCACACAGTTAGTGAGTGTCAAGGGTTTGAGGTCATATTTGAACTCAGGTCCTCTTGACTTCAAGGCTGGAGCTCTATCCACTGTACCTCCTAGCTGCCCTGATATGTATTTTTTTTTTAAAACTAACTGTACATAGCATATTCATGATTTCATACATTATCCTCTGTTTCTGTCCTTTTTACGTTATGGAAATCATGATGTTGTGGGCCAGTCTAATCTAGGCTAGTCTAATAATTCAAGTTCAAGGTTTAAACTGTAGTAATGTGTATCATAAGATGTAATTAAAACCAACTTTGTTAGTAGGAAATCAAACATTTTAAAAGGATACAAAGTCAAGATAAAACACTACTTTCTCCCCCCTCCAGAATCAGGAAGGCATTCCTGGGAGGTCAGCCAGGGCACAGGGAGGCTTCTGATTGCATTTCCCTCCAGTCTGAGCCTCATAATTGAAATGACAAGGGGGAAAAGGCAAATTGAGTTTTTACCCCCTTAAAGAGTCAGTCTAATTCACCCATCTGAGAGCAGCAGTTACCAAACTTTGTGGTCTTAGAACTCCTTGTACCCTTCACATTTTTGAGACTCCTCTGAGCTTTTTCTTATTTGGGTTATATCTATTGAGATGTACTGTGTTAGAAAATGAAAGGTTTAGTGTAATTATAAAAGTAGTTTTGACCTCAAGTCCCTTGCCCCCATCGAAAGGTCTTGGGCATCCTCAGGTCCTCAGAGTATACTTAGAGAACTGGTCCTCTAGAGCCACTGCCCAGTGTATAGGTCATCGTGTAGCGATAACCATGGTCAGAAACAAGGAGCAAGAATGAGGGTGTCGGGCAAAGAGAATTTGGGGGTGGTGGATGTCAGGGGGAGGTTTGGCGTGCACAAGAGCCCCTGAGCAGTGAGGCAGGCAGTCAGACTGCCTCACCCATGATACCGGTTAGCGTCTCACTTGCTGCTTCCACCAAATCGGCACTGCTCCTACCACACGTGAGAGAACCAGGTAAGCCAGATTACCTTGAAATCACTTAAGGAGGGAAGCTGAAGGAAAACAAAGAACAGACAAAGAATTGGAAAATAGCTGCCCAGACTTTTTTTAAACAAGTTATGCTCTCAGTCATTGACAGTGAAGCTGTAATATTTAACATCGCTGCCTTGATGTGCTGCATGAGCAAATAGAAATAAAACCAAAAGAAAGATGCAAAGAATAATTGGACTAGATCAAGTCAGTCCATCAGCAAGCATTTATTAAGTAAATACTCTCTGCCAGGCACTATGCTAATGACAGGATACAAAGAAAGATAAAAACATAGTCTCTGCCCTCAAGGATCTCACATTCTAATTAGATCAAGTATGAGTAGAAGACATCTGTGCTACAAATGACACGGTGATCTGAAAGGCAGACGAACATCCAGGGTGTGTAAAAATCCAAAAAAGGTGAGAAAGAAAGTCTGAGTAACTGTTAATTCATATGTGTTTTTTCTTATCTCTACAAAATCTTTATGAGAGCAATTTACACGTATGTTAAGGCCATCCTTGATACAGCCATGAGAATGGAATGGCAAGCTTTAAAAATTAGTGATAGACATCTTTTGTTTTTATGTCACCTTAAAATCCATTCCCTACTCCCCTTCTAGAGGAAAGAGGAAATGCAAATCAGTGCAGCATAACTAACTAGCACATCAAGGAAGTCTAACGGTACAGAGTCTCCCACTTGGTCATTATGATGCACAGCATTCAGTTTTGATTTTTGTTACTGTTATTCTTGTCACTTATACCATATTATATATAATTGTTTTTTCTGTTTTTGCTTATTTCATTCTGTACCTGTTACCTACAGAATTTGAGTAAATTATCATTTTTTTTTAAGAATCTGCAGATTGCTTATCTTTTTAGGTTTTTCAGCATTATACTTATTATTGTCACAAAGTGTTTGAATTTTTAAGCTAAGATTTGTTCTCTTAGCATTCCTTTAACATTTTTAACAGTATTTTATTCCTTAATATACTTTAACCTATAGTACAAATATGGTTTGTTTGTTTTTTTATGCAGTTGGGGTTAAGTGACTTGCCCAGAGTCACACAGCTAGTGAGTGTCAAGTGTTTGGTCTGAGGCCAGATTTGAACTCAGGTCCTCCTGACTTCAGGGCTGGTGCTCTATCCACTGTGCAACCTGGCTGCCCCAGAAATATGTATTTTTAAAATTTATTTATTTTATTTATTCAGTCATTTTTAGTCATGGTCAACTCTTTATCACCTTATTTGGGGTTTTCTTGGCAAAGACACTGGAGTGGTTTGCCATTTCCTTCTCCAGCTCGTTTCACAGATGAGGCTATATTTGAACTCAGGTCTTCTTGACTCCAGGTCCAGCACTTTGTCCGCTGTTCCACCTAGGTGCCCTAACCAGCAGTGAGGACCAGAGTGTATGTATTATTACATATTATGATTCTGTCTAGATTGTATCTGTTCTCTTATATCTAAGCATTTTTCTATCTTTAGGGACTCTGAGTCTAAGAATTGGATATTCAAATTAGCACATAAAATTGTGTATTATGGTAGTTTTCCTATATTGCTGATCACCCTCAGAACAGGAACTGTGCTTCATTAAAACATTTTATCTCTGTGGCCAAGCATAGTGAGTGCATAGCAGGTATTCAACAAATATTGTTTGTTGTCATTGTTAGCTCTAGTGGAAATCACTAAACTAGCAATCAGAAGGCCTAAATCTGCATCTCAGCCCTGCCGTTTATTAGCAGTGTGACTTGTGACAAGACCCTTAGTACTAATGAGGACTTGCCTCACTTGGCAGTTATGAAGATCCAGTTAGATCATGTATGTAAAGTACTGAGTAAATGTGAGGTGATGATACTGATGATGCTGGTGCTGATGACAACAGTAGTGACCACAGGAAAGGATTTGGAATGTGCAAAGGATTACAATAAGCTTTAAAAAAAAAAAAAGAAAACCCTATAAAGTAAAAAGCAGTTTTCTTATGGAAAATAGTAATAATTTATTTCTTAATCTCTCAGAATCTGTGATTTCATCAGGGTGGGTGCTTCATCAACAAGGCTCATTAGCCTCTGTGAATTAGTGAATGGCCTCAGAGAATTGATATGATTGAAAATTTTATCACTTTGTGTTCTCTCTGGGGCTAAGCTTTTTTCTGTTTAGCTAGTCCAGCTCTTGATTATATTTGGTCCATCACTATAGGGTTTGTGACAGTCTTATAACAATGAGCCCCTCTGAACTGACCCATGTTGGTCCTTGAATGACAGGCAGCCAGTGCTTACATGAAACCTTGCTGGCTGGGTAGGACCTGTCAGGGCTTGCATTCTGTTGCTGTAGCCTTTGAGAACTCAGGTTCACTTTCATACAACAATGAGCCATTGGAATAGAACTTTAGTGGAGGGGTAATAGATTTACAGATGCTCACTAGGAGCTGAGTACTTTGTCAGGGCCTGGAGGATACAGGATTAATAAGGCATAATCTCTGTTCTTATGGAGATCATAATCCAGCAGGGGGATGCAGCATATATAGAAATGATTGTAATAAATGTCTAACAAGAGAATTTCGGAGGAGAAAATGCACTTTATAAGGAATGAGCCAAGAAGGATTATTTCTTTTGTCAGATGGGATGGGATGGGACAGCGTCTCACAGAATCACACAGTTGGAAAGGACATCCAACCTGTACCTGAAAAATAATCCCCTCTAATTTACCAACAAGTGCCTGTCCAGCCCTGCTGGGTGACCTCCAGTGAGAAAGACTGGGGGAGTCTAAAATGTTAGGAAGCTTTTCTTTACAATCAGTAAACATCAAGGGCCTACCACGTGCCAGGCACTGTGCCAAGTGCTGGGGTTGGAAAAAGGCAGAAGATCATCCCTGCCCTCAAGGAGCTTACAGTCTAATAAGAAGGCCTAAATTTGCTCCTTTGCTATTTCCCCTATGTTGCATCCCCTATATTCGTGCTCTTAGGTTTTTTGGGTATAAAACTTGGGGCAAAGCAGAACCAGTGTAATCCATCTTCCACGTGACCACCCTTCAGTTTCTGAAGATCTGTAGACTTAGGCCTGGAAGGGAGCGTGAAGGTTGTTGAGTTCACCCCCTCATTTTACAGATGAGGAAATCAGGGATGTTCAGTAACGTAATGGAGGTCATGGAGAAGAAAGTAGCAGTGCGAGGATTTGACCACAGGCCTTCTGGTTTCAGAGCTGTTACCATCATACCACACTGCTTCATAAAACATGAACTTGAAGCTTTCCCTGTGTTCTTTAGGTTGTCAGTGTCCTTTCTAAAATGTGATACCCAGAACTGAATGTTGTTCCAAGTGTGCATAGACCAAGAGTACTAGTACAGTGGGACTTGGTTCTCTTTATTTCTGATGCTAGAATTCTCTTGATATGTCTTAGAGATCTCATCATCTTTCTTGGCTGTCATGTTCCATTGCTAACTCGAGAGCTTATAGTGCACTAAAACTTCAAGATCTTCAGATGAACTGTCTTCTCCATCTTGTACAATTCTTTATATCATCATAGCTAGCATTTCTATTGTCCTTACAGTTTGAAATAACATTTTAGAAATACCTAATTTTATTCCTACAAAAACCTTGAGGATTAGGTTGTGTGATCCTGTTTTATAGATGAGGAAGCAAGCCTAGGGTCACAGAACTAGTGAGGCCTCAAATCTGAGGCCAGATTTGAACTCAGGTCTTGCAGATTTCAGTTCTAGCACTCTATCCATGTTGCCACCTAGCTGGTGTAACACTTTAAATTCGTCTCCTTTAAATTTCCTCGTATTAGATATGATCCCATGGTTTCACCTCTCAAATGTTTTTGAATTCTGGCTCTGTCATCCGGTGTCAAGCTTCTTTCCCAGTTTTGTATCTGCAAATTTTACAAATAGATTTTGATAGAAATGTTACACAGCATAGGGACAGGCACTGATGGATACATGTAGAAGGTTCCATTGGAGATGGCCTGATGAGGCGACGTAGAACCATTAATCTGCTCTTTGGGTCCATGCATCTAACTCATTCTGAATTCATCTGGTCAGTCTCTTTCTTTTCAACAAGAATAGCACGTATCAAATGCTTTGCTAAAATCTAGATAAACTATGTGTTAGTAATCTTGGCACAAAAAGGAGTGAGTGTGACCTCTACTTCATGAAGCACTGGTGGCTTTCTGTGATCACTGGATCCTTTTCTAGGTATTTACTCACCATCCATTTAGTATTCTGTTGTAATATTTCCCCCAGGAATTGAAGGTAAGCTCACTGTCCTATAATTTGAAAAGTTCCTTCTCTTCTTTAAAAAACCTGTTCATTTTGTCTCCCTTAATCCTGTGGCATCTCATTCTCCACAGTCCTTCAAAAATCACAGACTGTGGCCATGGGAGTCAGTTGACTTGAATATATTAAGGACATCTAGGTGCTCTTTTAATATCTGCTTAACTGATTGTGGGTATCAACTCCCATTTTTTCCTGCTCTTCCCAGTACAAAGATCATTCAGAGAAAACAGAAACAAAATAAGAATTCAGCAGCTCTGCCTTCCCAGTGTGATCAGTCGTCACCGTAGCCACCACCATAAGCAGTGGTCTTTTCCCTTCTTTGAGCCCCCTCTTTTCCTCAGTGTAGCTGACAAAAAGCCCTAAGAAGCCTCTTTGTTATCCTTACCATTATCCTCACCAGCCTGAGCTCATTTTGCTGAGTGTTAGTACTCCTGACACTCTTTTTAGGAGATTGTGCCATGATTTGGTAGTCGTTGTCCGTCATCCGCCTTGAGTCAATTCTTTAGTTCATTGCATCAGGAAAGGTTAGGCAGTGGCATTTGAGTTAGATATTTATGGATGGGTAGGATTTCGCTAGGCTGAGTTGGGGACTGTTATTTCTGGGAGTTGAGAATTGAATGCACAAAAGTATGGGACTAGGACAGTATGGGAAGACTCCAGGGGGTGCCATTTGGCTGGAGTGTAGAACATGTCACCATGTGCTCTAACATAAATTTGCAGAGGTAAAGTGGCTTCAGCTTGTGGCAGCTGACTGCAAGGCTGAATTGGAACTTCAGGGCATGTCTAAGGAGTCCCAATTCCGGCCAGTGCTGACTGCATGATTCTGATCAAGAAGCATCACCTCACGGTGCCCCAGGCAACTCGCCCAGGGTAGAGGTTGCTAGTCTGCTGGAGAGGCTTTTCCCAGGGGGAGTTCTCTATCGTAATGAATCACAGTACCAGTCATCCCTCCTCTTCCCTCCTCACCCCCAATGTACATGAATGAGGAATAATTGAAGGATTTTGCACAGAAACATTATCTGCTCAAGATAGTCATGGTTTGAAGATCAGATTGCAAAGGGGAGACAGGAAAGGCTCATAATCCTCAGTATTCCAGATGTAAGCTAATAGAGTCTCTAGGCCTTGGCATTGCTTGCATGTGAAGGTGATGGAGTATCAACAAATTAGGAAAGATAAGGGCTTTGGACATGATTGTAAAGACTTGTGGTGGTCAGGAGAGAGGTGAAAACAAAGACAGAGAACATGGGAGTTAGAAGGTGCCCCCCAGGTCATGGAGTGCCTCCTGTACCTAAAGAAGAATCTCCTTTCTAAAACAGTTGTCCACCATTTTCCTTAAAGATCTCCAAGAAGAGGAACTTGTTGTCTGTCGTATGCTCTCTATGACAGGAAGAGGGAGGGATAACTATGGTGTTGTAAGAAATAGAAAATATCAATAAAAACTTATTAAAAAAATAAAAGGACGAACTCATTGAACAAGCCTCTGTGGTACAGTAGAAAGAAAGAATGCTGGATTGGGAGACAGAGGATTGGCTTCCTCTTCAGCTCATCTACTCTTGGTGCCTTGGGCCATTTTGAGTTGCTGCTTTGCATTGGTGGAGGGCATTTCTACACTGCAAGTTCCCTACGCTTATGAAATCACAACAAGCTAGTTGGCACAGTGGATAGAGCACCGGCCCTAATGTCAGGAGGACCTGAGTTCAAATCTGGCCTCAGATACTTACTAGCTGTATGACCCTGGGCAATTGCCAAGGAAGGAAGGAAGGAAGGAAGGAAGGAAGGAAGGAAGGAAGGAAGAAAGAAAGAAAGACAAAGAAAGAAAGAAAGAAATCACAAGTCTGAACCAAAAGGAAGAAAATGACATTTACTGAGGTTCGCCTTCTGAAAAACTAAAATTCATTTTCAGCCCCCACCCTGAAAATTGAAAAGCCACCTGAGATATCTTCCCATTTGCTGGGGGGTGGTTTATTTATTGGGAAGAATATTTTAAAAAACCAAGATAATCAGAATTTGGAATAGTGGAAAGGAAACTGGGTTAGGAGCCAGAAGTCCTGGTCCAAATTCCATCTCTCCTGCTCACTCCATATGAGTCCTTGGGCAAGTCATTCAACCTCTTGAGCCTCAGTTTCCTCATCTGAAATGAAAAGATTGGACGATGTCACCTCTGAGGCCCCTTGCATCTTTGAGCCCGTGTCCTCTCGGCCCTCCTCCGCGGGTCACCCTTGACTCTCGTACTGAGCTGAAATGTACCTCTGTGCCGCCCCATTGCTCCTGGTTCTCCCTCTGGTGCAGAGCAGCGGGAGAGCCCTTCAGATACTTGCAGGCAGTTCTCCTGTCCCCCAGCGTTGTCCTCTTTCCAGGTGTAACAGTTCCAGTTCCATTAACTGGCCCTCTTAGAGAGCGAGCTCCAGGCCCTTTGTCCTGTTGCCTTCTCTGGGCGCTGTCCAGGGTCCAGCTTGTCCGGACCTTTCCTGCAGCTCGGCACCAGGCCCGCTGGCAGTGCTCCACATGTGGGCTGATAAAGGCTGCCTGTAGTGGGACAGATTTCCCTCTGGTCTTGGCCCTTGGCCTCTGGATGCAGCCTTAAATCCCATTCACTTGGCCCCTGTGTCACCATGGCTCACTTTAAGCTGGTAGTCTGCTGAACTCCCAGATCTTTTTCAGATGCAACGCTCAATAGTGCCTCCTCATCTTGCACTGGTGAAGGTGATTTTTTTCAGACCTGTGTAAGACTTTATACTTATCCCCAGTAAGTTTTATCATCTAAGCTTTGACCCATTGGTCCAGCCTGTCACAATCACTGTAGATCTGGAGTCTGCCTTCCAACATCTTAGCTATCCTTTTAAGCTTCGGGTTATCGGCAAATTAGGTAAGCGTGTAATCTATACCATTATCCAAGCCAGAAAAATGTTCAATAGAACAGAGCCATGGACACATTACTGGGACATTTCACTAGAGACTTCCTTCCCTACATTTTCCTGGGGGCTCATATTTGTGGTGTTACTGTTTGAAGCTATAGGAATAGATGAGGTTGTTAAGGAAGCAAGCATAAGTAAAGAGTATTTGAGGGCTAAGGGGACAGCCTTGGGAAAACCTGACATTAAGGAGGCAGAATGAGAGAAAGGAAGTGCCAGTGAAGTGGGCAGAAGGATCCCTTTAAGAGAGTGTGGGAACTACAAGAGCCTGGGGAGGACAAAGCACAAGGAAGGCTGTTCACTTTTGTGGAGATGTCTAGGAGGTGTTGGTGAAGGAAAGTGGCAGCTTTAGCAATCATTTGTGACCTTTGAGAAGGCAATTTCAGGAGAGTGGCAGGGATGAAAGTAGGACTGCAGGGAAGGAGGCATAAATGACGGTTTTTTTCGAGTGTTGGGGAGAATAGGCCAAGGAGTTAGTAAGGACAGAGGACAACTTTTAGTGGGTTGGAGAGAGCTGACCATGTTTGTACGTGGATGAGAAGGATTTGGAGATGCATGAAAGAAAGGATGATGGAGAAGGGGATGAGATCAAGGGTGCACATAGAGGAGATTGGGTTTCTATTGAGAACGGGGGGGGGGGGGGGGGAGAAGGAAGTGAAAATGGGTGATAGTTTAGATGTGGAGGAGGGGAACGTGTATCGCCTATACTGCATAAAAATGAGATTTAGAATGCTATGAGTTGCTGCTGAGAGTATATTGGTATTCTGATTAATATTATGTATTTTAAAATCTGGAGATCTTCTTATAAATGCTTATATTTGTGTTAAACAGTCTGTTTTGTTGTTTTTTGAAGGAGAAAAAAAGCCTGCTTCTGAAATCTGGTGGTTAATTCTTTCACCAAGGAAAGATTAAATTTGATGTGTATATTACTTGAAATTGGTTAGGGGCCAGTAGTGTCCTTAATTTCCATAATTGGAATCTCTTGTGAAAGTACTGGGAATTGTAATTAATAAAAGTTCTGGAAGATAATCCATTAGGGTACTTTGAAACCGTAATTAATGGCAGCTGGGATGCTAAGAGTTTTAGATAAGGCTGAAGTCATGTTCTGTCTTCTGACCAGTTGATTGTCAGTAATAATTGAAGGTTGGCTTTAATTTCCTTTACTTACTACACTCTCTTTCTTCCTGTGTTTCATCATCCATCCACGAGTATCAGCACCTGAGCATTATGAGATGATTGTGGGACAGCGCGTAACAGCAGCAAGGAAGCCTTCAAAGCAGAGCTCCACTGATGCAACCTTCCCAACCCAGAATGCCGTTTAAGCTTTTAGATGATAATTAATGTGCATGCTAAAATAATTGCCTCTTTCCAGCCTTAGGACAGTAGGGCATATGTGTATTTGGGCTAAGGATTTTCATATAATATTTGTGGGTTTTTGTTTTTCTGTAGGACAGAAGTGACTGCATATTGGGCTTTGAATTCATTGTTTTGGGAGAAAGTTTTAGCAGTATTTTGTTACTATTTTCTGAGAAACAAATGCAGCATTTGTAAATACTTGCTTATATGTAGTTGATGGAAGTAGCTATCATCTCTGTGTATATATGCATACGTGTATGTGTATATGTGATTATGTTAGGCTTTTAATTTATTATTTCTTTGGGGAAAATGCTTTTAATAATAATTTGTTATTGGTTTCCAGAGAAATTCATGAGGGATTGACATTTCCCTTGGTAGTCTGAGGAAAAAAGTATTAAAATCTTTTTTTTCCTTACAATAACAGATTATTAGGCATGACTCAGTTATATAGTTTATTCTGTTATTAGTGTCTGAAGCTACATATTGATGTGAAAGAGTTTCAGAACTTTGGATCTTACCTAGAGCCAGGTGTCATCCAATCCAATTCCCTCTTTTTATAGATGAGGGAGCAAGGTTAGAAAGGTTAAGCAGCTTGCCCAAGTTCTCTCAGCTAGTTGATGACAATGTCAGGTCAGAACTTGACTATTATGGAGTCTGGGTCACTGCCTCAGCCTGCACTGGTTGTGCTGTCTTGATTAGGGACATAACTTTACACTGTGATGAAGAACAGGATTAGGATGTCTTAGAAGTAATTTTACATAATGGGGAGTGATAGTAGAGTGCAAAAAGAAAAGGAAGAAGGTCATGGAAGAGTCAAGAACTCTGGAGAGGGGGCAGCAATGCTGAGTCCTGAGCTAGAGGGGGAGCCGAGATGTGGCAAGTGTACAGAGAATTTTCCGTTGTTGGTTTTGTTCATTGTTGACTTCCATGTTGCAGATACATAGATCAGAGAAGAAACCAAAGGTAATCATTCATGTGGCAAAGTGATTATTAAGTACTTTTTTCTTTGATTTCAGCATCAAGAATACATTGTTTATGTCATGGTCTGTGGCCTTTGGCAGATTATACTGTCATGAAGACACCAGAGTCTCCTTTCCCTAATGTAGTATAGTAGAAATAGCGCTGAATTTTGAATCGGATGACCTGGATTCCAATTCTAGTTCTGTCTCTTACCTCCTTTAATAAAGCCTTGTGTTCTAGGCTGGGCCTTACGTAAGCCAGAACTCTGGTAGTTTCAGTTCCACAGTGGAACAAAATGAGAATTTGTAGATCATTCAGCAGTTAACAAAAGGAGATTTACTTAGCCGTAGCAGGAGGCTATAACAAGGATAAGCATTGAAGACACCTTGAGTCCATTCAGCTGAATGAAGCCTGAGTCCTCCTTTTCCACCAGCCAAGCATCAAGCATCAATGCTTAGCTAGACTAGAGCGCTATTCAGGCAACCAGGAAGTGGTGTCAACAACCTAAGCTTGAACCATGGTCTAAGTACCTTTTAAGGAAAAGTAGCCAGTTTTGCTTGGGGTGAGGGGTTAGGCTGTTATATCCACCCCACCTTAGTTTTCTCATTTGCAGAATGAGAATCATAACAGATCGACCTCACAGGATTGATTTAAGGATTAAATGAGATAATAGTATGAAAAGTGTTGGAGGACTGGGGAAGGATTAGTGTTCCAAAATCTGCAAACTATAGGCTAGAGAGATTAATTTGTTAACAAAATTCTAGAATGTGTTTTTAAGAAAATCATTAATAAATGTCTGGAAAAGGAACCAGTGACCAAAGGGCATGCCAGACTAATCTCATTCTATTTTATTGACTGTTATTAGATTGGTTGATCAGAAGTATGCTGTATATGTAGTCTGCCCAAGTTTTACCAAAGTAAAATTGAAAAAGTTTCCTGTGCTATTCTCGTGGAAAAGATGGAGAAATATGGGCTAGATGATAATATAGTTATATTTGGAAAATGTTGAATGGCTGGCCCCAAAGGGTAGTCACTAATGGTTCAGTGGCAGTTTGTAAGTGAGTTTCTAGTGCCCCAAGTGCTTGTCCCTGTGCTATTGAACATTTTTATCAATCAAAGGTAATAGATGGCATGCATATCAAATTTGCACATAACTAGTATGCAGTCAACACAGTGACATGTACGAACAGGAAAATCTAGAGGACCTTAGTACACAAGACATCCTCTGTATGACAATGGTGAATATTTTTGATCAAAGTACTTCTCCCTGTGTAAGCCTTGCTTGATGTTAATGCTCAGTTATTCTTGTGTAACAGTGTTATCTCTCTGTTTGCATTTATCAAGTAATCTGTGACCTTAACATATGCCCGAGAAACTCCTTGATTGATGAAAGCTTTTTGCTTATTTTTTGTAATCGATAAACATGTTTTTTAGGCAATTGTGTGACCAAAGATGTGGTCTTCTATAGAGAATTGTTTGAAAAAACCTACCTATTTACTAAACATATTTTCATCAAGGATGTCTTTAGTGTGCATGTAGCTAGATGATTATGATAAAGATTTTATAAAGATGAGAAATAAGACATGTGAGTTATTGATGTTCTCTGGATCGCCTCTTGTTTTTGGTGGTGTTAATATCACCTATAATTTTTTTTTTCAATTCTTTTAATATATTCCCTTCTCTTAAATACCTTGTAAAACATTACCTTAAAGTTTCTCTAAAGTGACTTACCTGTCTGGGAATCCACTAAAGTAGATGTCGACAGCATTTCAGAACTACTATCACTTTTTCACTCTAATCTATGATTTTGATTCTAGTGATATACATTTTTTTCTTTTTCTAAAGGCAACTATCATTCTCTATAACTAGACGAGAATCTAGGTTTCCTAACTCCTAGTTTAGTCACTTTTTCATCATTTAACTATTATTTGATTTAGTGTTTTACTTTTTGACAGACTATGAAAGGCAGCATTCACTTAGTTTTTAAATTTATATGTTATAGTTTTATGTCTCTTATCTCCTAATACACCACTTCCCACCCATCCCCACCCCATGTGTGATTTCCTATTAAAAAGAAAAATAAAAAAGTTCCACATAGCTAAAGTTAGTCTTACAATATATGGTGTGTTCTAAACCCACAGTCTACCACCTCTTCAGTAATGGGAGCAGGAGAGGCGTTCCATATTTTCCTGCCTTCTTTGGGAACAAGTTTGGTCTGTATAATCCAACTCCGACTCTAACCCTAATTTCTATCACTTATCACAAAAAGTGTCATTAATATTTTGATGTGAATAAGGGATCTCTTTGTTTTTGACATTCTTAGGGTATATATGTAGTAGTGGGGTGTCTGGGTCAGAGACTTAATTTCAAATTGCTTTCCAGCCTGCTCCATCAGCAGTGTCTTAGTGCATCTGTCTCTGCACAGCTCCTCCAACACTGACTTCCTGTCTTTTTCCATCTTTGCCAGTTTTTGAGTGTGAGGTGAAACCCTCAGAATTGTTTTGATTTGCATTTCTCTTGTTGTTAATGGTTTGAAGTAATCGTTTATGTGGCTGTTAATGGTTTGAAATTCGTTTGAGAACTTGTAATTCACATTCTTTTATCACATATCCATTGGAGGATGCCCCGGTCATAAATATTTTTTGTAACTCTCTGGTATATCTTGAAATATCAGTGATATTAAGGACAGAGATTTTTTTCCAAACTAGCAGTTTCACTTTTTACTTTAGCTGCAATGATTTTGTTCATGTAAAAGCTTTTCAAACCCATGTAGTTGGAATTACCTGTTTTATCCTTTGTGATTGTCTCCATCCCTTTTTTGGTTTAGAATTCTTCCCCTGCCAGCTCTTTTTTTAAAAAATTAATTTATTTATTTTTAATCTTCAGTATTTACTTCTACAAGATTTTAGGTTCCAAATTTTCTCCCCATATCATCCCTCCCCCCACCCCAAGAGGGCATGCATTCTAAATACCCCTTTCCCTAATCTGCCCTTCCTGTCTCTCCCCCACTTCTCTTATCCCCTTCCCCTTATATTTTCCTGTAGGGCAGGATAGATTTCTGTAACCCATTTCCTGTATATCTTATGTCCCAGTTGCATGTGAAAACAATTTTTTTTTAACATTTGTTTTCAGAACTTTGAGTTCCAAATTTTCTCCCTTCCTCCCCTCCCCACCCACCCTCATTGAGAAGGCAAGCAATTTAATACAGGTTATACATGTGTTAACACTTCCATAGTAGTCATGTTGCGAAAAACTAAGTATATTTCCCCTAATCCTATTCCGCCCCCCATTTATTTTATTCTCTCTTTTGACCCTGTCCCTCCTTAGAAGTGTTTGCTTCTGATTATCTTCTTCCCCAATCTGCCCTTCTCTCTATCATCCTCCTGCTCTTTTGTCCCCTTTGCCGCCCCTCCCCCCCCATTTTCCTGTAGGGTGAGAGATTTCCATACCCAATTAAGGGTTTATGTTATTTTCTCTTTAAGCCAAAGCCAGTGAGAATAAGATTCTTTTTTTAAAATATAAATTTATTTTTAGTTTTCAACATTTACTTCTACAAGATTTTGAATTCCAAAATTTCACCCCATTTTGCCCTCCCCCCACCCCAAGATGGCATGCATTCTGAATACCCCTTCCCCTAGTCTGTCCTCCCTTCTATCTCCCCCCCCCTTTCTCTTATCCCCTTCTGTTTTCCTGTAGGGCAGGATAGATTTTGTACCTCATTTCCTGTATTTCTTATTTTCCCCCACCCACCCTCATTGAAAAGGCAAGCAACTCAGTACAGGCCATACAAATGCAGTTGTGCAAAACATTTCCTTAGTAGACATGTTGTGACAAACTAACTCTATTTCCCTTAATCCTATCCTGCCCCCCTGTATTTATTCTATTCTTACTTCCTTCTGATTACCCCTTTCCCAGTCAGCCCTTCTCTCTATCATCCCCCTGCTCTCTTGTCCCCTTCCTCCCCTATTTTCCTGTAGGGTAAGACAGATTTCCATACCCAATTGAGTGTGTGTGTTATTCCCTCCTTAAGCCAAATCCTATGAGAATAAGATTCCCTCATTTCCTCTCACCTTCCCCAGTTTCCCCTCCAATGTAAGAACCTTTTCTTGTCTGTTTTGCGTGAGATAATGTACCCCATTCTGTCTCTCCCTTTCTCCTCTCAGTATAATCCTCTCTCACCCCTTAATTTTATTCTACAGATATCACCCCTTCATCTTCAACTCGCCCTGTGCCTTCTTTCTTTTTTTCTTTCTTTCTTTCTTCCTTTCTTTCTTTCTTCCTTCCTTCCTTCCTTCCTTTCTTCCTTCCTTCCTTCCTTCCTTCCTTCCTTCCTTCCTTTCTTTCTTTCTTTCTTTCTTTCTTTCTTTCTTTCCTTTCTTTCTTTCTTCTTCTTCTTCCTTCCTTCCTTCCTTCCTTCCTTCCTTCCTTCCTTCCTTCCTTCCTTCCTTCCTTCCTTCCTTCCTTCCTTCCTTCCTTCCTTCCTTCCTTCCTTCCTTCCTTCCTTCCTTCCTGTCTGTCTTTCTGTCTTTCTTTCTGTCTGTCTTTCTTTGTAATTTTTTCCCTCCAACTATTATAATACTGACAAAGGTCTCATGAGTTACAAATATCTTTCCATGCAGGAATATAAACAATTCAACCTTAGTAAGTCCCTTATGATTTCTCTTTCCTA
Source organism: Phascolarctos cinereus (assembly GCF_003287225.1). NCBI lineage: Eukaryota > Metazoa > Chordata > Mammalia > Diprotodontia > Phascolarctidae > Phascolarctos > Phascolarctos cinereus. Next base: position 263,462,332 of record NW_027555514.1, on the reverse strand, counting down.
TTTACCTCTTCATGTTTCTCTTGAGTATTGTATTTGAAAGTCAGATTTTCTATTCAGCTCTGGTCTTTTCATCAAGCATGCTTGAAAGTCCTCTATTTCAATGAATGTCCATTTTTTCCCCTGAAGGATTATACTCAGTTTTGCTGGGTAGGTGGTTCTTGGCTGTAATCCTATCTCCTTTGCCCTCTGGAATATTATATTCCATGCCCTCTGTTCCTTAATGTAGAAGCTGCTAAATCTTGTGTTATCCTGATTGTGTTTCCACAATACTTGCATTGTTTCTTTCTGGATGCTTGCAATATTTTCTCCTTGACCTGGGAACTCTTAATTTGCCTGCCATCTCTTTAAAAGATATCTAAAGGAGATTTCTTTGAAAGGAAAAACACATGCGCACATATGTATGTGTACACACATGCACACACGAACACTGAACAAGAACTATACACCATTACTTAGTTCCAGAATTTCAAGAAGCCCTGACTTTTGTGGGTACTGTCTCAACCGATGGAAACCTCAGCCTCTTTATACCTTAGAAACTCTGTGTTAATTCCCACGGCTGAAAATGTCTTTCTTCCTGGTGATGAGTCTCTTTGAATTTAACTAGGTTTGTCCTTGGACAAAAGGTGTAAAATAATTCACATGTTGAAAGGGTCTGTCAGAACTTAGACTCAGTCGACATAACCCAGTGCCACTTACATGGTACAGTGAGCATCAGAAGAGGAAACTGGCTAAGATAAACAACTTTACACAAAATTCCTGCATCAAATATAACTTTTGTGAGTTTCAAAAAAAAAAGTGTGTGTGTGTGTGTATATATATTTTCCCCATTCAGATAAAGATTCCTTCTCTTTCTCATTACTTGTACCATGATATCTATACTCACATTTGGGAAGAGCCAGATTTGAGGGGAAATGAGGCCTATGTTTTACCCAATATGGTTTTTAATTGAAGATACATTTACTCAGTACCTGCTCTGTGACTGGTATTATGCTAAAGGTTTAGGGTACCAGGACAAAAAAGAAAACGTTCCCTACCCTCAAGCAGCTTACATTTTACTTGGGAAATGTAGTGTCGTTGTCGTCATCATCATCATCATCATCATCATCACTATTGATATTATATAGTGCTTTAATGTTTGCAAAATGCCTTACATACATTGCCTCATTTGAGCCTCACAGCGCCTCTGTAAAATAGGTTTTTTTGGGACATGAGAGGTGGTCTGGACCCATTTACTTAGTCATTTTAGACAATTTGCGATATTGATCAACCACTCTTCCTGCAACCTGTAGTCTTAGAGAGTTGCCTGAGAAACCTTACCACTTCTCCCCTGGATTATTGCAGTGGCTTTCTAATTGGTCCCACTACCTCAAATCTTTCCCCGGTTCAATCTTTCCTCCATGGAGCTGCCAATGTGATTTTCTTAAGTATAGATCTGGTCATGCCCCCACCTTCCTACTCACTAAACACCAATGGCTCCCTCATGCCTCCAGGATAAAATGTAAACTCTGGCTCTTAAGGCCCTTTCACAACCTGTCCTTCCAGGCTCATCCTGCATGACTCCCTGAACTTTGTGGTCTACCCAAACTGACTTTCTCTCTGTTATTCACATGTCTCTTCCCTTACATTGATTGTTCCCCATTCCTGAAAGACATTTCCTCTGCCTCATAGAATGTCCTTCAGAAAGCTCCCCCTGTACCAGCTTCTACATGACACCTTCCTTGTCACCCCAATTGCAAGTGCTCTTTCTGCCAAACTGCCTTGAACTTTTTGAGTGTTGTGGACATATTTATGTGTGTATGGCTATGCATGTGCGTACACATTCTTATTTTGGTAGAATGTAAACTCCTTGAGCAGATACTATTTCATTTTTCCCATTTATATCCCATTACCTAGCTCAGTGCGCAGCACATAATAGGAATTTAATAAATGAATATTTAGTACTCTCCTTTTTAGGTTTCCTAGGACTATACTTCAGTTAATCAATGGACAAGTCAGTAATCATTTATTAAATTCCGATTATGTACTAGGCACTGAGCTAGGCAATGAGCTATAAATCCCTCTGCACTAGGCCCCGAGGTCATGTATCCTATAAGAAATGGGAGCCAAGTACTCCTAATTCTCCAAGCCACTGCCCCTGCCAACATATCACTTTTTCCTTTTTTTTTAACTCAGAAAAATATTTTGACTTGTTAACATGTGACCAGGAACTATGGTGAGATGCAAAAGAAATAGTTATAGCTCTCATGACCATGTATACCTCTATGATTCTGGGTGAGTTATTTACCTCTGCCTGTCAGTTTTTTCCTTTAGAAAATGAGGGGGTTGGAGCAGATGATATTTTAGTTTCCTTCTAGCTCTGAACCAATGACCTTTGACTTTCCCAAATTTTTTATAGTACCTAACCTTTTTATGTTTAACACAGTGTTTAATTCTGTTTCCACCTCCTAAATTGTGTAATACTAAAAAATTAATAATTTAAGGTAAGTTAATTCTAATTATTCTTAGGTTTCAAGGCTAGAGAAAGATAAAGAAGAGATGCACAACCAACTCCTTCAGGTGGATCCTGCAAGAGAGAACAAACGAGTGGAGAAGCTTGTCCGAGAAAAGGCCCAGTTGAATCAGAAATTGAAAGGCTTGGAGGCCGAAGTAACAGAATTACGAGCAGAGAGAGAGAACTGTGGCATCCAGGCCGAAAATGTTCCAGAGGACTCAAGTGCGCCAGCTGGCCGAGATGCAGACTGCTGTCAGGTCCCTGGAGGTAAGTTGATTTTAATTATTTCCCTATAGGTTATACCATATGAGCTTAAAGCACACTTGAAAATGGCTTGCTTTCAAGAGCGTACGTGTTTGGTAGACTCACAGATAGATGATGACGCATGCATGGGTTCCCAAGTGTGCCTGTTTCCTTTAGATCAGAGTGAACTTACTGATTCAGTGACAACAGCTTTGCATTATTAGATAGGGATTGTTGACTCTTTTTGAATCAGCAAGGTACCCCTCTGAGATGAATTTATGTTTCTCTTGCTACAGAGTATATTTGTTAAACCAGAAGAGATGATTTACTAAATAGTGCCCATAAAGACAGAAGTCTTCTCAAATAAGAGAGAAATTCCATCCTATACTTACAGTGGATATCTCAGATACTTTAAAATTGAAAGTCTTTTTTGAATAGAAATACCATATTTGCATCTTACAAACAGCCTCTGGTCAAAAGAAGTCAAAGTTGGCCTGTCTTTTGCGTCTCTGCCTTCAGCCAGTCCCTTCTTTGTTTCCAGAGTCAGGTGGTTGCTGCTTGGGGTGGGGATTCTGTTCGTCCAGATTCCATTTTGTTTGTTTCTCCACTCTTTGGTGCTTACTGCAAATCAGGCACTCACTCATTGGTTTGATGTCATCTGAAGTATTATCTAAAATCTTTTTCAACTCAGGATAGATGTAGTATTTGTGAAAAGTGGTGGGGATGAGAATGTGGGTGAGTGATTTTAACTTGTAGGCACCAGACTCAGTCCTATAGAAGTTTTAAATTTGGGGCTGCTTTGCCAGCAGACTGGTAAGAGCACAGTATCTATCTGTCTTGCTCATGAATGTTTGGCCATTGGAGATCTAGAAGAACCTGCTGAAGTTCTCACTCCCCTCAAGATCTGTATGTGAGTTCATTCTGTACAGTTTCCCTTTTTTTCTTCTCTCTACTCTTCCATGTTTCATCATCTTCCTAAAGGATAGGTTAGATCATGTCAGCTCAGAGACTGTGCATGATTTTTTAACCCTGTTAAGAAAACATAAAAGCTTCTCAGCCAGGCTGTGTACCACTTGGCTACCATCTAACTTTCCACCCTCATTTCACACTATTCTCTTTCACAAACTCAATGTACCAGTCAAATTGGACTCCAAGTAGCTATTTTCTTTCTTTTCCTTTTTTTTCCTTTTTTTGGTTGTTGTTGTTGTTGAGGCAATGGGGGTTATATTACTTGCCCAGGGTCACACAGCTAGTAAGTGTCAAATATCTGAGGTCAGATTTGAATTCAGGTCCTCCTGACTCCAAGGCCAGAACTCTATCCACGGCACCACCTAGCTGCCCCTCCTAATAGCTATTTTCAAAATTTGACCTTCTGCCTCCCACCTCCATGTTTTTATGTAGGTCATTCCCCATGCCTAGAACACATTAACTCTTCATCTCTGCGTTAGAATCCTTTGCTTCTTTCAAGAATCAGCTCAGATTGTTAGCATGAGGTCTCTTTCCTCAGTTTTACTTGTAACATATCTATTTCTGTATATGTTGTATCCCCCCATGATGTGGGGATGATACCTTGCATGTCAAGGTGCTAAATATATGTTTCAATAAAATACTTGATTTAAATGAAATAACTTTATTTAAAATACTTGATTTTTAAAATTTTACTTTTTCTCTTAATAGTCTCATCTCCCTCCCAATGCCCTTTACACCTGGGGGAAAAAAATCAAAACAAAACTCTTAAAACATATTATTAGTCAAGCAAAACAAAGCCACACACTGGCAGTGTCTAAAAATTGTGTGTGTCCTGCAGTCTGTGAGTCTCTCACTGCTCTGTCAGAATATGGGTAGGTACCTTGCTCCATCATCAGTCCTTTGAAATCATGGGTGGTCGTTACCTAGGTCAGAGTTCTTAATTTTTCCAAATTGTTCATGTTTACCATATTGTTATTGTAAAAATTGTTCTCCTAATGAGTTGACTCGAATTTATCCCCATATATCCATTCTCATTGCAATCTGGCATCAAAAGACTTTCCGATCCCTGAGGAATGGCCAGTTTCATTCATGCCCATTGTTGCTGCTTGGCCTTTAGTAGGCCTTAGTCTGTAGCAGTGGAGTTTACGCATGGATATCATTTGAGTTTCCAGTGGGAGGCTGTTCACTGAAGTGGTGATGGAGGACCCAGAGGGTCAAGGTAGATGAAAGGCTCAAGAGAGAACATAATTCATGCCAGTGCTTAAGTGGGCCATTCAATGGAAGTTAGCAACCCGTTCAACAGTATATTACTTAGGCAGCTACTGTAGACCAGGTGCTAAGTAGAGGAAGATACAAAACAGGAGTCATGGTCCTTCCTTTGGAACATGATCAGAGAAGCAGCCTTTCCTCCCAAGCCTCCTTCCTCCTCCTGTTTTTTCTTAGCTACAGATGTGAACAAGGGTGCCATTGGGTGAAATTGCTTTGTAATTTGAATTTGTTTGTTGGATATATACTTTACCACTTGATAATTTTAATTGCCTGGAAACATTTCATTAGATACCATTTGAAACATTTATTAGCTACCATTAAGGAATTTTCACTGTATCTGAATGAAGTTTACCCTTTATAGCACCCCAGTTTTTTTTTTACTTAACAGTCATGTGTGAAAGTGTTTCTAAAACACATGTTACTGCCTTAAACAGAACATACAAAACATTAAGGGTTCCAGTTCTGTCTCATCTGCTCTCACCGTCTCTGGACCTTTTCCCTCTCATCTCTAAAATGAGAGAATTGAACTAGGTCATCTCTGAAGTACACTTTCAGCTCCAGTTCTGTTGGACTTCCCAACAACCAAGCCATTTCTTGATAAATAAGAGTATTCTTTTTATTTTTCATTTTGATGAAACGAGCACAGGACTTGGAGTCAAAGGTACATTCTAGAACCAGGCAATTGAGGGGTCCCTTACCTCTTCTGAGGCTCAGTTTCCATAACTGTGAAGTGGGTGGTGATTAAACTGCCTCCTTATGGGGTTGTTCTGGGTACATTGCTTTGTAAACTGTAAAACTAGAAACAGGAGTTATTCCTGGGATAGGAGACAGCCAATTGTGAGAAACTGTCCTCAGTTACTCTGGAGGTATGTAAGTCTCTTTGCTCTTATGCTAAAAAAACAAAGACAGACAAAAGCAAAAAACAAACCCCAGGCTGCTTTGCTTTTTGTCTGCTTTTTATACATTCCCCTTATTTCAGGATTTCAGCTCCTGCTTCTTGTTCCTTCTCTCCCTGCCACCTTTCTGACTTGCTGCTTCTAGTCTGCTGTGGAGTTCCAAACCAAATAACAAAATTTGTTAGGATTTTTTATAAAACTATTGAAAGTAAAGTGTCTGAGTGACGACCTAAGGACTGTTGGTCTTGGAAATATTTATTTTGATTACTCATGGATCTCTTCCAATATGTACTAGTTATTGGCTGTGTTTTGAATGGTTGGACAGATATGATACTATTTTAGTACAGTAAGGAAGCTTTATCTCTGGATTTCTGTTATTTACATACATAGCTATGTGCGAATGTATATATTTGCATGAAAAAAGCTTTTGAAATTTTGATATATTTGTTACTTCTGCATTTTGGTATTTGTTTGTGTTATACCAACACACATTCTTCACTTGGATTTGTTGTATTTCAGATCAGTTATGGAAAAGGAATAAAGATTAAACCTTAAAATAACCTTGTGTTTTAACTAAAGGCAGAAAAACAGTCAGCCAAGCTTCAGTATGATCGAGTGGAGAAAGAACTACAATCAACTAATGAGCAAAACACCCTCTTAATTAGTAAACTGCACAAGGCTGAAAGAGAGATCACTGCATGGACCAGCAAAGTAAGAACTCTTGTTCGTTCTAAAATATACTTTAAGAAGACTGTTTTCAGACTGAAGAAAAAGTCATTCAGCTGTCTTTGAATCGTTCTGTGAAGTTGCAAATGCAGTAAAAATTCTTTCGCTGCTGTAGAATAGGAAAGTGATCTTTGTAAATAGAACGGTGTAGACTGTGTGGTAAGCAAGCTCCAACTACATTCTCCATTCTCTGCATGTATTTTTATTCTTTCAAATGATATAATGGCTTAAGTGCCTTGTGAGCAATTTTCAAACAAAAGTTTTCTCCTTATTTGTAAAATATGCTTTGAGATATAAAAACAAAAAAAAATATGTATCTTTCTGTGAGTCTTTTTTCTCCTTAAAATGTCTTCTCCCAACAAATAGGCGAATAATGTAAATAGTGCAAAGACATACATAACTGAAACTTGAAATAATAAATGGAAATTGGGAATGTAATGATAAAAGTATAGAATTACAGAATTAGAAGGTCTATGCATGAACAAAAATCCTCTGTACGATATCCAGGGCATATGTGGTACCGGGGAAAAAATGCTGGATTTCAGTGAGAATGCAGCAGGACTGTTACCTACCTTGTTTTTTATTCTCTATCTCTCTAATACATCCTAAAACAGTATTAGCAATTTTGGTTTGCCATTATTACACTACTGAGTCATTGAATTTGCACTCCATTAAAATTTTTAGCTCTTGTTTTACATGTACTGTTTGTTTTTTATTCTAGACTTAACAAACACCAAATAAATGAGAATTTCCATGTACAGAGTAAGACACAAAGAAGATTATATATGAAGCCATGAATTTCAGTTACATACAGTTTTGTTACCTACAGCTTGCTGAGGAACTGTTGGCTATTCCCTCCTGCCCCCCAGTCATGTACCTAAGTATAGGACTTCACCTTTATTCACAGTAAATTTTATCTTTATAGATGCCTTTTGAGGTCTTTTTGTATCTTGAACCTATCATCCAAAATGTTATCTTGACCATATCACCTAAAATGTTAGCAATCTCTCCCAGCTCGATATAATCTTCAAATTGGTTAAGTATGTCATCTTGGCCTTCTTTCAAGTCACTGATAAATGTATTGAATATCGCTTGACTAAATGCAGTTCTCCTTTATATTCTAGCAGAGGTAATTTTCTGTTGATTTGTTTGTTAATGAATGTTCTTTGAGTCCAGTTATTCAAATAGTTTTGGATATACTCAGTTACACTATCTTCTAGGCCACATATCTTCATTTTGTACAAAGGACAGAATGAAAAATTCTGTCAGATGCATCGATGACGTCCTCTATGGCTTCTCCCTGATCTGTCAGTATAGTAATGCCATCAGAAAAAGGAGTGATGTTCATTTACTGACCTCTTCTTGATGAAAACAAGCTGTGTGGTATCCTAGTGATCTTCACTTCCTTTTTGTAAATGCATGGGAGCAAAACAAATTCCCATGTCAAAGGATAGAATGTAAAAGGGAGTTTTTACATTAAAAAAAGAGTTAAAACCTGTGATTGGGGGAAGGGCATGGGGAACATAAGTGTGGCAATGGAGTGGAAACAGTTCTTCAGTTAACAAGAAATTAGTGTTCAGCAGATTCTTTCTCTTTCATTATGTTCTTCTGAAGAGGGAGGTGGGGCCCAAAGAGAGGAAGGAGCACAAGATGAGAGGGTTGAAATCTTAAGAGATTTAAGTAATACGGATAAACTTTTTTGAACTTCAAGAATGGCAGAATACAAGACTTTTTCCATAGGGTTTATATAGCAGGCCTCCACAGCCTGCAGCTTGTGGCCTGCCAAAGGATTTTGGGTGGTCTTCAAAAAACGTAGAGGAAGATATCCTCTACGTTCTTCACAGGCCACTCGAAATCCTTTGGTGTGCCTGCAGGCCTGAAGTATAGTATAAACTCAACAGAATACACATGTATAGGAAATGAATGTCAAGAATAGCTAAAAAATAATTACCCAAGAATTCAGAAGTGTATGATTCTGGTCACTCCAATTCACGTGATGGCCGTAATTCTTAGGTCGCTTGGCTAGTGAGTCCATGAATGTGGGGAGTTCAACCTCCTTGTGATCCAGAATGAGCGTCGCAAGGAGGGGACTCTTTCTAGACTCTCAGGCCCAGCGAGTCATCCTGCACAATCAGTGCTTGTTTGGCTACAGAAAGGATGAAGTGATACAACGTATGTCAATATGTGCATGTACACCAAGTTCAAAGTGCACTTCCTTTAAAAAGTATCGGTTATTCCCACTCAGGCACTGTGACTGAGAACTCAATGTTTTCCTCTATAGGGAATCGCATTTGAGTTTTGGGATCGCATTTGATAAACTATTTCTAGTCACAAGGATAGAAGATCTATTTTAAAATCCAACAAATGTTTACCCAGAATTCATTGACTTAGATATCAAACACACCCAGGTGTTCCTTTGCATCACAAACAGCCATTTGTTAAAATTGGAAAATGTCGACAACTTCAAGTTGTAAAGAAAACTGTGAACAATGTTTTTTGAAATATTTAAAATCTTAACTTCTTAATATATTTTTCTTCTATAAAAGCATTCAGATATAGCCTCAGGGATCAGAACTGTTCTGTCCCTGTACTGCTCAATTTATTTTGTGCAGTAATTTTCAATAACTCATTTAGATGTAAAGTGATCAGTGCCCCTTTAAAATCCCCGTGAAACAAGTCAACTCTTCGTGCTGTCAGTGGACAGAAGAAGCTAGAATGAATAACTGAATTGTTCTAATCCACCTGCATGCTGTTGGGGAGAGGAAACATTAGAAGGCATATAGCTCAAGAAAGGAGAAAGGCTAGGAAGTCCACAGGCCACAGATTTCTCATGTGAAAAGATGGACAAATCACATTGACTTGTGGCTTTTTCACCTCCTTTAGAGGAGACATGGGGGTTGCTGCCTCTGGACACAGAATCATACAAACTGCACATGTCTCTGGCCTGTCTACAGTCATGCTGGGTTGCAGCGGGCTCATTTGCCTGTGTAGGCACTGGTTTTGCAGTGGCCCTCTTTCTTGTCCATGTACTTAGCTAATTTTTGTGTATTTCAGGGTTGGAAGAAGTTTTTCTAGTTTCTCCTTGGATTTCTTGATCATTTTGCTTGGTGCAGATTTCAGATTTTTGCCAGAGTAGTTGTAGAAGATCTGGGTAGCCTGCCTCTGTTTGGGCAGCTGTCTTTGCTGGACGTTAGCATGAATGTCATTGAGCTGCTTTTTTATTCTTAAAGCACAAGGTTTAATGCTGTTTTTAAGTGTACCAGTTCATTTGGCGATAATTATCCCTGCCAGCTTTTGGAAATAATCACAGTGACTCACTGATTCCTCTGCCTTTTCCCTTATTTCTTTTAAGCCACCATTATGTTTAACTTTCCTTGTTGGAGCAGCCAGGAATCTTTAATGGCAGACATCCCTTTTCTCCAGTGAGGTTCTACTAAATCTAGTTCTGTCCGTCCTTGTCTTTAAGACTCTTTTCATTGGCTTATAGGTCCCCACTTGCTCTCAGAAAGGTGAGTTTGGCTTCTAAAGATAAAGTCTACTTAGTGTTCTCCTACCCTGTACCTTTCACATTTCACATATTTAAGGGACTTAATTGGAGGCACAGAATCTGAGGCTTATAACCCTTATTGAATATTTGAGAACTTACTTGGGATGGTAGTTTAATAGAGAGAACACTGGACTTGGAAGGATTAGGTTAAAGTTCTTGCTTCATCACATACTAGCTTTGTGACATTAAGTCCTCATTGAACAGGAGCCTCTCATGTATAAAATGGGGGTAATCATACTTTTTTTGGTTTGTTTTTTCTTTCTTGTGGTTTTTCCCTTTTGTTCTGATTCTTTCACAACATGAATAATGTGGAAATATGTTTAATATGATTGTTCGTGTATAGCCTATATCAGAATGCTTGCCGTTTTGGGGAAGGTGGAGAGAGGGAAGGAGAAGAAAATCTGGAACTCAAAATTTTGTAAAAATAAATGTTGAAAACTAAAATAAATCAATAAATAGATTTATAAAAAAGTTTTTAAAAAGTTAATGCAATCTTTATTGAGTATCCAAATCATAGCAGGTAATAGTTTCGCTGTACTTGAGAATGTTCAGATATCTACTAAACTAATCTGTCCAGCTCTGTCCACTATATTTTAAAGATATGGTTGTTATTTTGAAATATTTGAAAGCATTTTATGTGAATACAAATGGCAAAACTAAGACCATTCATTGAAAGGTAAGGATTATAGATTTTGATCAGTATAAAATGGAAGAACTTCCCAATAATTAGAGCTGTTTAAAAATTTAATAAACTCCTTTGCCAGTAAAAAAAAATGCTTAGGCTACCCTATCAAGCTATTTTGAGAATCAGATGATAATATATAAATTTGTGTGCGCGCATGCACACGCACATATTGTACTATGTAAAGCTAAGATAATATTACCTATACATTACTGATTTAACTGAGAGTCGTCGTGTAAGAAACAGGTGAAATACTTAGAAGAGTAAAGAAGATTAAAGAACTAAAAAATATGGAATCTGCTAATCAAAATTGTTTAGTGTAGAAAAAAGATGATTCAGGAATGACTCAATAATGAACTTCATTATTACATATTCATTATACAGAGAATGTTGATACAATAGTACACATAATGTTTAAGTATTTAACCTGGAGAGATTTAGACTAGAAAGAAATATTTCACAATGAGTATCATCAGGCCATGGCTTTGTTTGGTGAGAAAGTGTTTTGGATTCTCTTGAGCTTTAAAATGATATAGATTTAAATGACAGATTCTTGGATCTTATGAACTGGGTGAATTCACTTAAGTGACTTCCTAACATGGGATTGCTGAGTGAAGCTCTACCAGGGAGATAAATGTAGTAGGTTGCTGTTAGCCAGAGCATAGTCTTATCAAAAGCTGTGTGACAGTATGTGTGTGTGCTCTCATTAATAAGAAAATGACTAATAATTTTACTTTCAAATTACCAACAGGTTGAAGAACTTAAACATTCAAACAAATTAGAAATAGCAGATATCAAACTGGAGGCAGCCAGAACTAAGAGTGAAATAGAAAGAGAAAGGAACAAGATTCAAAGTCAAGTGGATGGTAAGTATTTCCTTTATTTACACATGCTAAATCAAGTTTCCAGCTTGATTGTTTTATACCTCCACTGATAGATCTAGGGTATTCAAATTGTTACTTTATTTTTATTTGTACCAACATCCAGTTTCATGACACTTTGTATGAATGTTGGTTTTTGTACTAAATTATAATATCTAGATGGTTTGGTTATGAATGTTTCCAATTAGGTTCTATACCTTTTAGGTTTTATTGTCTTAAACTTATTTTGAGGTTATGGTCATATGACTTATTTTTTTCTGTCCTCACTATTCCATGATCTCCTTCATTTTTCATGCAAAGATTGGACTTGATACTTGAGAACCATGATTGGACTTTTAAGTGCTCCTGAATTGCTCTCCACCTCATAGTAAATGAGATACTCCTTAGCCCCATTGTTTTATTGATAAATATGATGTATATGTGTGTGTGTGTGTGTGTATAAATATATATATATATACATATATATATATTTATACACACACACATACATATATATATATATATATATATCATATTTATATGGCATCTACCAAATAAAGGGATCTATCTCCATGAATGTATGTGTGTAGATAGATAGATAGATAGAGATATGTATAGATACATATATATATGGCATCTACCAAATAAAGGGATCTACCTCCATGAGTTTTTTTTCCTTCCCCTAAAGTCAACATCCCTGGCAGTCTGCGTGTGGTGAGATTGCTGTGGGCTTGATTGTCCTCCAGGTTGTGAAGGAGCCAGCTTGGAATAGTTTGATTGTTAAATTTTCAGTGGGAGCATTTTTACCTTGAAAATTGGCCAAAGCTATAAACCAGAGATGAATTTATTGTATTGTTGATTGTCCACACTTAAGAAAGCATTAGTACTGCAGGGCAAAATGAAAAGTGTGCTGTTCATGCTTTACTTTTACTAGCGCTCTCCTGATCCTTTAGGAGGCTGGTTTGGCACCAGGTCATTGCTGGTCTGAGGCTTCCATGTTTCAGAGCAAAGCTGTGGCAGTTCTTGGAGTCCGTTTTATCTTGGATGCTACATTTGACTAGAGGTGGATCTCCCATTTTAGGCTGAGGACCATGTCAGTCTCCTCAGGGGGCTTTAGACCTTGTTGAAAGTGTTGCTTGTGAATTATTTGGGTACAACCATCATGAATCATTTAATTGAACTGGCTTGGGTGCATAGTTTTTGTTGTATGTCTCTAGTTAATATTGAACCATGAGTATTGGTTAAGTTTTCTCAGGGTTTTTTCTCTGTTCTGTGTGTTGACTTTTGTGACGTTGAGTTAGATATTAATGTACCTTTGTTTTTCCATTTATGAAATAGAATATTTGTCCTTTTAGGAAAACTAAAGATAAGTATTAGAGTAAGTCTGTTTGGAAAAGCATTGGGAAATTCTAAGAGCCAATGTAAATTTTTTTTTCCTTCTCTTCATAGAGTCATTAGGCAAGAAATGGGTCTTTTTTATTAAACCTAATGAAAATTTACCCCTTATTCTTTGTCTTACAATAATTCCGCACTTAGGGTCTTCTTTATATGTGAAATTAATTTATAACAAAGCCCTTTTCATAATGAAAACTCCCTGAATGGGACTTTGAAGATGAAGGTGAAAGATATGTCAGTATTTTTGGTTTTAACAGTTGACACAGATTAACTCTTAAGATTTGTTCTCCTTGAGTTTTCTTATGTTAAGGAGAATTTATTGATACTTTAAAGAACTTACTGAAATTGAAATTATATGTTCAGAGGGACAGTTATTCACTGTTAGTTTGAAAAGTTGTATTTTTAATTTTTTTTTTAACCAGCGTCTGTGAATGCCTGTTAAACCCAATTTTTAAGTTAATGGTAATGATGAAGACTATTCTTTTTTTCCTTCTTTAAAAACCAACCAACCAGGACTGCAGTCAGACAATGAAATCCTCAAGTCAACTATTGAACGCCACAAAACGCTTTTATTAGAAAAGGACCGTGAATTAGTACGGAAAGTACAAGCTGCCAAAGAAGAAGGTTACCAAAAACTAGCAGCCTTGCAAGATGAAAAGTAAGGGCTTAAATACCTTGTTTTGTTTTAAATCTCCTCGTAAATGAAAACATTTTGTTGCCGTCTTATCCTTATTGTGGTTCTTTTAACATAATTATCGTCTGTCATTTCAGGCTAGAACTTGAGAACAAATTAGCAGATTTAGAGAAAATTAAAGTGGAACAAGATGTCTGGAGACAATCTGAAAAGGATCAGTATGAAGAGAAAGTGCGGGCTTCACAGATGGCAGAAGAGTCAGCCAAGAGGGAGCTGCAGAGTATTAGGTTACATCTGTGTCCATATATCTTCTTTATTCTAAAGCTCTAGTGACTGTTCTAACTGGGCATGTTCAAGCCACATAACCCTCTTTTGAGGTACCACATTCATTACATGAAAAGAGTGTAATAGACTTTTGGAAGTGGGGTTCTTGATTAGGAAGATTAACTCTTCATGTTAAGTCAATGAGTCTAGAATGATAATTCTAGAAGGAACCTGGAGATGTTCTTTAGGGTAGCCCCCTGCTTGGAGGAGTGTCAGTGTCAAAATCAGGCCAGCCACATGATTGTATATTGTCTTTTTGAAAATCTCCAGGAAGTGAGTATATATATACCTTTATGGAGCCTGCTTCAGTGTTTCATTGCTCAGTTGTTTAAAAAGTCATTCCCTTGTGCACTTAGACTCTTTTCTGCTGCAATTTAATCTTCCACTTACTCTACTCTTACTGTCTTACATGTCTACATGGAGAATTACTGCCTAGCATTCGCAAACACTTATTTACTCATACAGTAATGAACTTGACCCTTAGTTTTCTCTTTCCTAAGCAAAATAGTCCCCTTTTAACTTTGCTTTATATTAATCATTTTGGTCACGATTTTACATCCCTTTCTATTTCTCTACCTCCTTTAAAGGATTTGACATATATTAAGTACAGTGCAGGAATTATTCTCCAGGTTTTTTGCATGTGTCTATCTTAGCGTATCTAATGTGTCTCAATACTGATTTGACTTTTTTTTAATAAACTATGCTGCGTTTCAGACTCAGCAGGTTAGCCGCATCTGTTGTTTTTTTTTAAATTTTGTTTGACTGTGGTTAAGAACAAATAACACAGAAACATAATTCAGATATCACTGATGTAGAATATGTGATGATTTAGAAGGGGCTAGCTGGAAGTATAGTGGAAAAAAAGATTATTAAATTCTTGAATAATATAAAAGAATTTGTTTCCAGCTGAAGGAAATAAACAATTTTTATGTAACCATAGAAAGATGCATTTATCAATCAATCATCAAGTATTTATTAAACTTCTTTGTGTGCTTAGGGATAGAAGTGAAAAAAATGAGAGCTTATGTGTGGGCACTATAATTATTAGATAAATAGAAGTTGCTTGGGCTTTTGCTTTGGTTTGTTAATTACAAATCATTCTTATCACTTCATTAAAGCAGGATCTCAGTGGCTTGCTCTTCTTGGCTAGTTTCAAGTCCTGCATGTTCTTAACAGTAATAAAACAAGTTTCTCTAAAACATTTTAGACTGCGTTAATGAAGCTTCACCATACTTACACTTTAGTCAGTCTTCCCCTTCTGTTTTTGTATTTTTTTTTTTGCCCCTAAGTATATTGCCTTTTAATATGTCCTAGTATTGTGTTGACTTTTTTTTGTTTGTTTGTGATTTTTTGGGGCTAGGTAATGGGGTTAAGTGACTTGCCCAGGGTCACACAGCTAGTAAGTGTTATGTGTCTGAAGCCGGATTTGAACTCAGGTCCTCATGAATCCAGGGCCAGTGCTCTATCCACTGCACCACCTAGCTGCCCCAACTTTTTTCATAATAATACATTTGTGATTCATAAGGTCAACTACATCTTCCAATTCTTTTTCAGTTTCCTCATTTATAAAGTGGTGTTGAAATAATGGCATCTACCTCATAGGGTTGTTGTGAGGATCAAATAAAATAATAGACATAAAATACTTTGAAAACTTTTAAAGTACCAAATATGTGTTAGCTAGTCTATAAAGAAAAACATGCAAGATTCATTTAAAGCAATTGAAAGATCACCTTGGAGGGCTTGGCCCTAGTAGCTCAAATAGTCTTCTGGGGGAGGGAGTTCTTAAGCTGGTCTTGATGGAAACCAGGGATTCTAAGATTCTGAGAGCAGGAAGGAGAGCATTGTAGGCATGACAAACAGTTCAGAGGTACAGTCAAGAAACGGGAGTGTCATGTTCCAGGAGCAGCAAGTATTATGAGTGTATGACTGGATCACAGAGTATGTGGAGAGGAATAGAATGCAAGAAGATTGGAAAGGGATGGTAGTAAGGAGCCAGGTCGTGGGAAGCTTCACATGTCAGTCAGATCCTGGAGGTAACAGGGGCCCACTGGAGCTCTTTGAACAGGGTTGGGGGGCGGTGAAATGACTAGACCCATTCATTAGGAAAATCTCTTTGGCAGCAGGGTAGATAAATAATAAATGGATTGGAGTGGTGGAAGGGCAGGGAGGCGAGGGAGAACAATTAGAAGGTGATTGCAGTAGTCTTAGGGGGAGGTAATAAGGACCTGAGCTAGGATGGTGACTAGAAGTAGACAGAAAGAGAATACATATGAGAGATGTTGTAGGGAAAGAAATTGCAAGAGTTGGCAATGGATAGTATATGTGGGATAGATAAGGGGGAGAGAGAGCAGCTAAGGATAACGCTGAAATAGTGAACTTGGCAGTCGAAAGGGTACTTGTCCTTGGCAGTAATAGGGAATTTCAGAAGGCTGAAGGGTTTAGGGGGAAAGGGGATGATGGAGTAGGAGAAAGTAGCATAGCCCAGCTCTCTTCACGTTTACTCCAACAAAAATCTAAGAAGGATGCCAGATTGAGTAGTGTTTGGGAAATCTATGAGAAACCATAGTTGGTCATTTATCCATCCCAAGATCACAACTTTAGCCCATAGGCAAGTGACCATGGCAAGATTTGTGGAAGAAGGACGGGTCAGTCTGACCCTAAAGATGGATTTTGGCTTCAGCCCACTGACACATCTCTGACATTGTGACACATCCCTGGGGTAAGTCACCAAGGCTAGTGGCTGTGGTTCCAGCAGTTGGCCTATAGCTCTATTGCTCTGACCATGTGGAGCCTTCTGGCTAACTGAGAAAGGTAGAGATCAATATCTGATGGAGTTTCACCCAGAGGCAAGTCTGTAGTTGTGTTGCAGGGGATCTATATGCAGGACCTATAATCTGGAAAGCTCATCTAAGAGGGCAGTGATCAGTCCTTGCTCAAGATCAGACTGCTTAGAGCCCACTGGAAGTTCTCCTGGTTTTTACTTAAACTGTCCTTGATGAATATGGCAGTTGTTACCCGGAAAACACATTGCAAGATCCCCAGAGAAATACACATCAGGACTAACTGAGGCCCTGGATTGCATTCCTGCTAGAAGTGCACAGACTGTGGCCTGACCATAAAGCCCCAGTTTGAGAAGTAAAACTGGAGGAAGGAGTCAACAGCAACAAAAGATTTCCATGACAAAAAGCTGCTATGGATCTAGGGATGTCCAAGACATGTACACATACCCAGAAGAGGAAAACAGTTCTGCAATGTACAGGCAAAGCCTTAAAGAACATAGCTTAGCCACCAAGTCATTAGAATTCCCAGAAGAAATAAAGCAAGAGTTTTTAAAAGAGTTTAAAACGAAGTGAAATAAATGAAATGAGCGCTAGAGAAAATTATTGGGAAAGTAGTGACAGGTTTGAAGGACAGATTGAAAGTGAGAGTCCATGAGAAAATAAGAAATATTAAAAACAAAGTCAGAAGACTGAAAAAATAGAAGCAAATGTAGATAACCACCATTTAATGATGTAATATTATAAATATTATCATGTAAATGCTATCAAAAGCAACTGACCTAAAAACAGATCAAGGAGCGGTAATTTAAGATTTACTGAACTATAAGATGGCCATGACCAAAAAGAAAGATTTAGATTTAAGAAATGATGAAAGAAAACTGTTTAGATTTATCAGAATCAAAGGACAAAGAGCAAATGGAAAGAATCTACCAGTTACTTCCTGAAATCAGTCCTAAAATGAAAACTCCCAAGGACATCATAGCCAAAATACAAGAAGTTCTGTTTTGGGGTGCCTACAGGAAACCCAGTCTGAAATACCCAACAGGCAGCTGGGAATTCCAAAATGGAACTCAGGAGGGGACTCAGAGGGCCAAAGAAACCCGGGACTCATAGAGATGATAATTGAATTCCTCTGGGCCAGAGTAGAGCCTTGGGGGAGGGCACCTATGGTCAGTGGGTGTAACCTGGATGAAGGTCCAACAAGAGAGATTCAGAAGGATCGATGACACAGGTTGGAGGAGAATGAAGAGAAAGTGGAATTAGGAAAACTCCAAGAGATTATTTAGGAGGAGGGGGTGGTCAGCAGTATGACATGCTAGTGAGAGGTCAAGAAGGTTGAGGTTTGAGATGAGGTCTTTATCTTGGATAATTGGTAACTTAATTCTTTTTTTCCAATTACATGTAAAAATAATTTTTAACATTTGTTCTTTAAAATTTTGAGTTGAAATTCTCTCGCTCCCCTCCTTGAGAAGGCAAGCATTTTGATATAGGTTATACATATGCAGTCATGTAAAACATATTTCCATAGTAGTCATATTGTGAAAGAAAACACAGACCAGAAAAAAAAAGGAAATAGAGTCTAAAAAAGTATGCTTTGATTTGTATTCTGAGTCCCATCAGTTTTCTCTCTGGAGGTGGATGGCATTTTTTATAAGTCCATTCAGTGTCTTGAATCTTTGTATTGCTAAGAACAGCCAAGTTGTTCACAGATGATCGTTATAAAATATTTCCATTACTGTGCACAGTGTTCTCCTGGTTCTGTTCACTTCACTTTGTCTCAATTCATATAAGTCTTCCCAGGTGTTTCTGAAACCATCCTGCTCAGCATGTCTTATAGCACAATAGTATTCCATCATAATCATATACCACAGTTTGTTTGGCTGTTCCCAAATTGATGGACATCCCCTCAATTTCCAGTTCTTTGCCACCACTAAGAGCTGCTATAAATATTTTTGTACATATCGGTTCTTTTCCTTTTTCTTTGCTCTCTTTGGGATACAGACCTAGTAGTGATATTGCTGGGTCAAAGGGTATGTATGTTTTATAAGCTCTTTGGGCATAGTTCCAAATTGCTCTCCAGAATGGTGGGATTGCTTCACAACTCTACTAACAATGCATTAGTGTCCCAATTTTCCCACGTCCCCTCCAACATTTATCATTTTCCTTTTCTGTCATATTAGCCAGTCTGATAGGTGTGAGGTGGTACCTCAGAGTTGTTTCAGTTCGCATTTCTCTAATCAATAGTGGTGATTTAGAGCGTTTTTTCATATCACTATAGATAGCTTTGATTTCTTCTGAAAACTTCCTGTTCATGTCCTTATCAATTGGGGAATGTCTTGTAGTCTTATGAATTTGACTCGGCTTTCAATATATTTGAGAGATGGGCCTTTATTAGAGAAACATGCCATAATTTTTTTTTACAGTTATGATGACTCTGTATTTCCCTTCATCCTATTTCTTCTTGTTTATCCTTCTCTTTCTCTCCTTATATCCTGTCCCCCTATTTTTAGCCAGCTCTTCACCTTCACACTGAACAGCCTAGGCTGTTTTGCTCCTTATCGAGACTCCCCTGAAAGAGGGATCCTTCAGACTCTGGGTGCTTATTTCATCCCCAAGTTATTTCACTCTATTACCACCACAACTGACCACAGCTGTGGCTCAGGAGATAAATTTTAGGGAATTTTCAGAGGTTAAATGAATTTCCCAGGGTCAGATTTAGCAAGTGCTGGAGGCATGATTTGAACCCACATCTTCCTGGTTGTAAGTACAGGGCTATTCACAATGCCTCACTCTCTCATAGCAGCAAATGGCCCAGTGAGTGGTGTAGAAAATAAATGCTGTGAGTTGGAGGAGGAAAGAGACAGAGCCATTTAAACAGTAAAACTCTGCTCCCTAGGCTAACCATTCTGTCTATAGAGAGACTTGTATATGTGCGCCCATGCGGGATCCCCACTTTCCTCTTCCTCGTGACAGCTGACGTTTTGATCAGAATATCTAAGGTGCTCCTTCCCACTTTTGTGTCAGCCTGCACCTCGAGAACTGAGGTTACATGTGGTAGTGCCTCCCAGGGCATGTAGGGTACAGTGCAGTGACTGAGCAGGATGGTCTTTCCATAAAGATGGAATGACCTTTCAATATCCGACTTTACTAACAACTTACCATTGGACTATAAATTGTTAATTCATCGTACCGTCAGTTCTTAATAACGTTCTTTGTCGCATTGTCAAATGTTTAGAATGAAGCTTCAGCAGCAGATGATTGCTAATGAGAACGTAGAAAAAGAAAAAACTGAAAATGCTGATCTTAAACAGGTAAGAGCCTATAGGTGTTGGTTAACATTTTAATTGCTTGTTTAAAGATCTCCAGGATTCAGACAATCTCAGCTAAGTCAGTAAGCATTTATTAATCACCTGCTATGTGCCCCACACTGCACTGAGGGCTGTGGATACAAAAAGAGGCAAAAGACAGTCACCTGCCTCAGTGGGGTGGAGCATCTTTAGATTTAAGATGTCAGCATTGTAAAAACCCCATCCCTGTAGTTGTTGATACGCCGGTGAGTTTGATTTCTAAAGTTTCAGCTTTAGTTTAGGAAGTTGCTGTTGCCCTCTGGTATTTTCTTAAGATAACTTATCTACTGATCTGTAATCAAGTACTGTCTCGTTCCAAACCACAGCTCCAGATTGCATAGGATGTTAAGTTACTGCAGGTGAGTCACAGGCAACTCTAGTTTTGTTTTGTTTTTTGTTTTATTATTTCTTCTTGTACCCTCAAGAGCTAAGGCAATATGGTATCTTCAGAAATGTTAATTTTATCATTAAAAATTTCAGACAGAAAACAAGAGATTCGTATGAGATCTTACGCTGCTTGAAAGTGAAAGGGAAGAGCAACTCCTTTTGGGGATCCTGCATAGTACGTCATGTGGATGCTTGGCCACATTGCATTCCAATGCAGTTAGTTTCTGAATCATAATTGAGTGGTTGTGGAGGAGTTGACTGGTATTGGTTGCTTTTAGCCTTATCAGCCGGTGGCTCATGAGGGTGTTTTAAAACTGCCAGTTCATCTAGCTGTCATGCAGAATGATATTTGCAACTGTGGCTAAAGAAAGCTATGTAGTTCTTCATTCCATGAGAGGGGAGAGAGCAGAGACCATTTCGTGTGTTCTGTGGACATTTGTTTGCTAAGTATGCACACACCTGCATTATTTGTTTTTTTGTTATACATACAACTACAAGTCTATAGCAATGCTTTCCAAAATATTTTGATTGTGTACCCCATCAGAAAAAAAAATTGAGCATACCCCTAATATATGTATATCTTTTTATAAATTGAGGGGCAGGTAGGTAGCTCAGTGGATAGAGTGCTGCGCCTGGAGTCAGTTCAAATCTGACCTCAGATACTTACTAGCTGTGTGACCCTGGGCAAGTCACTTCACCCTATTTGCCTCAGTTTCCTCATCTGTAAAATGAACTGGAGAAGTAAGTGGCAAACCACTCTGGTATCTTTGCCAAGAAAAGCTCATATGGGATCACAGAATCAGAATTGACTGAAATGACCAAACAACATATATAAATTATGTGTGTGTGTGTGTGTACATTTATATTTATCTGGGCATATACAGACACATACTATTATACATGTATAGAGAGGCAGTGGGTGTAGAGGACAGAGACATGGTTGTGAAGGGAAGCTCGCACTTCATATTCTGCTTCCAACACATACAGGCTTTGTGGCTCTGGACAAGTCACTTACCTCCTCACTGCTCTAGGCTGCTCTGTAAGACTATAAGTTGAAGAGAAAGTAGCCAATTGCATTGGTGGAGGGAATTTCCTCACCTGGGAGCTCCCTATAGCAGTGAGATCACAGTTATAATCCTGTTCCTATCCTATTACTATACTAACATATAGATTATAAGAGATGCACAAAGAATAGAAATTTTAATGAGGGGAGGTAAAGATGAGTTTTAAAAAACATTTAAAATGTTATCAATAGTATAAAAATCGTTTTGCTCTCACTAAAAATATAATGCTTTTATTAATAATAATATTTCTTGGACTAATGTAATTGAATATGCTCCATGATTTTGAAAGAAACTTCATATATGTCCTAGGAGAAAGAGTGGACTGAGAAATAATACGTATTTAGTTAATTTGGTCAGTTAGAAGTAGCCAAGTAGGTCATTTCTTTTTCTTTGCTGGGGCGGGGAAGAAGGTGGTTGGGGGGGGGGGGAGGTAGTTTGTTGAAAGATACGCAACATAGCGTTCTAGGGATAGTTTTAGGGGTCCTGTTTCTCATTGTATAGATAGTCATCACACACCAAAGAGATAACTCACCAAAATAGTAAGTGAAATTGAATTACCTCTGATGACCACTCAGCAGTGTTCAGTCCAGATCTGCTCCTCTTTATGGAGTTCTGAGTGCCCATGTTATCCCTTACTTTCCTATTTGTGTCTGTCTGTCTTAGTTGAGTCTTGGTTTGAGTGTAAGGGCCTGGGTTGGTCCACAGGATTCAGGAAGGGGGAATCCTGTGTAATTAGGCTATTAAAGGTAGGTTAGGGTCAGGTTGTGAAGGGCCCACCAGTGGTTTATATTGGATCCTGGAATCAGCAGGTAGCTGTTGGAGTTGATAGAATAGGGGCGAACGTGTTTGCAGATTTGTACTTCAGGAAAATCACTTTGGCAGCTGCATAGAAGATAGGTTGAAGAAGAAAGAAGGTTGAAATAGGGGGATCCAGAAAGAGGCTGTTGGAATAATGCAGAGGAGAAGTGAGGCTAGGTGAGTAGTCAGAAGGGAGTGGATGTCTAAGATGTATGAGTAAAAATGGTACAGCTTGGAGGTTTTGAAGAGGGTGGGCTGCAACCCACCTTCCAGTTGGCTGATCCGATAGCCCCTAGTCAAGAGGAGAAAGTTCTTTGCGGGGAGAGGGGTTTGGCTAAAATTGTATGAGCGTTATATGGGTTTAATTTGTTAGTGGGATCTCTGTTACCCATTACTTTTACTGTGAATGATTTTCTGTTTACCTGAACTTAGGGCCTGATATTTTTAGGAGGCAAGGAGTAATTTTGCTACAAGAATATGGTAATTGTTAAATGTTGTTTTCTCTTCCCAGCCATCCCACTTCACTGGGAGGAAGTGGGTGCTAGGCAGATACTGGCCACGAAAACTGCTATTGGTGCCTCTGAGCTGTGGCTCGAGGCACTGATGGCACCTGCGAGGGGGTACTTTGGTGGGGCG
Source organism: Phascolarctos cinereus (assembly GCF_003287225.1). Classification (NCBI taxonomy): domain Eukaryota; kingdom Metazoa; phylum Chordata; class Mammalia; order Diprotodontia; family Phascolarctidae; genus Phascolarctos; species Phascolarctos cinereus. The sequence goes on along the minus strand of NW_027555514.1, from coordinate 263,439,284 downwards.
GGGCATCCAGGTGCTTTCTGTGTTTTACATTTTTGAGAGTTTTGTTTAAAAAGCATCTGTTTCTCCTCCCCCTTTTTCTTTTAAAGCAAATCAGTAGTTTACAGATCCAAGTTACCTCCCTCACACAGTCGGAGACTGAGTTGGTGGATTCTAACCAAAAGCTGAAGGAGATGGTGGAGAAGCTGAAGCACGAATGCCGGAATGCACGGACTCAAGCAGAAAAGGCTCAGCTAGAGGTTGAAAGGTAGGTGCAGCCAGAAGCTTCCTTACGAATGATGCACAGCACTGTTCCCGGCAGTCCTAGCATTCGTTGTATATACATTGAGGTGTATATGTGTATGTGTGTGTGTATGTATATGCATAGGCACATAGATGTAAAAATGGGGGGAAGAGAGGGAGAGTGAGTGAGGGGACTATGCTTCCCTCTGAGTACCGCAGCTCTCCATCTGTAGGTGGAGAGCATGTTTCAACTTGAATTGTGTCAGAGGTCAAAAGGTGATTCCATAGTGTTTACAGTATTGATATTAGTGTACAAATTATTCTTTTGGTTCTGCTCAGTTCATTGAATGCTTTCTTTAATAAAAAGGCATGACATGGTGGACACTAGAAAACGTTACCAAAAATGAGATTGATTCTATGTTAGCAGATGGGAAATATCCAGAGGCCATTGTAGAAGTAACTTCGAGGCATCCCAGCATACATTCATGCCATGAACCTCTTCAAACAAAGATCAGCATCAATGCTGACAGAGAAGCTGTAGAGGCCAATGGAGGCTGCTCTAACCTGCCCTAGCTAAGCCAGCCTTGGGTTCTGAAAAATGACGGCTGAGAAGCAGCCTCTGAAAGATGCTGTCAGAGAAGTAAATACATGATGAGAAAAGAAAGTGAGTCAGCTGTCTAGGGAGTCAGTGGGATAATCCACGGATAGCTGGCCTTCCCTGTCGTTTTTCATGAAAGATCTAGAAACAGGTCCCAGGATGTTGGGTGGACTCCCTGTGGAAGCTTTTTAGGAGGGCATGGACAAGCGAAGGCAGTGTGCACTCTGGAGGGAGAAAGTAGAAACCATCCATTCCGGTCCTCCCTGCCCTGCCGTGAAGATGCGGAGTTCCAGAGGGGGTGACCAGTTTCATACATCCCATCAGGGTTAGATTACCGTGGGCCACTTTATCGAGAGAACAGATGTGCTGCCGTGGACAAAGAGCCCAGGAATGGCTTCGTGTGGTGGAAGTGATGATGGCAGTGACAGTAAGGGACATCAATGCACGTTTGAGCTGCACGGCAGCCTTGTGAGGTAGAGGCTGTGGAGAGTGTTTGTGATACAGACATCGAGTTGAACAGTATGAAGAGAACAGGCTGGATCGCCTTTACTGCAGAGCTCGCTTAATGATCCCAAGCTTCCCATGAAAGCAGAGGCCCGTGGTTTTAATCCTAGCCTTCTGCAGTTGTTGCTGTGGTCATGAGTTACGAGGTACAACTCCGTGAAGGTGCGAGAAGCATCAGCCCAGGGCAGTGGAGAGGTGCATGATGGGTACGTGAGCGTGTGCTTGGAAACAGCTCAGAGCCCCGAGGGGAATGCACTGATGAAGAGTGAAAGATGCCGTCGTGCGTGGGCCATCTCACGGAAAGAGAAGGGGACTGGTCGTGTGGTGAGGGGGAGGGCACAGTCAGCAGGGAGCAGGAAGGGCCCTGGGCAGCCTCGTGATTTCAGATACAACCAAGGAATACCCATGGTGTGTTGGGTGGACCTCCTCTGTGAACTTGTGGGTCCTCAAGGATGGGGTGTGATTTGCATTATTGGAGAGAAATTATGATTTCAGTTGACTATTTACAGATGAGGAAACCCTGGAGAGGTCAGGTGATTTGACCATGGTCCCATAGCTACAGAGTCAGAATCAGGATATGAACCCAGGTCTTTCCGACTGCCAGGTTTATCACGCTCGCCTCATGCCACTCTACCTCCTCCCAGGCCTAGGAAACAGGAGGCCTGAGCAGCTCTGTGCATTTCTCAGGGCCAGCATTTGCTGAGCTGTCAAAAAGAGATTGGGACTAGATGCTTCCCTGAGATCCTCTCCAGCTTTCATGATCTGTGATGCTGTGGGGAAACTTAGTAATGATGTGGTATCAGTATATAGGATCAATATAATCCTATGTTGTTCAGGAATATGAATTCTTAAAAAAAAATTTTCAAATTCATTTTTGACAGTTCTTTGGAAGAGAAGCGGGTAGAATGGTTGGAAGAAAAGCATAAATTTCATGAACGTATCAAAGAAAAAGAAGAGAAGTACAGCCAGGCCAAAGAGAAGCTGCAGCGAGCCTCACTGGCGCAAAAAAAGGTGAGTCAGCAGCTGCTTATCGGTACCAGTAATTTTGTTGTTGTTCAGTTGTGTCCTGCTCTTTGTGACTCCATTTGGGGTTTTCCTGGCAAAGAGCCTAGAGTAGTTGGCTGTTTCCTTCTCCAGCTCATTTGACAAATGAAGAAACTGAGGCAAACAGGGTGAAGTCACTTGCCCAGGGTCACACAGCTAGTAAGTATCTGAGGCCAGATTTGAACTCAGGAAGACTCATCTTCCTGACTCCAGGCCCAGCGCTCTGTGCACTATGGCTCCACCTAGCTGCCCAGTATCAATAATAACAACAATAGTAGTTTCCTTGTTTCAAGATTTGCAGGGCTCTTAAGCCATTTATTTTGAGAACAGGGTTTTTAGGGCATGTTTATTTTCAAATTTAAATATGGTTTTATGTAGTCAACTTTTACAAGAGTGGGACAGGATGAGCAGGTTCATTTAGTCAGTTATTTGCAATTCAGTGCATTTTGCCAGAGAAAAATAAAAATGTTTGTAAATGCATGACAGGATTTAGAGCTAGAAGAGTCATCTGGGGCTATCTTCTAGAAGAAGTGACTTTGCCCAAGTCACATGGACAGTCAGAAAGCGGCAGCACAGGGCTGCCGACACCCACGCTTCCTTCTCTTTCCATGCCAACTTGCCATCTTTCTACTGGCTGCTTACGTTCTGAAGCCAGCCCCAGTGGGGAAAAATACATACACACATATATATATGTATCTGTAGATATATAGATGTACATATATATACATAACATACCTAAAGTGTAGCAGTGACAGTGCTGTTTCAGTTATCTATCTCTGCCTTTTATTTGATTGTTCTAAAGGGAAAAAATACAGTTATCCTACTGGTGTTGCCATGTGTAGTGAGACATGGAATATAGTTGTCTGAAGAATAAAAATTAGTGTCACACAGAGGGCAGTGGAGAGATGCATGGTGGGTATAAACAGCCGTAGCACATACTCAATGAGGACCTCTGAGAACAAGAGTAAAAGTATGAATTCAGAAGGTATGTAAACACATGTCCACCCTCCTTTCTCATCAGCAGTGTGATTGGCAAAGGCAGCTTCAGGTAGTGATGGTGGGAGATGGTGTCAGGGGCAGGATCAGCTAGATATTCCTGTCTCCATTACCATAGTAATTCTTCATGTTTTGTGAGAGAAGCTAATGAAACGTTTCTCAAAGTTTTCATAGACAGCGACTAGAATGGGCCTTAGAGATTACCTAAATCCAGTCCTTTCATTTAACAGTGAGGATACCACAATCCAAAGAGGGGGGAGTGATTTGACCAAAGTAACACAGCTAATTAGTGGCAGCACTGGGACTAGTACCCCAGCTCTCCTGATATTTCTGTACCGCTTTAGTTTAAGAAGGCCCTCTTCCCAGGTATTCTGACTCAGAGAGCACAGGACAGTGTGTAGGCATCTGTTCCCTATTTGGGAATTATTCTTAACTTGAGAACTGCCTGTAAAAAACATAATCCCCAAAGTCACCATCATCATCATTGGGGTCACTGCACAGATGGCTTAAGGGTCCAGTGCATTTCTGTCTCACTTTCAGACTTCCTGTCACTTTTTTCTTCTTGCAGTAACAAAGTTATCATAGCAGTGAAATAATGAGTACAAGTGGTTTCTCATCTGAATATAAGAATCTGTATTTGTTTGTATGTGTACTTTTCGACGTCTTTTTGTGTCTGTCATAGTGACTGTGTGCAGTACTAGTGGTGTCTAGATTTTTCATGGTCCAGGACGATTTCAGCGCACAACTTCCTTTTACTGGTTTAAGCCCTAGAATGTTGGGAGGAGACCAAATTCTGTCCGCTTTGCTTGACCTGAAGAGAGCTGGCGTTACTCTTCTTGAAGAAGCCTTCATTTAAAGTATCTTAGGTAGAAACTTCTTCAGTTATTGAGTTGGTTTGGGGTTGTGTGATTCTGGGGCACAAGTGACATCCAGTGGTGACTTAGGCCACCAAAGTGAATCACATGTACGCCACTGCCATTCTTTGGAAGTCACTCATTTAAACCCTTTGGGCCTCACTTTCCCTAGCTGTTAATGGATTTGGAGTAGTTAAGTAGTCTGCATTTTTTGATCACATATCCTTGTCAGTAAAATATTTTCAAGCATGCATCTGAAGAATATGAGTATTTACTTAGGTTATGACATTTGTGTTATAACATTTTGCAACTTAAAGAAAATAGAAGCTTTAAGAATATGAGATGTATTTTGAAAATAATATTTTCTTTATTAATGGTATGGAAAATCTTTTTGCTCTCACTCAAATAGTGGTATTTTTAGGGACAGCAATGTGATTGAAGATGTTTCATTCTTTTTTGAAGATCTTGGTAAACACTTTGTGTCTTAGCAATTCAAGCATCTGCTTCTAAGTTTAGCTTATCTTGATAACTTGGTTTTAATGATTGTCAGCTGAAAAAGATCCCTCACAAACATGCATAAATCTACATAGAAGAAGTGTATCTTTGGCTCTGCTTACTAAATCCCAGTACTCATTTTTCAATCCTATCCTCCAGTAATTCAAAAGTTATTGTTGAATATAAATTAGTAAATCTTCCCTGATGTCAGTCACTTGTTCTTATAAATAAGCTGTATGAAAGGTTTTGTATTTTTTGATAAATAGTACAGATCAGACAATTCTGTTTCCAAGTTTTTTAAAACGTGCAGATAGGAATTTTTAGAGGTGATACACATGTTTTCAGCAGCCCAGAGAAGTAAGAGGGGGCATCTAGAAGGAGAGTGTGGTCAGTGGTGTCAGACACTCGAGAGGCCAAGCAGGATGGGGATAGTAGACAGGCTTAGACTGGCAAGTCTGGAGAGAGCAGTTTCAGTGGAGGGTAGGAGGCAAGGGTAAAGAGAGTGTTGAGAACCTGGGAAACTAAGAGGGGTGGGTTTGGAAGAAAAAATAATGCAGTGAGATCGGTAGTGCAGATTGCAACCCCTCCACTTCTGCTGAATGGAACGTGGTGAGGCAGAGCTCTTACTCCCCAGCCACTTTCCCCGAGTGCAGAGTCCATTCTGTCAAATAGTCCCTATGCTAGCCATGAGGGGGCAGGGAGGAGGGGCTTTCACAGTGGTGCCAGTAGAGCTTTAGAGGGTTTGCAGGTACCCAGATCATGGTCAGCTGTGAGGGGACAGCTGGGTGGTGTGAGGGTGGGGTTTGCAGCTTGCACAACCATCTGGGGAGCATGTGGACTTGGGGGATGTTGCACAATAATGGGTGAAGGGGTAGTGGAGTCATAGTGGAGATAGTCCCTACGAGCCTTGGTGTGAGATGTGACCTGTCTTCTCTCCCTGATTATTTACCCTAGGGTTCATGACATAGCCCACTTGAGGTATAAATCACTGAGTTAGATGACTGTCAAAGTCCCTTCCAACTCAGGGGAAACTGACTATTGAATCAGATGGCCTGTGTTTGAATTCCACATCATCTTAACCTCTGACAGTCTGGCTTCCAACCTCATCGTTCCACCAAAACCATTAATTGCCAGATCCAATGGCCTTTTCTCATTTCTTATTCTCCTTGACTTTCAGACTTGGTTTTAATTTTCACACTTTGATCACCCTTTCCTCCTTGAATGCTCTCTTCCCTCTAGTTTTTTGGGACATCCCTCTTCTGGTATTCCACCTGACCACTCCTTTTCTGTCTCCTTTGCTGGATCCTCCTCCACATCATGCCTTTGAACAATAGCTGTCCCTCGGGGTTCTGTCTAAGGTCTTCTCCTTCTACAGAAGACCTCATCAGCTCTCCTGATTTTAATTACCATCTCTATGCATGATTTCTTTATTAATTTATTTTTAGTTTTCAACAATCACTTACATACGCTTTTGAGTTTTAAATTTTTCTCTCCCTCCCTCCCCAAGATGGCGCACAATCTGATATAGGCTATCCATATACATTTCACATTAGTGATGTTGTAAGGAAGAATTAGAACCAATAGGAGGAACCACAAGAAAGGGGAAACAAAACAAAACAGAAGGAAAAAACAGCAAATAGTCTGCTGTGATCTGCATTCAGACTCCATAGCTCTTTCTCTGGATGTGGAGAGCATTTTCTATCATGAGACTTTTGGAGATGTCTTAGATCCTTGCATTGCTGAGAAGGGCTAAGTCTATCAATATTACTCATCACACAACATGGCTGTTACTGTGTACGATGTTCTCCTGTTTTCTGCTCGCTTCACTCAGCATCAGTCCATACAAGTCTTTCCAGGTTTTTCTGAAGTCTGCTTGCTCATCATTTCTTATAGCACAATAATATTCCATTACATTCATATACTACAACTTGTTAAGCCATTCTCCAATTGATGGGCATCCCCTCAATTTCCAGTTCTTTACCACCACAGAAAGAGCTGCTACACATATTTTTGTACATGTAGGTCCCTTTCCCATTTTTATGATCTCTTTGGGATACAGCCCTGGAAGTGCTATTGCTGGGTCAAAGGCTATGCACATTTTTATAGCCTTTTTGACATAGTTCCAGATTGCTCTCCAGAATGGTTGGTGGATCAGTTCACAACTCCAGCAACAATGCATTAGTGTTCCAGTTTTCCCACATCTTCTCCAACATTTATCATTTTCCTGTTTTATCGTATTGGCCAGTCTGATAGGTGTGATATGTGGTACTTCAGAGTTATTTTCACTTGTATTTCTCTAATCAGTAGTGATTTATAGCATTTATTCATTTGACTATAGATAGCTTTATTTTTTTCATCTGAAAACTGCTGTTCATATCCTTTGACCATTCATCAATTGGGGAATGACTTGTATTCTGATAAATTTGACTTAGTTCTCTATATGTGAGAAATGAGGTCCTCATCAGAGATACTGGTTGTAAAAATTCTTTCCTAGTTTTCTACTTTCCTTCTAATCTTGGTTGCATTGGCTTTGTTTGTGCAAAACCTTTTCATATGCTAATGATTCTTAAATCTTCTTAACCTGCCCCAGTCTCTCTGCTGACCTCCAATCTCACTTCTCCAGCTGCTTTTCAGACATCTCAAACTGGATGTCCAGTAGACATCTTAAAGTTAGTATGTAGAAAATAGATCTTGTTTTCTTCCCCCCTAACCCAACCCCTCCAACTTTCCCTATTACTGTAGAAGGCAACAGCATCTTCCCAGGCCCTCTGGCTCAAAACCTAGGAGTCATCCTGGACTCCTCACTATATCTCACTCCCCACATCTAAGCTGTCACCAAGGCCTGTCAATTTTACCTCTGCAACATCTCCGAGATATGCCCCCTTCTCTCCTCTGACATGGCCCAGTCTGGTACAAGCCCTCATCACCTCACCCCTGGACTATTGCAGTGGCTGCCGGGGTGGGGTGGGGGTGGGGGGTCCTGCCTGCCTCTCATCTCTCTCTACTCCAATCCATCCTCCATCCAGCCACCAAAGTCATTTCCCTAAAGCACAAATCTGACCGTGTCATTCTCCTACTCAGTAAACTCCAGCTCTTTCCCCTCCAGGATCAAATGTGAAATGCTCTCTTTGGCATTCAAAGCCCTTTATAGCCTTGATCACGTCCTACCTTTCAAGTCTTTTTGTACATTCCTTCCCAGCACATACTTTTCAGTCTTTCAACTCCAGTGCCTTCCCTCTGCTCATTATTTTCCATGTATCCTGTATATAGCTTCTTTATACTTACTTGCTTGTCTCCCCGATTTGACTGTAAGCTTCTAGAGGGCAGGAATAGACTTTTGCCCCTTTGTATCCCCTGCACTTAGCACAGTGCCTGGCACATAGTAGGGGCTTAATAAATGTTCGATGGTCATTGACATCTGGTGCCTGCTCCCTCGATGACTTTCTGACCTCTCTAGGCCTCCATTTCCTTGCCTCTGCAATGGGGAGATGGTCTCTCCGGGCTCTCTTGGCTCTGTGTTGCTGTGAAGCAGAGGGCAGGCTGGAGGGGAACTGATTCCATTGCATTTGTCTAGAAAAAGGCCATCTAGTCCAGCCGTTGATGCCTAGTTCAAAAATTCTACAATCTGCATTTTTAACTCTAGCTTTATGTCTCCCTAAAAAACACTCCCCCAGAAGCTATTGTAGCAGGCCAGAAAACCACTGGATTTGAAGCGCCAGGACTTGGCCGCAGCTGTTGTGCTTAGTGCTGGGGCCAGTGCCTCCTCCGCTGGGTCTCCGCTACCTCGCCCACAGCGCTAGGGGGCTGGGCTGGTGGTCTTCCAGGGTCCCTGCCGGCATCTCGTTGCTGCCCTTCTGCCAGGGTCCGCCTCATTTCCCGCGCGCTGCAGAGCTAGCCCGCGTGCACTTGCACACTCCCCTAGCATCTTACTTGGTGTGGTGGTGCTTTGTAATCTCTTGGGGATCTGTCACCCCAAGAGCTCGGCAGGAAGCCCTGCCTACGATAGGCTCTCGTCAAATTGTTGTTAATGGGTGACGGTGATGATTATGCTTAGTATGGTAGTATCTGTCATTTTTAAAAAAAAAAGAGAACGAATGGAGCGCTCTGATGGCCACATGGTGTTCTGGACAGGTCCTCAAAGAAGCGGTGCCATGTTCCGTGATTCCTTTGTCGAAAACATGGCAAGGCCTGGAGCCTGCGGTTAGTAGAAATGAGCCATCTCATATTTGTAAATAGACATTTGTAAATGTCCACTTAGACATTATATACACATGCCACAGTTTTACAAAACGAAATTATTTGGAGTTGTAGCAATAATTATTCCTTTATTTAAAGAAGTTACCTAGTTAGCCCTTTCATTAAAAAGAGATTTTCCTCATGTACTTTTAAATAGGGTTACATGAACAAAAGTCAGTTTTTAGAAATATTTTTCTCACTGAAGCCAGGTATGGCTGTTAAATTACCTTGTATTTTTTTTTGAGGAATTCAGTCCTTTGAAACGATGTTTTTGGCTTTGACTTTAATCTCATAGCAGTTTATAAATTTTTGGAATATGCCTTTACGATGAGGTTCCAGTTGTAGGCAGGCTCAATCAACTTTAGTAAATAAAATATTCAATAATAAATAGTGAGTACCTGGGATGTGCCAGCCATTGTGGCCCCAAGATCTTCAAGTATTTGCTGGTCAATTAAAACTTCCTCCTTTGGGTGCGAGGTTGGGATGGTTCTGTGGGACCTTGTAGAGGCCCCCTCCCAAGCTAAAGAAGCTTCTACGACTTGCCCGCCCACCCCCGCCATCGAAATTCAGAGAGGTTTGGGCTGAGAAAAGTCACAGCTTGTGATCTCTAGGTGAAGCACTGTGCTAGGTGGGGGTGATGGCCGTGCAGAAGACAAAATTAGTAACATCCAACTCCTGCCTATTTTTTAGGTTACATGCAACTTTGTTAGTGACACGACCTTTTCTGATTTAACATTTATAATGTTTATCAGGTCAGTTACAAATGACATGGAAATGTGGGGTTGATACCTTTAACATTCAATAAAATCTCATCTTTAAAACCTTTAAAGGAGGTAACTAAAGGTGTCATGGGACTTTGGGGCGGGGGCAGAAAAATATATTCAGGGACATTTGAACTAAAGGAGAGATTGTGAATTCCCACATGTGCATTAAATGGAGACCTCTTTATATTTGTAGAGAAAATCCCTCTATGAAAACAAGTTGAAGAAACTGCAAGAAAAAGTAGAACTTCTGGAAGCAAAAAATGAAGAATTGGAAACAGAAAATCAGGTTTTAAATAGGTAACAAAATGCTTTTTATCACTCCCTTTGTATTTGAAAGCTCACATTATGAGGTTAAACTTGGTTTCTTCCAACATCCTTTACGCCCATAAACATCCTTGGTGTGAAGTGGCCAGGGGTTCTGGGAAACCACAGCAGTGGCCAGTGGCCTGTGGGGGCTGGCCTATCACAAGATTCTTCTGAGAAGCAGAGAGGTAGCCCTTGCAATGCCCTGCAAAGAACAGCCTGGGGTTTGTAAGCCAGGGACCAGTCTTGGGGCCCTTGGGATCTTGCATTTGGCCTCCCAGCTTCAGCCCTGTCACACTCTCCTGAAACCAGCATAATATACATGCCTATTTTCAGTGTGGTTCATAAAAAAACGTTTCAGCTTCAGCTCACTGACAGTCACCTGCTTCCGGCTCCCAGACCTTCTGGACCTGAAATCGCCCATAACACAAGATGGTTGTGTTTAACCGTGTACAGTGATGTTCCAGGGAGTCATTGCCACCAAAATGTTTGTAATTGTTTCTCAGTGAAGGAAGCATCCTGGAGTTTCTAGATTCCCAAGTCAGCACCAACTTTTCATTAGACCGTGATGTAGTCAGTAATAGAGGGCATCAAATTCCCTTTGTAAAAGAAAGTATAAGCTCTCTTCTGTGCTCCACATCCATTTAGATACTAGATAGCAGTGGCCGAGGGAACAAGCAGGGCGGTCCTCATGCACAAGTCTGTGTGCTTTGGGGAGCCTGTCAAAGCCCACCTTCCTTATCCTCTCCATGCCCTGTCTCATCCTTGCTAGAGGTGAAGGGCGGGCACCATGTGGGCAGATTACCGGCCTGCGTGGAGCTTTCCCGTTTCCTTAAATTTTGCATTTGCATTTCACATCTTTTGTGAGTTGTAGGAGGCCATTCACTATTTTGGCTGAAAAAGACTTTTTAGAGTGTAAGGTAGCAATGGAATTATTTTAAAATAGTTAATCCATTGATTTAATGATAACTATGTAAAATCTTCACCAAAACCTTATTCCTGTGCCTCGGTTGTCGGGTGGGATTGGTTGGGCTGAGGTTGTTGAAGGCCCAGCTGTGCTATCAGAGCCTAAGAGCAAAGATCCAAGAAGCCGCTAATTACTAAATTTGGGAGATTAGTATCACAAGGGCAGTGCCTATACTGATGCAACTGAGGATCTTTGGAGAACTGAGCTAATTATTGTTAAGCCCTCACATGGATGATCTGCATTGTAGAGCGACTCTGCAGCCCATTAACGTTGTTTATTTCAAAAGAATAGGTAGCTCAGTGGATAGAGCACGGCCCTGGATTCAGGAGGGCCTCCACAGTTCCAATCCGGCCTCAGACACATAACACTTACTAGCTGTGTGACCCAGGGCAAGTCACTTAACCCCACTGCCTAGCCAAAAAAAAAAAAGGAGTAGGCCTGTGAACTTTCTCCAGTTCAGAGCATGCTGAATAGCATATTGAAGAAAGATGTATTTCAGGGAAACAATATGACTTCTGTTTTAAAGACGAAATGTGCCATATGAAGACTACAGTAAGCTCCAAAAACGACTGAAGGATATACAGAGAAGACATGATGAATTTCGAACTTTGATCTTGGTTCCGAACATGCCCCCAGCAACATCCTTCAGTTCTGTGAATTTGTTGTCAGCACCCTTGCCTTCCGGGGTGGAAGCATCTTTCCCTCCTCACCTTCCGGTAAGAATACTTTCAGATTTTGTTTTCTGTTGGTGAAATAATTAGGTGGACTTCATTCTACTGATTTAATCTTTTACAATAAAATTGTGAATGTAGTTGATGACCAAGACCTTTGAAAAATTCATAAGCTTCCTTTTTGTCCCCAGATTTTATCTTTTCCCCTTCTAAACCACTCGTTAGGACAGTTTAGACAAGTAGCGATTGGAATCTTGCCTGCTCGCCTTCGAGGAGTGAAGTGCAGGCAGCAGAAAGGAGAACTTTGTAGGGGACGGTCACTGACTGGAAGGTTGCAGAGTTTTGAAAGCTAATTAAATAAGTTGCATTTTATAGTGTAAGTCGTGAACGTTGAAAACTCAAAGCTCCAAACTTTAGTTGGTTTCAGAGGAATAGTTCAGTGTTTTGTTTATGAATTACTATACAAACTGAGGCCCTGTTTGAAGAGAGCTGTATGAATACAGATGTGATATGGAAGGGCATTCTTACTTCCTAATTAGCTCCCTGCTGAAATTTACAGCTTGAGAAGATGAGCCTTGTTCAGGGTTACAGGGGGAGGCAGGAGGAGGCAGGACTGGCTGATAATCCAGCCCTCCAGGCAGTGGGGCAGATGGGCCCCGCTGTCCTCCTCCTGCTGGAGGTCAGAGTGGGCAGAGCACGTGAGCGAGGCAGCAGAGAGCCGTAACTCTCCCTCTGCTGTGCTTCTCCCCTGGTTTAAGGAAGAGGAACATGAACGAGAGCTGTCTCTCCTTCGAAAAAGATTGGAAGAACTAGAGAGCGCTCAGCGGAGGCAGCTGGAAGAGCTTGGGCCCCCCGGGGAGTGAGGCGGCAGCGGGGCAGTCCCATCAGTGACTCAGTAAAGATGGAAACTGACACCTTTGTGGCATGGAGAGGCTTGATTCCCATTTGCCAAAAGAGCATCTTGCCTGTAATTGGAAAAAGTACCAAGTATGTGCCCTATTGCTTAAATATACACTAAAGACAAGCTGCATTAAAAGAATCATTTTCAGAAATTTGTTAGGGTGTTTACTTATAATCCTTTAAGAAGTATAAATACACACACACACACACACACACACACACACACACACCCCTTAAAAGGAACTGTGATATGGGAATCAAAGTTCAAAATTATTTCCTTAATTTTACTCTAAATTGAGTAAACTGGCATTCTTTCTAAAACCTGGTTCCCTATTGCATTCCATCTGGGAGATAGTGGCTAATAAGAAGGCCTGATAAAAATATCCTGATTTTGATTACAACCAAACTTTTTTTTAAGGTGTACTTCATTGTGACCACTACAGGAAAAAACCTCACAATCTCTTGAAATCTGTGCTTACTATGAATGTCTGCTTTTTTCAAAAGCACATTATTTATTTTAAAAGTTGAATAAATATTTTTCTATCAGTATGTATTGGCTCATTTTTAATTTGATGCCATCCAAAGAAGGACAGCCAGCATGGTGAAGGGCCTTGAATTCATGACGTGGGATAAGTTGGAGGATCTGAACAACTGGGCACATTTATCCTGGAGAAGAGAAGAGTGTGTGGGGGGGGAGGGGTGGAAAGCCGAAGAGGAGCAGTAAAGTGAGGAGTAAGGCATCACCGTTGTGACCTGTTACATGGTGGAGGCTTAAACTTGTTCTCTCTTCAGCCCCAGAAGGCAGAGCTGTGAACAACATGTTCTTTTGGGCTTTCTTGATTTAGAATGACTGAAAGATCAAATAAAATGATAGGATCAGAGTGGTAAGGAACTTAGAAGCCATCTAGTCTACTTTCATTTTACAGAGGGGGAAACTGGAGGCTAAAAATGGAGAAATAACTTTGCCGAAGTCACCTGGGGAGCAGCTGGTAAAGCTGGTATTGGAACCCAGGAGTGCCGACCTGACCTGTGGCACTCTCTGCACACTGTCTGCCTTCCATACTGGTAAAAAGAAAGGACTGCCAACATATAGCTCAGTCATGCTAAAAAGGTTTAGAGCTGCCCCTTTCTTGGATCTAAAAACCTTAACCAGGTTGCCACCTCTTTCTTCCCCCTTGCTCCCATTTGTACGTATTGTTGTTTATAAAGCACTTTTACCATGCACATATCCTCAAGGCAGCTTTGTGAGTGAGGTGACCCAGTTGTTAGCTTCTCATCCCACATGTGAATACTGAGACCCATCATTCACTCTTCCTCAAAGACGTATAGCCAGATAACTGGAAGAATCAGGATTTGGACCCAAATGTTCCGGATACCAGCTCAAAGGATCTTTTCACTCCATACAGTGGTGTCTCTTACCAAGCCACAGTTTTTTATGGAACATCATTAGGGGAACTCTGGAATAATTTCATTCCAACTAACGAAATCTCAACTCTACAACACAAAATGGAATATAAATTATCTAGACATCTTCCTAAAAGTGCCACATAAATATGAGTTGCTGTGATTACTGGAGAGAGTTAAATATCGAAGTCCAAGAATTTAATGAAGCAGGAGCCCACTTAGCACGAACTAGACTTCCTTAACATCTAGGATATCTGTCCACAGCCAAAGTGTGTCTCTTAAGAACATTTCCATACAATTCCTTAAAAAATCGAAGACATGATAAAAGCAAATGTAAGTGGCAAGCGAATAGCCTTTGATACATCAAAGTGTTTATTTTGGATATACACATTTAAAACATTCATCTCCAAGAACAGCTTCAATCATGTATACAAGAAATTGATTTTAAATCTAATACTGAAAAAGTAACAGAATTAATCATAAAATGCTGCTGTAGACGCTAGTGTTAGGAAAAAAAAAGCTTATAAATAAATTGACCTTCACCCCAAATCAGAAAATAAAGTTAACAATAGAAATTGTTTGACAGTTGTTTCTCTGGCTGCTGTTTAATATGGACTCAGTTACTGATTGTCTTCAGCACGTCTGATCAGGCCGTTCACTGCCTTGGGCTAGTGTGCTCCACAAAACTGCATTAGATCGTGCTTTCCATGTGAGAATCAACGAGCACTCTGCAAACATCAGCGAGTCTTCACACCACCTCTGTGAGGTAGCTTAGAAAGATTTTCCAGAAATTGAGGCACAAAGAGGTAAACAATTTGCCCAAAGTTCCTACCAGCACAGGCACTGGAAGAGCGAACCCAGCCCTTGCAGTACTTGTGTGCCAAAGGGTTTGAGGGGGAAACCCTAAAAAGTATTATTCAGCAAATACTATGATAAAGCCACAGCTGTTCTTTTGAGTTCTCACCCTTTCGTAGTCTTCTCCTCCACCCTAAAAGAAGGGCCATCTTTTGGGAAGCTCTCTCTTCTACTATTGTTTGCCATACCTACTCTTTCATTCAAAAACTCCACCATGTTTCGTTCGTGGGACCCGTCCTCTCACCTTTTACACCTATGGGGGAGACTTTTTGGTAGTATCTTTGAGGTGTGTCCACAGGACAGGCAATGGTCAAAAGCTATGGGAATCAGGAAAAGTGCCTATTTAGGGCATTTACTATTCTCCTTGCTCATTGTTTGGGTGTTTGACCCTTCTCACTCCACCAGATACTCAGTGGGAGGAGGGAGACACTTGCATTCATCTAGGATAAAATGCAAATTTTAAACCTGATGTTCACTACAGTGTTGGCAAGTGCTTCTAAAAGGGGCATGGGATCATTGACTTGTAGGGAAATTTCATAGGCTGGAACTGGGAATTCTGAACCTCAGCCAAGAGGGCGAGGTACCACAAGAAAGGTTGACGGTGATGACAATTTATTTCTTCTGCTATACTATAGGGAAAACACAGTGGTATTGAACTTGGTCATGAGCAGCAAAAATCCAGGATACAAAACCAGCAATAAAAGATTACAGTATCACTAGAAAGGGATCATTTGAACGAAGGCATGAATGAAAATGGGTATTTTTTTTTTGGACTTTTTCCTTTGAGGAATACTCTTTAAAAAATACATAATAAGACAAAGATACCAAGCTGTATACTAATACCTTTCAGGCCTCGGGCCTTTATATAGATATAATACTCCAGTGTGTACAGCAATTTCATGTAATGTAATGTAAAATGTATCATCATCTTACCACACGCTTACAGGTGTTAATACCCATTGATTTCACCTGAGACCTAAAGCAAGGAGGATGTGGGGAAGTGATAGTTTAGAGATGACGGGATGGACATGAGGTACTCTACCCAGGAGAGCTCTGATCGAATTCTTGTGCCAAGTTTGTGCACAGAAATAATAAATGTCAATGAGGAGGGTTTTTAAAAACACGTGGAAGTTATCAGCAAACACGTTCACGGTCAAGTACATTTGGTACTTTTGAATAAAAACAAGTATGCAACGCAAGGCAGAAACACAGTGCCACGCAAATGGCTACCGCATCCAGACAAACCAAAGCGCTTGCTTTAGGCCACTGGTGAAATACAGGTGAGTTGGATGGAATGCAGTTGGCGACTACCGAAAAACACGAGCCCTTTCAACAATGTTGCCACACTGTTAAGTTTTTGGTTTAAAAAACACACACACAAATGCTAAGTGTACATACACACCACCACATTTTGCAGTCACCTTTTCCAAGAACTACTGGGAACGAGCTTCGACACTGCACGTCCTCAAGGTTGCACCAATAACCTGCCACCCACACCTCCTCGTGGATGGGAGATCCCTCCACATTTCACATTATGTGATGGGCATTGGCAGCATCATCTTACTGTTGGATTTCAGTGTCATCACAAGTGCTACATAGCTGTAGTTTTGAGACAAAACCACTTGAATCATTGTGCTTAAGTGGAAACTGTAGTTACAATAATACTGACACTTGCTTACTGGCCTTGTATTCTCTGTAAACGAGGAGGCTGTTTACAACCACCACGACATCTATATTTACACAAGGGTCTCCAAAGTATTTACAACAGGCACAATGGCTGGTCAGCTTCTCTAAAAAGTTGTGCATGTGCCTTGGTCTCTTACGAAAGATTCCAGGAATCTATGTGCAAACATTTTTTTAAAGGCGCCAACATAGCTTGAGCCACCATCTTGTTCCAAGCTGTCGGAAGAATTTCACCCTCTTAAGCCAGGCCACAACATGATGTTCACACCCACTTGCATTTCTTCTTCTCATCAAATAGGACTTTTACGTGTAGGAGCTGCTTCTGGGCATCTTCTAGCCCTCGTTCTCTTTCTAGTTTATTTAGAATCTGTTGACAATTAGAACAGTTAAATTGGGATAGTGTGGCTTTAAGCATTATAACTCCCTCTTCTGTGCATTCCCATTGCCATGAGTGGGTTAAAAAAAAAAATCTGTACGAAACAGATGCCAACGTTTGCCTCGGTCATTTACATACTCATTCTGCAAGTTGTTTCTACTAAGTCATTATCACAGGATCCACAACTCTCCTGCTGGAAATAGCAGTTCCCATGAAATACCGTTTACTTACAGACATGAGGCCAGCCTCTCACTGGCCAGGTTATATGCATTATTATCACAGCCATTCCAAGCAGCACAAGCAGCTGAGGCAGCCAACATGCAGGAAGCTGTTTCACCTCCATCCAGTGCAGCAGGCCAGGGGGAGGGGAGGAAGGGGAGGGGACAGGAAGAAGGGCTGTCGAGAGGGAGGGGCAGGCACCCTGATCAGGGAGTAATCAGTTCCCACCCTCCCCTTCCCCAGTTCTACCCTGTTCACCCCTGCCCCCTGAAAACAAGGATGCTGAATCATGTTGAAGGAACTCATTGCCTCTACCCTACCTTATTGCTTCACTTGGGTCTTCAAAGTAGAAAATGGAAAGGGTGAGCTATTCTCACCACTGACATGGATAGCCTGGCCCAGCATGACTGAGTGGGGGGAATGAGGGAAGGGGGGGATTAACATATATTTGGAGACTGTGTATTTCATGAATGCTTCTGCATGAATTCCAAAAGAAACACCTAGATCAATGGGAATTAATTAATGGTGGAGAATGGCTTTACTGAAATAATCTTTTCTTTTGTATTGAAAAAGAAATGGACATAATTTCATCTAGATCATCGCTGAGTACCAGACCTAGGCGATACAACCAGGTATTAGTAAAGCGGATTACAAGGTTAGTGCTAATTTATGAATAAGTACAAGCCAACCCCATTTAATATCAAGTCACATTAAATGGGAGAAGTTGACTTTCTGAGATATTTGTAGAGAGCTCTTAGCGTATAGTAGGTGCTTAATAAATATGCTGGTTCCTTTTCTCCCCACTCCCCCTGTTGAAGTTAAGTCTGTTATCTGTGTGGCTGGCAGGCCAGATCCACTTTATGCCCAGGGAGCAGGGTTCAGGATTAGGAGAATTAGAGCCAAAATTTAGGGTTTGGCCTGGTGCCAGGATCCACCTGACTCATGACCATCCAAAGGTCAGCCCAGATCAGTGATACAGCCCGATCCAAATCCCATAACACCCTTAGGTAGAAGAGAGAATCAATTATTATAATTTTAACACTTACCTCATCAAAATATTTTACGATGTATTTGTAGATTTCTGTCAAGGCCACTTCTTCATTAAATTCATTTTCATGTTTCTTAAAGGGAGATTAAACAAAGGATTGAGAGTTCAGAAAATAGTTTTCAAAAAGGAATTCCACAAATAACAACCTGCTTTGGCTTTCTAGTCTTACCTTAGATTCCTGAGTTAAAAATTCTTCCATTTCCAAAGACGACAATGGAGGCAAATCCCTGATTGCTTTGTAATAAGCTTTCACTTCCTCTTTGTAGTTTGGAATATCCTTGGCATAAAGAAGTTTATTAGTTGGTGCCTCCTGAAAAAACAAAACAAAACAAAAACGTAAGGAGTAATGTCGCCCACAGACCTTAGCACCTAGTCATCGTGGCCAGCATACGGGTGGCATTGCACAAATACTGTTGACTCCAT
The DNA here is from genome assembly GCF_003287225.1 of Phascolarctos cinereus. Taxonomy (NCBI): domain Eukaryota; kingdom Metazoa; phylum Chordata; class Mammalia; order Diprotodontia; family Phascolarctidae; genus Phascolarctos; species Phascolarctos cinereus. The sequence goes on along the minus strand of NW_027555514.1, from coordinate 263,420,725 downwards.
GACTGACTGACATTGCTATGTGACTCACTGTTATTTTCAGGTGCAATAAATGCTAATATATTCTGCCTTCCTCTCATAAAAGAACGCAAATGATTATTTTACGTGATTTTGAGTTACTGTAACAATGGGCCTCATTTCAATCATAATTCAGTACTAATGCTAGTAAAAGCCTGAAATTAAAACATTTGCTCCCATCCTCACCCATCAGTGAATTTCAGCACTTGTGAAAGATTTAATTGTAGACTTGATTGTCTCCAAAGCAAGTGGGTTCTTTACATTACCATGGAACCGGTGAATAATTGGTAATTGACAGGAACAATTTCAGATTATCTTTTATCTCTCTTTTCAGGGATGAGAGCAGGGAAAGGAAGAAGAAGGCCATTTCATAGTGGGTTCCAGAACATCCACAAGGAATGGTACTCTTGGTACCATTGATTAGCCTACAAATTCCACAGAGTTGGTATGACTATCTTGTCCTGTTTTGTATGACTTGGGTGAAGTCACATAAAGTAGGATGAAAGCCGAGTCTAAAGAGTAGTAGTGTATAAAACACCTACGGTGGTGTCGACCTGTAATTTCATCAAAGTGAGAAATTTGATCAATTTAAAGAGGCAGTGTGAGACTGTAGAGAGATGCCCAGTTCTGTCTCTGGCGCTTACAATTTGTGTAATCTTGGGCAAGAAAAAATAAAGTCTGGTGAAAACAAGGTTATTACAAACGAGCTACTCCATCTCCTGGCTCCAGACGTTTCCTCTGGCCTGGAGTGTGCTCTGGCCCCATCTCTGCCGACTGCCCTTCCTGGCTTCCTTTCCAGGCCAACTAAAATCCCATCTTCTACAGGATGGCTTTCCCAACCCCTCTTCATTCTAGTGCCTTTTCTGATGATTTCCTATTTTTTCTGTATATTGCTTATTTGTTTACTCGTTGTCTCCTTTGTTAGACCAGGAGCACCTTGAGGGCAAGGACTGTCTCTTTTGCTTCTTATTGTATCCCCAGCACTGAGCCCAATTCCCAGCACATAGTAGGTGCTTCATAAATGCTTACTGACTGATTGATGACCTGAGATCCCGTCTAGTCCCAAGTCCATCATTATGATACTTATATAACTTTAAAATGACTTCATCTTTCTAAGGCCTCAATTTTCTCTTCTGAAAATGAAGATATTGGACTAGACCACCCCTAAGATTCCTTAATACTCTTAATCTATGATCCTCTTGGTGTGGAAATTCTCTGTCCAGTACAGATCAGGGGCTTATTAATAACCTAGTCTTAGAGAGCTGCTTGGGGGACACTGGGAGATTTGTTAAGTGACTTGCCCCATGGTCATATAGGTGGTATACATTAAGTTGTCGTTTAGTTGTTTTCAGTCTTGTCTGACTCTTTGTGACCCCATTTGAGGTTTTCTTGGCAAAGATACTGGGGTGGTTTGCCATTTCCTTCTCCAGCTCATTTTACAGATGAGGAAACTGAGGCGAACATGGTGAAGTGACTTGCCTGGGGTCACAGAGCTAGTTCGTGTCTAAGGCTAGGTTTGAGTCTTCTTGACTGCAGGCCTGGCACTCTGTCTACTGTGCCATCTTTTTGTTTTTGTGTGTTGTTCACTTATTCAGTCACGTCTGACTCATGACCCCATGGATCACAGCACATCAGGCTTTCTATCCTCCACTATCTCTTTAAGTCTATCTAAGCTCATATTTGTTGTTTCCAAGACATTATTTATCCATATCATCCTCTGCTGTCCTCTTGTGCTTTTGGCTTTAATGTTTCCCAGTATCAGGGTCTTTTCCGGTGAGTCCTATCTTCTCATTATGTGGCCAAAGTATTCAAGCTTCATCATCAGTATTTGACTTTCTAGTAAATAACTGAATTAAATTCTTAACTATTGACTGATATGACCTCCTTGCTATACAGGGACTTCCAAAAGTCTTCTCCAGCCCTACAATTTGAAAGCATCAATTCTGTGGCACTCAGCTTTCCTTATAGTCCAACTCTCACAGCTTTACATGCTACTGGAAAAACCATAGCTTTGACTATACAGACCTTGTTTGGCAAGGTGACGTCTCTGCTTTTTTAGTCTGCTGTCCAGATCTGCCATAGCTTTCTTTCCAAGGAGAAATCATCTTTTAATTTCATGGCTGCAGCTGCCATCTGCAGTGATCTTTAAGCCTAAGAATATAAAATCTGACACTGCTTCCATTTCTTCTCCCTCTATTTGCCAGGAAGTGATGGGACCAGTTGCCAAGATCTCAGTTTTTTTGATGTTAAGCTTCAAGCCAGCTTTTATACCCTCCTCTTTCATCCTCATCAAGAGGCTTCTTCACTTTCTGCCATCAGAGTGGTGTCATCTGCATATCTGAGATTGTTGATATTTCTCCTGGCAGCCTTAATTCTGGCTTTCGATTCATCCAGCCTGGCATTTTGCGTGATGTACTCTACATTTAAGTTAAATAAATAAGGTGACAATATATAACCTTGTCGTACTCCTTTCCTGATCTTAAAACCAGTCAATTATTCCACGTTCGGTTCTAACTGTTGCTTCTTGGCCCACATACAGGTTCCTCAAGAAACAAGTAAGATGATCTGGTACTCCCATTTCTTTGAGGACTTGACACACTTTGTTGTGATCCACACAGTCAGAGGAACAATGCCAATGTAGTGAATGAAGCAGAAGTAGATGGTTTGTTGTTTTGGTTTTTTTCTGGAACATCCTTGCTTTCTCCATAATCCAGTGAATGTTGGCAATTTGGTCTCTACTTCCTCTGCCTCTTTGAAAGGCAGCCCTGCTCTTCTGGTTGTTCTGGGTTCACATATTGCCAAAGCCTAGCTTGCAGAATGCAGAATTTTAAGCATAACCTTGCTGATATGTGAAATAAGCACGATTGTTGGGTAATCTGAACATTCTTTGTCATTGGCCTTCTTTAGGATTGGGATGTAAACTGATCTCTTCTAATCCACTGGCTACTGTTGAGTTTTCCAAGTTTGCGGGCATATTGAATGCAGCATTAATTGAACAGCATCATTTTTTAGGGTTTCTCATAGTTCAGCTGGAATTCCATCATGCTACTAGCCTTACTGTTAGCAAGGCTTCCTGAGGCCTACTTCACTTCATTCTCCAGGACGTCTGGCTCTTGATCAGTAACCACACCATCATGGTTATCGGTGATGTTGAGATCTTTCTGGTATAGTTCTGTGTATTTTTGCCACCTCTTCTTGATCCCTTCTGCTTCTATTAAATCCCTGCCATAATTTTTGTCTTTCATCATGCTCATTTTTGCGTGAAACTTGTTTTTTTCAGTCATGCCTGACTCTCCATGACCCCATTTGGGATTTTCTTGCCAGACACACTGGAGTGGTTTGCCAC